>NC_090989.1:186739594-187048868 GCF_041146395.1 Eulemur rufifrons | reverse complement strand
TGGAGGATCTGTCCTGTTCTGTCAGAGGTGTGTTGAAGTATCCGGCTATTACAGTGCTGCTGTTTATCTTTTTGTTTAGATCAAGTAGGATTTGGTTTATGAATCTGGGTGCAATTGACTTAGGTGTATAAATATTTAGAATTATTATGTCTTCTTGTTGAATTGTGCCCTTCATGGTTATATAGCGACCATCTTTGTCTTTCATTACTTTTGTTGAAGACTAAGTTATCTGAAATCAGAACTGCTAGGCTGGCTTTCTTTTGGCTTCCACTTACGTGGAATATTTTTTTTCCATCCCTTTACCTTGAGTCTGAATGCATCCTTGTGGGTTAGATGTGTTTCCTGAAGACAGCAGATAATTGGTTTGTGCATATTTTACCCATTCGGCCAGCCTACGTCTCTTTAGTGGGCACTTGAAGCCATTCACATTTATTGAAGGAATTGATAAGTGGAGCAGATTTCTGTTCATCCTTTTGAGTTGAACTTTGTATTTTCTCTGGAGCCATTGTGGTACCTGGCCTTTGACCTTTACCTTTTGGACGATTTCACACTGGTGAGTGTTTATTGTGCCTATTCACGTCTAATGCTATTCTGAGTACTTCCTGGAGGCAGGTCTTGTCTTGATGAATTCCCTCAGTCTTTGCTTGTCTGAGAAGGTCTTTATTCCTCCTTTATATAAGAAGAGCTGCTTCAGTCTTGATACTGCTCCCTCCTCTGCAATTCCTAGGACATCCCTCTCACTGCCCTCAAATTGTTTGGGATTTGGTGAGTCACTAGGTCTCTGGAAACTTTGGTAATGGTCATAGGCACAACATGGAGAGCGGTAGCTTGTCCGTTTCATTTGACTTCCTTAGTCCAGGAAAAAACCTGGCACTGGGTCTACCACTCGGGAGGGTGGTATGGAGGGATGGTGCCTAACCACTAATTTTGGGGGGGGGGGCACTGGCCCCATAAGTCTTCACCCAGACCCAGGGACACCTGGCTATGGAGAAGACTTCAAGGTCACAATCTGAGTCATAGTTGGGACGCCCATTCTCTCTCTGGCCCAGATCACTAGGTTTTAGTCTGACTTCAGATTTTCGGGGATGCCAGATGTCTGATCAGACCTTTAACAGTCATCTGAGTTGGGGTTGCCCTCTCAGACTTCTGGCAATACATGACCATGCCTAAAAACGTCCATCATGCAATGTTCGGTTGGAACTCTGGGACTCATCGAGCCCCATCCCAAATGTTCAGTAAATTAAAGGACCAGGAAATTTGGCCCAAGAATTAATCTCTGCTTGATGCTACCTGAACTTCCGCTGGCAGTAAAGAGTATAACGTCCTCTACTTTCAAACTTTCTTTAAACTTATTAGACTTCCTGGTCTTCACTCTGCCTGCCTCATGTCACTTCTGACCGCTGCATCTCTCTCACTACCTCACTGCCTGGATTATGTTTCTCTTTTGGATACCTCCTTCCTCCTGCTTCCTCTCTGTCTCCATTTCCCTCATCTGAGCAGCCATTCCAGAGCTCCCTGCCTGCCTGCACCCCAGCTCCCTTTCTGGGAGGCTGCAGGGTCAGAAGGCATTGCAAATCAGGTACCCACATGTATGAAGCCAGGATGAAATACCACCCCTTTCCTGTATGAAGTCATTCTCCTGTTTACTAATCTACATCCTGACACTAGGGAGGAACAATGCCTCTTATCAATGGAGTTCATCTCCCAGTCAGCCCCACTGTTTGGCCTAAACTCCAAAACTTGAGAAGGGGCCTCAGGCTCCACAAGCGGAACTTTAAGCCTGGCCCTCAAGGTCTTTGATAACCACAATGGGGAGAGGTGAGAGGAAACAAAGTGACACTGACAGCAGCCCAGAAAGCAGAAAAAGCTTTTCAACTCATGGCTGCCACTATGAAAGGGTTTTCACCAGAGCCAGAGTTACTGAAAAAACGTCCCAGGCAAGAAGAGGACAAGACCACACCCTTTTATGGGAACTGAGCCCTGCCTTCATGACAGCTCTGGCTCCCTGGAGTAAAAATGCCCCAGGAAGTGAGCACTCTGGCTCTCTCTGGCAGAGGTAACAACGCAGGGGCCGCGTCTTCCGCTCTTCCTGAATTTTCAGGGCCCCTGTTTCCCTCTCCTACCCTCCAGCTGCACAGTGAAAGCTCAAGTACAACCCCCCTGTGCATTCCACAGCTTCTCTGCCTGCTAGGAGATGAAGTCTTTGCCATCCCTCTTTGTGCTTCCCTTTCCTCTCCCTCCCCCTGCTCCTACACTGACCCTCCCCCCTCCCCCTACACTAATCCACCCCCTCCCTCTACACTAACCCTCCCCCCTCCCCCTACACTAACCCTCCCCCTTCCTCTGCACTAATCTACCCCCAACCCCCTTCCCCCTCCCTCTACGCTAACCCTCCCTCTTCCCCCCCCCCCCCCCCCCCCGCCCTGACATCAGAGACAGCCGGTGATACAGAATTAGACCTAGGCTGAGCGTAGGTGTTAGTAAAGCCGTAACCAGTGGTTATTGATCAGGAAGGTGCTGGAGAACTGGTAGTCTGACCGTAGCAACACCGTTTCATCCTCGTTAGTTAGCAGTGTTGGTGTGATGAGTGTAGTTAGTGTGGTCCGTCCGCAGTGCTAGCATAGGACAGTCAGTGCTGTCTGTCAGTAGTGGCACCATAGCACAGTCAGCACGGTTCGCTAGCGGTGCTAGCACAGTACAGTCGATTGTCTGTCAGTAGCGACAGCATAGTGCAGTCAGTACTGTCAGCACAGTTAGTAGTATTGATACTGCTAGCCTAGTTCAGGTAGCTGGTATTGTAGCATTGTCAGTGTTCCCAGCCTAGGTGGTGTAGCTGGCAGAGTTCGCTAGTTACCTAGCATGGCTAGGGCAGAGTTCGCATAGACAGATGTGACCAAGCAGCAGGGCCTCGCCTGCGATTTGTCCAATGAGGCACTAAACAATGACAACCTCCTGAAGAAAAGTGGTTGGTGCAGCGTTGGATGGGACAAAGGTAGCCATCAAAATAACATCCAATCACAGTCTCCATGACCTGAAACTTGTCAAAATAGAGGTCAAAGCCAGACGCACCTGAATCATCCAAACATCCTGAAGCGGGGGAGATGTCACTGAGGCTGAAGACGCCCACTGTGTAATGACAGAATAATCGCGGCTGCATGCAATATTGCCACGAGAACCACATTACATCCTACAACCCCAAAACAGCCTACTTGATGACAATGACAAGATGAAACTAGCTGACTTTGGCTTTGCCACATTTAGTGGCACATTTGTGGAAGTCCTTGTTTCTGTGCCCTAGAAGTTCCCCAATGAGAACTACATGGGACCAGTGGTAGATGTGTAGAGGCTGGGGTCATCCTCTACACCATGACAGCCAGGACTCTGTGACGCATGGAGAGAACTGGGGGAACCTCCAAGCAACATCACACCTGCAACGTTGAGAATTGAAAACGTTTCTGAAAAAGTTCCTGACCCTTGACCCCAGGGAGAGGCCCATGCTCCTTCAAATGATGAGGGGCATGCGGGTGAATGGGCAGGAGAGGCCAGAGGAGACCAGGAAACCACAGTGACTTCCTGCACATGAGTCCCTGTCCTAGCACGGTTCCCTGCTGCCCTAGCAGAGAACCAGGAGGAGGGACCTGTCACCAGGAAACATCCAGGGAAGCTGACTCCTACCAGGCTGAGTGGCCTAAGGGGAAGACCTCAACCTCCCCTCTCAACACGGCCAGGGCCACAGAAGCTCACCAGAAGACTTGCCAATGTCACCTTAAAAATACACTCCTTCCTGCCAGCCCAAAAGACCTGCTGCAAACAGGCAAACAAGGTGGTGGTGACCATCAATGGTGAAGCAGAGAGCAAGCGACACACTCACACGTGTGGGTGACAGCGGTGGGTGGGAGCCGGGAACATGCAGGCTGCAGCCCTCAGAGGCGTCCGAGCCACACTAGAGTGAGCTGCGGCAGGGCCTGGAGCCCTGGAGACAAGAGGGCCGCTCCGCCCCAGTGGGTCCCCTTGGTTCCCCACTTTCCTTATGCCTAACAGCCCAGTGCGGTCACCCAGTGCTGCTGTCCTTAAAATCCCTTCACTCCCCTCCCCCTTTCCCCTCCATTCCCATCCTCTTCCCCTTTCCCTACCCTTCCCTGCCCCCTTCACCCTTCCCTTCCCTCTTCCCTTTCCTTCTCCCTTCCCTCCCCTTGTTTTTTTTTTTCATCAGAGATTCCAGTGCCAATATGGGAGCTTCAAATTAGTTTGTGAAGTAACTTTATTTCTAGGGACCTATAGTTCTAATTCTCTGGAAGCTTTAAAAAATGAAATAAAAATATGAAGGCGGACAATCAAGGAATAAATAGTACTTTTAACAATTATGACATGATGTGTGTGAATATTAGCATAATAGTGCTGGTAATATTCCAAAATTTCAGTACTACTTCTGGTAGAAACTCGCCAGAGACTTGTCAACCTCACATTGAAAGTGCTGCTTCCTGCTGGCCCCAAACCTCCGCCACACACGGCAAACACGGTGGTGCCTGCAGAGGCCGTGGAGGGCAGAAGCAGAGACACAGGCATGCGGGGCGGTCCGGCCACACTTCCTGCATCTTGTTTTATTTATTCTGACTTTATTCGTAGCACTTTTCCTAGACAAGTCATAGTTGCAGGCATGTATGCGGTACAATGTGGAATTTAGGTATATGTGCACCATGTGGACTGGTGACATGAAGCTAATTAACATATCTGTCACCTCAGAAAGGCAAATGCAGCGTGATGTCACTTCCCTTTTGCATCTGCAAAGCTGACCTCATAGAAGTAGCGTAGTTTGACAGTGCGGAGAGGCTGCGGGTGGCAGGGAGGGCATGGAAGGCTGTTCACAGGGCTCAGAGTATCAGACAGACGGGAGGAAGAAGCCCTGACATGTGTTGCACAGCAGGGAGGCAAGAGTCCATGAGACTGTCCTGCACATTTCAAAGTATCTGAGAGTCCCCTGCACATGCCTCCTTGCCTTTAGAATGGAGACCAAGAAGACCCTGAGTCAGGCCAGGCATGGACTCACCTCTGCAGGCTCTTAGATGGGGCGCCCCATCCCCTCCAGAACCTGCTCAGCCCTCCTATTACCCTGGGAGCCGAGGCTCTGCCCGTGGGTCCTCAGGTCAGTCCCCTCACCTCTCTGTGCCTCCTTCCCCTCATCTGCAACATGGTGGTGGCAGTAGATCCAACAGTGCCTGGTACAGAGTATTTTCTCAATAAACATGAGTTGTCACTAGTCCTCCTCCCACCTAGGTGAACATCTCAGTAGTTATTGCTTCTTTCCAGATATTTCCTGGTGGCCTCTTAAAATATACTGACATATAAACTTTCTGCTTATAAAAGTAATGCAGGTTGACCATGCAAAGCTTGAAGAGAGACAGCACTGAGTGAATCCTTACCAAGTGCTGTCTACATATGTCCATTCTCATAACAATCCTAGCATGAGGCACCGTTGCTATTCCCACTTTAGAGATGTGGCAGCCAAGGCACAGAGAGCTTCAGTCATTTGCCTGAGGGAACACACAGCTGCTGGGCAGCAGAGGTGGGACTTGCACCAGACGCTCTGGTTTCAGAGCCCATGTCCTTCACCACTGGGCTACCTGCTCCCCAGGAGAGACAAAGGAACACCCCCAGGCCCCATCCCACAATTGCTGCTCACATTTCCCACTTCTTTGTCATCATTTTTCAGTTGCGTGCATAGGCACACATAATTTTTGATTAAGCAAAAGCATGTTTTCTTCCCTGATTTGAATTAGGTTTCAGATCTATTATTTTGACAGAAGCCATGAGAGTCAAAGAGAATGGTCCCACTCTTTCCAGAAAGGCAAGGGTTTCTGTGGTGGATGCCTCACGCGGGCTTCTTACCCAGTCCACAAAGATCAGATGCCCAGACTCCAGATCCCCCACAAATTAGCAAGAAATCATCAAGAAAAAACCATAGCAGATCCTTCCATTGTGATATCTTTTACCCCAGCTCGTCTGAGACGTGAGCGGTATGAGGAAGAAAGCCATAAAGACAGCTGGGTGTAAAATGGGCAACTTCCAAATACCAGGGCAGGTTGACATTCACCACTGGACAGCTGTGAAGCCACAGAAAGGTTCTGACAGGAGTAGTGACGTGACTACAACTGATGGAAGTGAAATGGTGAATGTTCGATAGCCCAAAAGTAGAAGAAATGAAAAGCAGATAGACAGTTAAGAGAACCCACTTCATGAAGGTTATTTTGCTGGTTAGCTGTCACTGTATTTGCTTTTGACATATTTTATTTTATTTTAACCACATTAATCCCATGACTTCAAAGACCTCATCTATTTTCTATTCCATTGCCTACTAGAAAGAAGAACCATGTCTTTCTCATTGATTCGTTCAATGGGATGGGATGTCCTTTCAGACCTCCGATGCTTAGAAAACAGCAGAACCTATCTTTGGTATGGATGCCAATACCAATTTAGTCAACAGTGTGGTCACTAGAGTATAACGGAAGTAGCACTTTTTGACTTCTGAGACTAAGTAAAGAAAGACCTTCCAGCTTCCTCAGTTACCCGAACACTCTCCCTGGGACCCCTGAGTGCACACAAGAAGGCTGAGAACCCGGAGGCTGCTAAGCTGGAGAGGCCATGTGTGGGCAGTCCATTGGGCACTCCCGGATACGCCTAGACTTCAGGCCAATCCTGTCAAAGCACCAGACCTGCAAGTGAAGAAGCTTTCAGATTCTAAATTCTACAACTATCAGAGTCATCCCTAGATGCTTGAGTCCTCCCAGCTGAGACTCCAGGCATCCTGGGGCAGAGACACGATGCTCTGCCCTGTCCACATTATTGACTCAAAGAATCCATGCGTAAAATAAAATAGTTGATCGCTTGCACCATTAAGTGTTTGATGAAGCAGGAATAGAGAACTGGAACCATAGGTACAACAAGGTAGGTGATAAACCCAGTGGTTATGGAACCCACACCTGGACTCTGATACTTAGTTCTGGGCAACATGTAGCAAAAGATTAAAACACAAACATGTTCAGAAAGAATAACAAGAGTATTCCCTTATAGGAAAAAGAAATGAAAAGATTGAAGATAATTGTGAACTAAAATAAAATCTTAAGGCTTCCCCCCCCCATTGGCTGACTGAAAGGGATATCCTAAAACTAAATTGCCTGCCACAAGGAGGGAGGTCAGATATGTCTCATTATGCCCCCTCCCTTCTTGGAGACATCCTTTGTAACTCACTGGCAGGCCTAAGGGCTACGTAAAACAAACCTGCAGGTCCTCAATTGACACAACAAATATATGACCACTGACTTGTCTCTGATTAACAGACCTCTTTATCTTAAAACTTTCCAAGCCTTTAGACAAAGCTTCATGTCTTTAACCAATCACGAGTCAAAGAAACCTTAAACCCAACTATCACCTGTAAGGCCCTGCTTCCAGCTGTCCCATCTTCTTGGGCCAAAATGAATGTATGCTTTCCATGTATCAATTTATATTTTATTTTTATTTTTTTTATTTCATATTATGGAGGATACAGAATTTCAGGTTACATATGTTGCCCATGTACCGCCTGTCCCCCCAAGTCAAAGCTCCAGGTGTGTCCATTCCCCAGACAGTGCGCACTGCACTCATCATGTAGGTATATACCCATCCCCTCCTCGCATCCCTGCCTCTTCGAGTCAGCACCTTCAAGCGTGACCATTCCCCAAATGGTGCGCACTGCACTCATCATGTAAGCATACACCCATCCCCTCCCCCCACCCCCCACCTCAGTCTGATATCCGATTTGTATCGTTCCTAGATGTGAATTTAGGTGATGATCAGGGAAACCAATTTTCTGGTGAGTACATGTGATGCTTGTTTTTCCATTCTTGGGATACTTCACTTAATATAATGGGTTCCAACTCTCTCCAGGAGAACCATAGAGATGTCGTGTCTCTGTTATATCTTATAGCTGAGTAATATTCCATGGTATACATATACCACAGTTTACTAATCCATTCATGTATCTATGGGCATTTGGGTTGTTTCCACAGCTTTGCAATTGTGAATTGTGCTGCTATAAATATTCGGGTACATGTGTCTTTCTTATAGAATGACCTTTGTTCCTTTGGGTATATGCCCAATAATGGGATTGCTGGATCAAATGGTAGATCTACTTGAATCTGTTTAAGATATCTCCATAATGCTTTCCACAGGGGTTGCACTAGTTTGCAGTCCCACCAGCAGTGTATGAGTGTTCCTGTCTCTCCACATCCACGCTAACATGAGTTGTTTTGGGAGTTTTTGATAAAGGCCATTCTC
The DNA here is from genome assembly GCF_041146395.1 of Eulemur rufifrons. Lineage (NCBI taxonomy): Eukaryota > Metazoa > Chordata > Mammalia > Primates > Lemuridae > Eulemur > Eulemur rufifrons. Next base: position 187,040,558 of record NC_090989.1, on the reverse strand, counting down.
ACTGGAGTTAAGTGATATCTCATTGTGGTTTTGATTTGCATTTCCCTAATAATTAGGGATGTTGAGCATTTTTTCATATGTTTGTTAGCCACTCTTATATCTTCTTTTGAAAAATTTCTATTCATGTCATTTGCCCACTTTTTGATAGGGTTGTTTGATTTTTTTCTTGCTGATTTTCCTGAGTTCTAAATAGATTCTTGTTATCAGTCCTTTATCTGATGTGTAGTATGCAAAAATTTTTTCCCATTCTGTAGGTGGTCTGTTTATTCTCTGGACTGTTTCTTTGGCTGTGCAGAAGCTTTTTAATTTAATCAGGTCCCATTCATTCATTTTTGTTGTTGCTGTGATTGCCTTAGGGGTCTTCTTCATAAATTCTTTGCCTAGGCCAATGTCTGTAAGAGTCTTTCCTACATTTTCTTCTAGAATTCTAATCGTTTCACACCTAAGGTTTAAGTCTGTTATCCACCGTGATTTGATTTTTGTGAGAGGTGAAAGCTGTGTGTCCCGTTTTAGTCTTCTACATGTGGCTAATCAATTTTCCAAGCACCATTTATTGAATAGGGATTCTTGTCCCCAGAGTATGTTCTTGCTTGCTTTGTCAAAGATTAGGTGTCTATATAAGGATGGTTTTATATTTGGATTTTCTGTTCTGTTCCACTGGTCTGTGTCCCTGCACTTGTGCCAGTACCAGGCAGTTTTAAAAACCACAGCCTTGTAGGATAGTTTGAAGTCTGGCAAATTAATACCTCCCATTTTGTTTTTATTGCTTAAAATTGCTTTTGCTATACGGGGTCTTCTCTGATTCCATACAAAGTGTATAATTATTTTCTCTATGTCTGTGAAAAATGATGTTGGTAGTTTAATAGGGATTGCATTGAATCTGTTTATCACTTTGGGTAGTATAGACATTTTAACAATGTTGATTCTTCCAATCCATGAGCATGGTATAGTTTTCCATCTATTTGCAAGTTCTGCTATTTCTTTTCTCAGTTTCATAGTTTTCCTTACAGAGGTCCTTTACCTCTTTAGTTAGACATATTCCTAGATATTTTATTTTCTTTGTTGCTATTTTGAAGGGTATTGAGTCTTTAATTTGGCTCTCCGATTTACTGTTATTGGCATATATAAATGCCTCTGATTTGTGTATATTGATTTTGTAGCCTGAGACTTTGCTCTATTCGTTAATTCCAGGAGTCTCTTGGTTGAATCCTGGGGGTTTTCCAGATATAACATCATATCATCAGCAAAAATTGAGAGTTTGATCTCTTCTTTCCCTATTTGGATTCCCTTGATTCTGCTCTCTTGCCTGATAGCTATTGCAAGGACTTCCAATACTATGTTGAAAAGTAATGGGGACAGTGGGCAGCCCTGTCTGGTTCCAGTTCTAAGTGGGAATGCTTTCAATTTTTCCCCATTCAGTATGATGTTGGCTGTGGGTTTGTCATATATGGCTTGTATCATTTTTATGTAGGTTCCATCTATGCCTATTTTGTTAAGCGTTCTTATCATAAAAGGGTGTTGAATTTTGTCAAATGCTTTTTCTACATCTATTGAGAGGATAATATGGTTTTTTTTTTTTGCTTCCATTTATGTGGTGAATTACATTTATAGATTTACGTATGTTGAACCACCCCTGCATCTCTGGGATGAAGCCCACTTGGTCGTGGTGGATTACTTTTTGATAAGCACTTGGATTCGATTTGCTAGAATTTTATTGAGAATTTTTGCATCTATATTCATAAGAGAAATTGGTCTGTAGTTCTCTATTTTTGTTGCATCCTTTCCTGGTTTTGGTATCAATGTTATGTTGGCTTGGTAGAACGTGTTGGGGAGAATTTCATCCTTCTCAATATTGGAGAATAGTTTACGTAGGATGGGCACCAGTTCTTCTTTGTATGTATGGTAAAATTGGGGTGTGAACCCATCTGGACCAGGGCTTTTCTTTTTGGGAAGGTTTTTTATTGCTGTTTCAATATCAGTTCTTGATATTGGTCTATTCAGGTACTCTATTTCTTCCTGGTTGAGCCTGGGAAGGCTATGTGTTTCTAAAAATTTGTCCATTTCCTCCACATTCTCCAGTTTGTGTGCATAAAGATTCTTGTAGAATTCATAGATGATATCGTGTATCTCTGTGGCATCGGTTGTGATTTCTCCTTTCATGTTCCTAATGGAGGTTATTAGAGATTTTTCTTTTCTGCTCTTGGTTAGTCTAGCCAGAGGTGTGTCAATTTTGTTTATCTTTCCAAAGAACCAACTTTTTGTTTTATTAATTTCCCTTATAGTTTCTTTGTTTTCCTTTTCATTTAATTCTGATTTGATCTTAGTAATTTCTCACCTTCTGCTGGGCTTGGGGTCATTCTGTTCTTCTTTCTCCAGCTCTTTGAGTCTATTCATTAGGTTGTCTATTTGCAAGTTTTCTGTCTTTTTGATATAGGCATTTATGGATATGAATTTTCCTCTCAGGACTGCTTTAGCTGCGTCCCATAGATTTTGATAAGTTGTATCTCCATTGTCATTTAATTCAAAGAAACTTTTGATTTCCGTCTTGATTTCTTCCTTTATAGAATAATTGTTCAGGAAAAAGTTGTTTAGCTTCCATGACTTTGAGTAGGAATGAGGGTTTCTGTTTGGGTTCATTGTTACTTTTATTCCGCTGTGATCTGAGAAGATGCATGGTATAATTTCTATGTTTTTAAATTTTTTAAGACATGCTTTATGTCCTAGGACATGGTCAATCTTAGAGAATGTCCCGTGAGCTGATGAGAAGAATGTATATTCTGTGGACTTTGGGTAGAATGTCCTGTAGATGTTAGTCAGGCCCATTTGTTCTAGCATTCTATTTAAGTCCATTATGTCTTTGTTTATTTTCTGGTTAGAGGATCTGTCCTGTACTGTCAGTGGGGTGTTAAAGTCTCCAGCTATTACAGTATTATTATCTGTCATTTGGTTCAGATCAAGTAGGGTTTGCTTTATGAATCTGGGTGCACCTAAGTTGGGCACATATATATATAGTATAGTCATGTCTTCTTGTTGAATTGTGCTTTTAACCAGTATATAGTAACCATCTTTGTCTTTTATTACTTTTGTTGGTTTGAAAGCTAAGTTATTGGAAATTAAGACTGCCGTACCAGCTTTCTTTTGGCTACCGTCTGCTTGAAATATCGATTTCCAGCCTTTTATTTTCAGTCTAAATGCATCTTTGCAGGGCAGCTAAGTTTCCTGAAGACAGCAGATACTTGGTTTGTGTTTTTTTATCCATTGGGCCAGTCTATGTCTCTTGAGTGGGAATTCAAGCCATTCACATTTATTGAGAGAACTGATAAGTGGGACAGATTTCTGTTCAGCTTGTTGGGTAGAACACTTCATTACTATGTTTTCTTTCTTGAGCCATTGTGGTATCTGGCATTTGGTCTTTAGCTCTTGAGTAGTTTTACATTCGTGGGTCTTTCTTGTGCTGATCCGTGTGTAACTCTCTTTTGAGTACTTCTTGGAGGGCTGGTCTTGTCTTGGTGAATTCTCTCAGTCCTTGTTTATCTGAGAATGTCTTGATTTCTCCTTCGTATAGAAAACTTAGCTTAGCTGGGTACAAGATTCTAGGCTAGGCATTATTCTGTTTCAGAAGAGTGAGAATGGGGCCCCAACCTCTTCTTGCTTGTAAGGTTTCAGTTGAGAAATCTGGCGTGATTCGGATGGACTTTCCTTTGTATGTTACTTGTTTCTTTCTCCTTACAGCTGGAAGAAGGGCCTCTTTAGTGGATATTTTGGTCAGTCTGATAACTACATGACGTGGTGTCTTCCTGTTTGGTATGAATCTCCCAGGGGTCCTTTGAGCTTCTTAAACCTGTATGTCTAGAGTTTTAGCAAGGCCTGGAAAATTTTCCTCAATTATGTCTTCAAATAGCTTGTCCAACCCTTGCTTATTATCTTCTTCACCCTCAGGAATGCTGATAACTCTCACCTTAGGTTTCTTCACATAATCCTATATTTCTTGAAGACTCTGATCATTTCTCTTATTTCTTTGTTCTATCTCTGTGACTGACTTATTTAGTTGGAAAGAGTTATCTTCAATCTCTGAGATTCTTTCCTCTGTTTGATCTACCCTGCTCTTGAGACTTTCCGCAGTGTTTTGTAGCTCTCTGAGTAAATTCTTCATTTATAGGAGTTCAGTTTGGTTTTTCTTCAATATTTCAATTTCTTTAGTGAATTTTTCTTCCAAATGCTGTATTTTTTTTTTGTGGTTTCTTTGTGTTGGTTATCCATTGTTTCTTGTATATTATTCAGTTTGTTTATAATCCATAATTGAAATTCTTCCTGTAACATGTTGGTATTTTGAGTCTGGTTTGTGTCAAATGGTTGAGAGCTGGTATTTCTTTTTGGGGGTGAGATTTCCATTTGATTCTTTGTGCTCCCCGTGTTTTTCTGCTGGGCCCTTCCCATCTAGATTTATCGTTAGATCTTTTCTTACAGTTTTAGTCTGGTTAACAGCACACTTTGTACTCTGTTCTTAGGCTGTGAAGCAGTCTAGGTATGTTGCTTCCTTTGTCAAGAGGGGGAGACTGTTGTGTATTGTTTAGAGTTTTTTCTACCTCAGTTGGGGGGGCTGCTTCTGGTGGGTCCATCCCTAGAGGATTGGAGTGACCTAAGACCACTCTGGCGAGTTAAGACACTGTGTTGTGGTCTTTCAGTAAGCAGGCAGGGTCCACACTAGTTGCAGGCAGAAATTCTATGGGTTTTTTTTTTTTCCCCCCTTTGGTTTTTCCTCTATAGGGGTGGTTTCTGTCTCTTTCCGCAGGAAAGATACTAGTTACGGGGAGTGGATGGTGCCCTCACTCGCTCGCTCAGTGCCCCAGCTGCTGCAGCTCCGACGGGCAAAAGTCTGCCCTGGCCCAATGTCCCCAGGGACCAGGCTCCACACTCTCGCATCTAGAGAAGTACTCAGTGTTTACACAAGGGTCGGGCTGCTATAGAGGGTCCGCGGACCAGGGGAGGGAGCCGCCCAGGGAGCTTCTTGGCACCCTATGGCTCTGCAGCGGCTAGGCTGTGGGCCCCAAGATGGCGTCCGCGTGCCCACATATCGTCGACGCTGTGGGTGACTGCTCAGTGTTCAGCAGGCACCAGAGCCGGAGGCCTGGCGAGTTCTGAAGCCCACCGTGGCTCCCCAGCTAAAGGCAAAAAAAGAGAAAAAAAAAAAAAGAGAAAAAAAAAAAGAAAAGAAAAGAAGCAAGGCAGGGCAGGGCTGGGTAGGGCAGGGCAAGGCAGGGCAGGGCAAGGCAAAAAAGAAAAAAATGAAAAAAGAAAGAAAGAAAAAAAATATATAAAATAAATAAAATCTGTAGTTCAGCGATCCTTTGTTTTTTTACGCCTTAGTGCAGCTCTGTCCCTCCCCACCGAGGGCGGCCCCGGCTAAGATTCCCCCAGGGTCCAAGCTGTTTTCCCGGTAATGTCTCCTGCCCACTGTGTTTATGTAAATCCTGTGCTCTTGGCATGGGTTCAGAGAATAGTGGAGGGAGCCCCCCAGCGAGCCGCTTGGCACCTTATTGCTCCGCAGCGGCTTTGCTGTGGATTTCAAGATGGGGCCCACGCGCCTGCAGAATGCCGGCACTGGGGGGCAGATTAATGTTCTGGGTTCGGCAAACACTGGAGCCGGGGGCCTGGTGAGCAAAGATGCTCACTGGCTGGAGAACCACCGAAAAAAGAAGCAAGGAAATACAAAGAAATCCGTTGTTCGGGGACCCTTTGCAGCTTTCCGCCTTGGCGCAGCTCTATCCCTCCTCACCCAGCGCAGTCTCAGCTGAGATCCCCCAGGGTCTAAGCTGTTTTTCTGAAAATGCCTCCTGTCCGCAAAGCCCCACGTCTCCCTCGGTGATTCTGCACCAGCTTCAGGCAGGTCTCTAATTAAGTGGGTGTGGAGGTCAGTGGAGAGAACAAGCTGTTTTCTTAAGAGGCTGCCCCCGCCCCACTCGATGATGGGGCGGGTGTAGCCGACCTGCACTCCACTGTCTATTGTCCATCCCGCACTCTCCAGAATTTCGCGATCCTATTTCCCGTTCACCTCAGACTTTTCTTGCTCTGTGTGTCCCACGTTGATTCTCCGTGGATTCACACCGCTATTCTTGTGGGGGAGCGGTCCTCTAGCATTGTGGTAGGTCTGGATCCATGCCTTCCTCTCCAGGAGCACGAATCCAGGCATTCACCACCACTCCGCCATCACTGCTCTCCTCCCATGTATCGATTTATGACTTCACCTGTAACCCCCGTCTCCCTGAAATTTATAAAACCAAACTGTAACCCAGACACAGCAAGTCCACTTGCTTGAGGCTTCTTGGGTGTGACTCTGGGTCATGGTCCTCAAATTTGACTCAAAATAAACCTCTTTAAATTATTTTACATTGTTTGGCTTTTTTTTTTTTTTTTTTGACAAGATTGGCGCCAAACATGGGGCTCAGAAAAGAGTCAGGACCCCCAAAGGAGTGGCCCAAACTCCCTGCCAGATTCCGACATGGCCCTTTTGAGCGCCCAGATTCTGAGCTTCTCCTGTGGTGGAACTGGCAAGTCCTCCTGAGCTCCGGACCTCCTCTATTTGGTTGATGATCCTGGGTTACTCTGAGTTGGTTCTTTTCCTAGGAATTGTTGTTTGGGATCCCAATTTTGATTTGGAGGTGCATTCTCAAGGGTCCTCTCCATTGTCTTTTCATCCTAAAATTTATCTCAGTTGTTTTTTTATACATTTGTGAAACATGGAAACTGAACCATCTTTTTTGTAGTTTAATGAGAGACTGAGTTCTTCAGCTCTGAAGAAGGGAATTTTACTCCTCCCAGCCAAAAGGTACTCCTTGCTGCCTGAGGTCCTGAGTGGGAGTTGCCTGGGGTGATTCCCCGAGGTGTGAGAGGCCCTATGGAGAATCTCTGAACAAATTAATTAAAAGGCGGCTTGTCCAGGAAACACATATAAGAGCTGGTCACTTGGCATTTTGAGCCCTCTTGGGAGTACTAGACCCATTAAGAGAAGAACTAACCCATGTAAGAAGGTGGGACCGACTCACCGGTGAAACATTCAGGAGCTCCACTCACAATCAGCACACTCTGATCCATGGCACCAAACCATGGATCACAGTTCAGTTGCTTCTTTTAATGAAAAATGGGAAACAAATCCTTTAAAAATGAGGAAAGACAAACAGAATGGTCCCCCTAGGCACCCCAGTAAGTTTATGGCACCTCTACTTTCAAGTATTTGTGTAATGGAAAGGTCAAAGGCATGCCAGGTTTCCTAGGGCTGCAGCTGGTTATGGCCCATTCTTGTGCACAAGTCTTTACGAAAGGAAAAATTACATTAAGGAAAATTCAGAGCTCAAATTATCGACCTACTTCTATAGAGTTAATATGTTTCTCAAGCTATTTCTCTCTTTTCTTTTCTGGCTACTCTAAAACCTGCTAACTTTTTCTGTTGCTGTTGAGATAACTCATTGTTTGTGGTATTTGCAGTTAAAAGGTTACCTGGAGATCCTGCAGCCAGTTCTAGCTAAAATGTAAACTGAAAACTCATTTTCAACTGAAGGAAAAAAAGGGCTAGAGAGGTTTATTAAAATCAAACTGCCATGGAAACTGCTTTACCTAAAACTTTGACCCACAGCCCTAATTAGGTTACTAATCAGGGCAACTATAGTTTGCCATAGAAACAAATTTCAGTTTTGTCAGAAGAAATTTGGATCCAATTGTTTTTTTTACAGACTGGTGAGTTGTGTTACCATCTCATGGCTAGAGTTCTCGTGTAAAACCTATTAGAACTCTGCGCGCAGTGTGTGTGTGTGTGTGTGTGTGTGTATGTTTAGGTATGTTTTGTGTATGTCCATGTGTTACATGTTTGTGCTTACATAGTTCCAGACTGGCTTAAATGTAAGGGAGTGCTCATAAATTAATCAAACAAACTCACATGGTTCCCGTGAATTTAGTATTCTTTGGAAAATGAGCTGGGTTCTTATTATTTTAATAAAGGGGTATTATTGGTAAAGTAATAGTAAAAATGTTTTCAAATTGTCAGCATATATTTGTTTTTGCCTGGGTTTTACTGGGCATTTTTATGTTTTTGAGGTGTTGAGATTTGATATAAAGGTTATAAAACTATATATAAACTCAGACAAAATAATATGTTTATATAATTTGTGGTAAGGATGGTAAATTTAATATTGTTAGACTAATAGTAGCTAAATTTCCTAAGTTACCAAAAAAAGACCTATGTTTTTAACTTTAAGGTAAAAATATAGATGTGTCTAAGTGTCAGCAAATTAGAATAAATAAAACACCAAGTGGACATAGCACAAAAGCAGAAACTTATGGTCAAAGGTTTATGAAAATATTTTGGTTTTTGTCTTTTAATCCTAGCTGCACATACAGTTTTTTCCACTGATTTCAATGTCTGTGGAAAGGTACACAACGTGTTTCTAACTCACTCTTTCTGTCATCTCAGATTAACAGTGCTGTTTGGGATTCAAAGCTGTCCTACAAGTTGTAGTTACAAGAGCTTAAATTGGAAGCTTTAGATTTCCCTTAGTCTTGTCCACTTTTGTCCTACTCTTTACAAGCTAGCCGGCTATGTGTACATTATGTGGCTATGAGAAAATTTTAGCCTAGGAAAAAAATTCTTACACTGTTAACTTTTGCATAGTGATTTATTTTAAGAAAAAAACGCAAATGATTGTTAACATCTGAAGAGAATCTCAAACAGTCTTACTCTTTAGAAATAGTGCATGTACTCAAGTTTACACCCAAGTTGAGAAATAATGTTTTGAGACTATTTAGATTGTGTTTAAAACAACCTTTTTTTTTTTGTTTTGAGGCAGAGTCCCGCTCTGTCACCCTGGCTAGAGTGCCGTGGCATTAGCCTTGCTTATAGCAACCTCAAACTCCTGGGGTCAAGCAATCCTTCTGCCTCAGCCTCCCAAGTAACCAGGACTACAGGCATGCGCCACCATGCCTGGCTAATTTTTTTTCTATGTATTTTTAGTTGTCCAGCTAATTTCTTTTTATTTTTTAGTAGAGATGGGGGTCTCGCTCTTGTTCAGGCTGGTTTTGAACTCTTGAGCTCAAATGATCTGCCTGCCTCAGCCTCCCAGAGTGCTAGGATTGCAGGTGTGAGCCACCGCGCCCAGCCTAAAAAAACTTAATCTTCATCCTCATGTAAACAAAAAAAGTGTTATAATTTTGAGTCATTGAGTTATTACAAATTGGGGCTGATCATTTTTTTTCAGTCATAAGTCAAGTAATATCATGTTGATGGGACTCAGAAAACTATCCTAAAATGAAGGCTTCAAAAGCAAAAATTCTCCAACCTTGCCTTGTCTGCCTCTCTCTTCTTTCAATTCTTGCCTGAAGCTGGGCCATAGAAATCAAAATCCCTCTTCCCCAAGGCAGGACATACAGGCCAGAACCCCTTTTGCTGAAAACTCACCATAAACCTAAAATTCTTCTATGTAAAAACTCTCCATAAAGTAATTATCTGACCTACTTTGAGTAACTATAAAACCCCCATTCCAGGAAGGGCCCTGCCCTAGGCTACAAGGAAGGAACATGCGCTCAGAGGAGGCCAAACAGAATCTACACGAAAAGGCCTTGCTGGGTTCCCCACTCAGCCTGTTAGAATTAGCTCACATCCTTTTGTCCAATCACATTTCTACTTGGCTGTCCATACTTTAAACACAAAAATGGGTAATTTCCCCTGCATCTTTGAGTGTTCATTCCCAAGATGCCCATGTATAAGTTTTAGATTTGTCCTATTAATGTCAGTAAAGTTTTCCACAAATCTTTGTAGGAACAGAGGCCTTTGCTCCCTACAGTTTGACTAAACTTTGGGAGCCAGGAACTCTTTGATCCCTATGATATCAATAAATTTTGTTTTGGGATGTGGTGTTTTGGAAGGATCTAATTAACTAATACCTTTTCAACAGAACACAGTCTAAAATGTATACTATGTTTATAAAATTTAACAATGATATTACATTGTTTAAAATAACAAGGCTTATTAAAATATTCATGTTTCTCTTGGTAAATATTTATGAGTTTAAAAAAACAATTAAAAATATATTGATCCCTATTCTGTATTATATATCAAATTTACAGGGTATAAAAATAGTCAGCAAAAAATAACTTAAGGTAATAACTGGAATCTAAGTGAGCTACTAAAATAAATAAATAGAGAAATATTTAATGGGAAAACACAAATGAAATTTTCCTATCATTTAAAATATTAAGGTCATGTTATGTTAAGATGATCATGAAATGTCTGAGTCATTTATAAAATACTGAAACATTTCAAACATAAGTTTAAGTTTATATGCCTTGATATCTTATTTTTAAATATATTTAGAAATGCTAATAAAATTGGTGACTGATAACACTTCAAAGTTACTTTAACTTCCTGAGTTTTTCTAAGAGTTGATATTATAATTAATATATGTAATTGCAATTTTACATGGAAGGGAAACAATTCAATGTTTTAAAAATAATTAAATAATTTTGGAAGGGTCCATAGAAGGTGACAGACCAGGATAACATGAAGTTTTGACTTCCACTTGGTGCTGGTACTACTATGCAACCACTGCTTCTAAGAGGTCAGGCCTCTCCTATGTCTTTCCACAGTTTTCCCTTTAGAATACATCATCCTTATTTTATACTTATGTTACTACAAGCAGGACTGTCACAAAAGTACTCAATATGCTCAATTTTGAAAAATGATTTCTACTTATTAAAATGCCACAAAACCAAACTGTCACTATTACAGTGAAGGGAAGCAATTCTGTATAAAATTTTTTAATAAAAAGGTTCTAAGACATAAATACTAATAGTTTTGTTAAAAAAGATAATTTTGTCTCATTTATTGGTTTTAAAACTGCTTTAAATTAAATAAATAATTAAAATTAAATGGCTATAATAGTTAAAGGTCATAAAAGGTTTATCAAAATCTTAACTTACAGTCAAATTGTTTAAAATTAGATGGATTTGTTTATAAGATTTCTTTAAAATTAACTTGATCATGAATAACACTAATGCAATAAAAAATTTAGTTTTCTCTTTTGACCTAGATTTTCACATGATATTAATAGGAATAACGAAAGATTTTAGGAATAACAAAAAAAATTTTTTTTCAACTTTTGAATAAACTACAAAAAGGGGGAGAGGAGAAAAAGAGACAGATTCAGCCTCCTCATTGCCTTGTGCTTCAGTCTGTCTATCAGAGGTCTTATACTTGTTTGAGAAACTGAGTCTTTTTTCTATCAAAGAATAGTATTTTTGCATTTCAAAAATATTTAAATTATCAGTTTGGCTAAGTAAATGTCTATAATTTTATAGTAACATAAAATCTTGTTTCATGACAAGGGTCCTATGATAAACAATTCATAACTTTCTGCTCTTTAAGCTTTCACTAACATTTAAAGTCACTAAAAATAAAAATTCTAGTCAAGGCCTGGCACAGTGGCTCACACCTGTAATCCAGCACTCTTGGAGGCCGAGGTGGGAGGATTGCTTGAGCTCAGGAGTTCGAGACCAGCCTGAGCAAGAGCAAGACACTGTCTATACTAAAAATAGAAAGAAATTAGCCAAACAACTAAAAATAGAAAAAATTAGCTGGGCATGGTGGTGCCTGCCTATAGTCCCAGCTACTCTGGAGGCTGAGGCAGGAGGATCACTTGAGCCCAGCAGTTGGAGTTTGCCAGGAGCTATGATAAGGCCACGGCGCTCTACCCAGGGTGATAGAGGGAGACTCTGTCTCCAAAAAATAAAAAAAAAATCTGTAAGATACTAACATTCACTAAATTGTATACTTCAAATGGGTGAAATTTACGCTGCTTAACTATATCTCATATGTCTGCTTAAAAAAAAAAATCATAAAAATGACTCATGATTATAGACCTCTGCCAATAGGACTGTTTTTATGGACACTGAAATTTGAATTTCATGTACTCAACCTGAGTTGTGAAATATAATTTTTTAAAAAATTTATTGTAATCATTTAGATATTAGAGAAATGTTTTAGCTTGTGTGTGGTACCAAGACTGGGGGTGGCGGTGGGGTGGAGCAGCCCAGGGCTGTGGTTTGCAGACCCACTGTGCGGGCGTGCCTGCACACGGGGGTGCCCTGTTTTGTTTTCTGACCAAGCGAAGCTAGGAAAACACTTGCTGAAGGGGCCAAACCCACACCGACTTTCTGCATCCTCCCTCTGGGTTGCACCAGCTCTACCTCCCCCAACTTTCACTCCAGGAGGAGGCTGGGGTGGGGGGGTGAGGTGAGCAGTGGGGTGCATGCCCACTCTGGGCGGGAGGCCCCTGCAGCTGGGCTCCAGGACTTGTTCTTAACTTTCCCTTCTGCAAGCATGAAATGCCACAAAGCAGAGAGGCAGGACCTCATGAGCGCCCTTTTTGTGTGCCTGACCCTCGCAGTCCTTTCCACACCATCCTTGTCCTGCCCCCGCTACAGCCGGGTCACAGATGTGGCAGCAGCTTGAAGCTTGCTTTGATGAGTTGTGCAAACCTGCCCTGGGTCATTGCTGGGTGCCTGTCCAAGGGTGCTGAAGGGTCCTAGGCTGTCATTTCTGACACCTCAGCAAGTTCATGCCGGGCAACAGACACGGGAGAAGGCTGAGGAGCTGGAGTGTGCGGTTCTTGTGCCATTTGCTCAAAGACGGGGCCTGGAGTCAGAGACCACAGGCAGATGATTCACGGACAGGCAGGACCTCAAACCTGTGGCCACCAGGCTACCTGTGCCTACGAGGCTACCTGTGCCTGTGAGCGACTTCCTGGCTTGGTTTTCACACAGGCCTCCATTTCTGGGTCTGGGCTCCCCTGGGGCTTTCTCAGCTCAGACAGGGCCAGGGACAGGGCCAGGCCTGGCAGTGAGGGGTCTGCTTCCCTGGGGCTGTGGGGTGGAGGGACACCAGTACGGACTTTCTGAGCCTGCCCCTGTATGCCTGGTCCTCTCTGCCTGGGAAAAATGCCATCACCCTTATTCTAACTCTTCTAAACTATTTGGATGGGGGGGCCTAGTCGTGGGGGAGTGGTGTGCGCGGGGAAAACAGCTGAGCAGTCAGTTCTAAATGCTCTTAGCAGGTAGCATGTTGGAATTATTTACGCTGGTCCCCCCAATTCACATGCTTTAAAGAACCAGTTGGATTGCTCTTCGGCATTCCGGGAAGGGACAGTCTGCAAGAGGTGAGAGATGAAAACCTCACACCCAGGACTGAGCTCTGGCCACATGCTAGCTTCACGCTCCACATGCTACACTCATGGCCCATGGCTCCATTTCATAAGTGAGGATGGTTGAAGCTGCCCAAGGTCACATAAACCTTTAGAAACAGGCTGGGGCCAGCTCCACCTGCTAAGTTGCTGTCAGACCAACAAAACTGATGGCTTCTGGGTCTGTGGGGCCCTCCCCACCCTTGCTGAGTGTGGGACTGTCCAGGCCTCTAGTGCTCTCCTCGTGCAGTGGTTTCACAGCAACCACTTCACTAACTCCCTGGAACTTGTGGGTCAGCTATGGGACTGGGCTCAGCTGGCCGATTCTTCAGCTGCATCTGGGCTCAGCTAGGGTCACTCCCTGGCATCGAGCTGATGGCTGGATGAGTCCAGAGAGCCCCAAGACAGTGTCCCTCATGAGCCTGGAGTCCCGGCCTCGGCTGGCTTCCGCCCACATGTGATCTCAATATCTCTTGAGCTGACCAGTTGACTTGATAGCGAGAGCCAAGGGATGTCATCGCAAGTGTCCCGTGGGGCCTGAGTGAGGCTGCAAAGCTTTAGGATTGGACTTGGAAGCCTGCATCCTCCTACTGGTCAAGCAAGTCCCCCTGGCCAGCCCACATTGGGGGAGGGGGAAGCTCAATTTTGCTGTGAACTTATAACTGTTCTAAAGAAATAAAGTCTATTTGTTTAAAAAAGTGCACATCCCCACAAAGTGACACACTTTGTAACGACCAAAGCAAAGGAATGGAAATATCAGTGGTACCATTTGCAAGGAATGGAACACTGCACTGCAATGAAATAGAAGAAACTACAGCTGCATAACAACATGGGTGAGTCACACACAGAAAAGGTACAAGAAAGTGCATGTTGTATTGTTCTACTTACACAGAGTTTAGGAGCCAGCACAGCTAATCCTCAGCATCATCATTGCTTTTGGGTGTGGGGAGGTTGTGGCTAGGATGAATCATGGTAGAATCCTCTGGGGTGCTGAAAATGTTCAATATTTTTGTCTGGTTGTGGTTACACATGGCCTTTTCATATGATGATATGTAAAATTCATCAAACACTTTTGTGTACTTTGCGGTACAGCATAGAATCTTTCCCTCATATTGTCCTTCAGCCTGGTCCCCATCTCTAATTTTATAATGGAATCAATGGTCATATGACAAAATAGATTTCACTTGCAAAACACACTTCCACTTTTTTAAAATTGAAATTTAATCATCCATAAGCAAGTCTGCCATGGAATACATATCTGCCCCAGCTACTGCAGGTCAGCACTGCAGAGTTGGGGCCAGGAAGGGGGTCTGCTCTTCTCTGGGCTGAGCAGCCCTCATGGGACAGGTCTCCAGACTCTCCCAACCCCACACCCAGCCTGGGGGTCTCTCTGACTGAGCAGGAGACAATGATGAATGTAGGAGCCCAGCAGAGTCTTCTCAGAGCTGACATCACACCTCCTTCACTCCCGAGGCAGAGAAATGTCTATTTAATGAGCATTTATATTTATCTGGCATTGTACAAGGTTCTTTCAATGTTTTAGCTCATTAATCTACACAGGCAAAAAGAAATAGGTGTCATCACCCCCATTTCATAGATGAGGAAATGAAGGCTTAACAGGTTACTGTCACCAGCTGGTTAAGGATTTTTAAATCAGCTCTGCCCTGATCTCAAATGCAGTTCTTTTCTCAAATACTTATACTCGGTCCAAATGTGGCCACCACAGTCAAGTCTAAGACCAATGCATCGGAGACAGAGCTATTCTAACTGCAAGGTTCTGGGAGCCCCTGGCTGATCAGGACCCTGGAGAGCTTCAAGCACCTCTGTGTTGATTGGCTCTGGGTTGCTGACCTCAGTGCATTCCTAGGTTCCCAGAGGCTCGCCCTGGACAGATCCCACCCACCTCAACCTGGGAACTATGGAAGGGCTGGCATCTTCCGCTGTAAGTGGACCTTTAATTACAGGGAGCTGTCAGGTGTCTGGAGCCTTTGGGGAAGGAATGGTGCTGGAGGTCCTCTGGGCACGAAGCACGGTGTTCTGATACCTTTCTTAGCTGTCTTAGGAATTCCACGAGTAGTTGGGATATTTCAGGACTTTATTTTAATGGTATCTAGTGGGCTTTCTCCTCCCCTACGTGCAATCTAAGGTCCTAATTAGCAAGGTGTACCTTTGTGGAGAGTTCTCAGCGGAATAATCCACTTTTCAAGCTGCACACCACCCGCTGGTGTGTACAGTACTTCTTTGTGGTATTACCACTTTCCATCTTCACAACAGCCCTGAACATCAAATATTGCCTCACCGTGCAGATAAGAAAACAGGCTCAAGAATAGATGACCTGCCCCAGGTCACACAGCTAGGAAATCTCAGAGCTGAAAGGTAAACTCTGGTCATCATTACGCCAAGTTGCCATGACTCATTTAAAGAGACCCCAGTGCCTCCCATTAAGGCATTTACTGTCGTCAAAATTGTGTTTACTAGATGCTTGGAAATTTTGTCTTGAGGGCCAAACAGTAAACATGAGCATACTCTATCACCTTTCTTGGATTCCAACATCATTTGTTAATCAGCATAAATGCAGCCTGCTTAACAGAACACAATCCAAACTCCCTTCCATGGTCTACAGGGCGCTTCGTGAACTGACCCCTGCCAAGCAATCTGACCTCATCTCCTACCACTGTCCCCTTCGGGCACCATGCCAAGCCACGCCCACCTCTGTGCTGCTCCTTGAACCCAGCAAGCTCATTCCCAACTTGGGACGTTTGCACTAACGGTGCCTCTGCCTGGAATTCTCTCCTGTCAGACCTTTGTATAGCTGCCTGCCTGTCACTCAGCTCTCAGCTCAAAGGTCCCCTCTGCAGGGAGGCTCTCCCTGACCACCCAAGCTAAGTAGCCTCCTGTCACTCAACCACATCACCTTGCTCCATATCCTCCCTGGCACCTGAAACAATCGACCTGAGTTAGCAACGCGTTTCCTTTTCTTCTGTCTAGAACCTAAGTTCTATGAGGGCCAGGGCTCTGTGGGTCTGGACATCACTGTATCTCTAGCATTGTGTGCAATCCCAGTTATTCTGCTTCCAAACTGTGTGACCTTGAGCGAGTGGCTGGACCTCGCTGTGCCTCAGTTTACTCAGCTGCGACATGGAGGTAATTATAGTACTTACTTTCATGGGTTGTTACAAAGATTAAGAGAGGTGACACATGTTAAACACTTAGCCTAATATCACAACCTTTATGTTCCTAAATGACAAAGGTTTGGGGTGAAAACAATGAAGTGTTGTTGCTACATCTCCCAAATGTTAACCCTCCTGAGAAAAAGAGAACCCACTCTGAGGCTACAGGGATTTAAAATGAAAGATCCTTAACTGCCTCCTCAGCTTATTCCAGACCTATTCTCACCTCTGCCCAAGCTCTAGGAGACTCTTGCGTTGAATAGATTAAAATAAACAAACAAGTGAGCAAACAACAACCTGAGTCCCATGAAATAAGTGTTTGTTGATTGCACAACATGCATTTAATCAAGAGGACGGCATTTCCACGTTGACTTCTTAGTTCCAGAACCAACCAGACAGGAGCAGGACCTGCAGTCCCAGGCCTGGGGAACACACCACGGGAATGCAGATGTGGCACCTGCCCTCTCAGCCACTGATGGAACAGACCTTTATCCTGTTCAGGGGAAGGATGTCTCACTACCGGTAGGTGACCCCCACTTGCCCCTGTGTTGCCACTCCAGCCCTCTGCAGGGCCCGCCTGGACAGTCGGCCTCAGAAAGGGACCCAGTGCCAGGATGGACTTCCATTTCCCCGGGGGAGCGAAGGTGGGCACTGAATCCACCCTCTCGGTTGCTGCTCGAGGAGTCTTTCTAAAACACACCTCTCACGGCTCCTGCCCCTGCTGAGTAACCTTCAATGGCTCCCACTGCCTTCAGGACAAAGTCTGGAGCCCGGGTGTGGTGCTGGAAGCCCCTTAGAGACCAGGCTTCACCTGCCCTCCACCTCCCGGCCTCTAGGCTTGACTCAAGTTCCCAGCTGTTCTCGCTGTTGGTTCCCAAAGTGGCCTCCCCTTCCTGAGCACTCCACCTCTGCTTGTGGCCTCCTCTCCCAGGCAGACTCTCACTCACCCTCCTCGACTGTCCTCTGCACCAGGAAGCTGTCCCCTCCCTTGCCTGGCTGCCCCCAGCCCTGCATTACGTTGTTATCCCACTGAACAGGAGTTCCTGTGTCTCCCCCTGGATTGAGAGCCCCTCGAGGGCAGGCACGGTGCTGGCTTCATGTCTGTCCCCCACACTACCCAGCACAGGCGCTGGCACCGAGTGAACAGGGGCTCAGGGACCCTCCAGCATCACAGACTTCACAACGGACTTCGACACCGGTGAAATTAGGTCATCTTTTCAGGTGGGGTCTTTGCCCCCAGGTTTTACCCAAGTGTGTTCACCCAACCACCGCCCAGCACAGGAGTGAATAGAACAGACCAGCCGCTGCCCACGGAGCTCACGTTCCACAAGGGGGAGGCAGCCGACGTGAAAGGACTCACATGAACGCACAAGATCATTTTCCAGTGATGAGTGACAGAAAGTGTGTGGGGTGGGAGGGGGGACCCAGATTCTGGAGGGCTCCTCGGAGAAGGAGACGTTTGAGCCTTGGTGACACGGCATCAAGGGGAAGGTGGGACAGGTACTTTGGGCCAGGTTCTCCCACAGCCTCTCAGTTCCGAGTTCCGTCCACACTGCCTGCTCAGCAGTGCACTGTTTCCGTGCAAGAAACCCGCATGCGGCAGGCGGAGGAGGTGGCATTCGACAGCAGAGGGTCTGGGGTTGGCAGGGGTCCACAGCGGCCCACACCCCCGTACAGCCCCCATTAGCTCCGCCTGAGCCCCTGCTGGGTCTGTGTGAATTCGGAAAGGATAGTATCGTTCTTCTGCCCTGGGGTTTCATTTCCCAAGTGTGTCCCCAGAGGTGCTGCTAACCGGGTGCCTAAGGAGAGCCGGCATCCTACAGGGCGAAGCCCTCTGCACCGAACACGAACCGCTGGGGACCGGCACACAGTCCCCTGCCCCAGAGTGCTTTGCCCACCTCCTGCTCTCCCTTTTGTGGCTGGATGGAGCCCAGCATGGGACCTCTGTCCCCCCCATGTCGTCCCCCACACGGCCCCACCCCTGGAGCCGAGAGAGAGAGAGAGAGAGAGAGAGAGAGCGCGCGCGCGCGCGCAGCTTGCGCAGCTCCAGCCACTGCATATTTAATTAAAATGGAATCACAGTTCACCCAGGAACAGGGGGTAGAACAAAAGGCCCTTTCATAGAGGCAACTGGCTCCCCTTATAGGCATCGGCCATGGATTTCCTCACAAGCCTTTGGTTTTGAACTCTAGAGGTGCTTTGGTTCACAATCAGCAGGATGTGCAGCCCTCTCCTGGCCTGGCAGTGCGGACTCTGGCATGGGCAGGGGCTGCTGGGAGCCTGCACGCAAGTGTCCTGGGGGCTTCTGGGAATCACACTTGCCTTGCTTCCCAGAAAACCAACCTGTTCCCTCCCTGCAGAGGGCGGAGTGAGGGCATTGGGGATGGGGGTGATGAGCTGGAACGAGGGGGTGACCATAGAAAACAGATGGATGTCACATGGAAGCCCAGATGGAGTGTTCCGGGCAGGGCAAGACTGAGAAGCTCCAGGAAAGACTCATTGCCCAGCAGCCGAGGACCCCCTGTCCTGCACGCCAGCTATGCCCCCAGGCTCCAAGACCTGGAAATGCTCCAAGCCCGCAAAGCCAGCGTACACAGCGTGTGACCCGGGTATCTCCTCATGGGCGCTGTGAGCCTCGTGTGTGCACCAGCCTGGCCTCGCGGGCCTGCCCAGCCGAGGGCTCTATAGAACCTGTGACAATGGAGGAGACTGTGTGCCACGTGTGGCTAAGGGCAGGGAAGTGGCCACAATCTCCAGGCAGTGTCCCCAGAGGCAATGACTGG
This sequence comes from Eulemur rufifrons, assembly GCF_041146395.1. Classification (NCBI taxonomy): domain Eukaryota; kingdom Metazoa; phylum Chordata; class Mammalia; order Primates; family Lemuridae; genus Eulemur; species Eulemur rufifrons. Next base: position 187,021,382 of record NC_090989.1, on the reverse strand, counting down.
GGGATACCTGCCCCTCTCTGGGCCTCAGTTTCCTCATCTGTAAAGTGGAGGTCATAAGCTGCAGCCCTGGTTATGGAGTAACAATGAGTTACAAGGTCGCTAAGGTCCTTTCAATCTAACATACTCTGTCTGCTCTTGGTCATTCAGAATAAATCTGGCCCCTCCCTCCCCTCCTCCTGGCTCCTCATTAAGGCCCGTGGCTGATCAGAGCCCGCAGGGCAGGCCCCTTGTGGGCAGGGAGGGCAGAGCTCGTGTGCATCAGGCACCCACACAGCTCGCCCACTGGGCAGGGACGCTGCAGGGGGGCCCACACCCTGGAACTCGGGCAGAGCCCAACAGAGTCTGCCGGGTGCTCAGGGTTGCGGGGGGGGGGGGGGGGGGCTCTGACCCCACTGGAAGCCATCCCCCGAGTTCCTTTCAGCCACGTCCCTCCTTCCTGTCCTCCCAGGGACAAAGGGGAGCTGCTTATCTTTCCTCACTTGCCCCCCAACTAAGCCACTTGGGCACATGGATTAAAAGGATCCCAGCTGCCCTACTCCGAAGGGGACTCAGGGTAAACTCAGGTCAAGCAATTAAGGGGGCCTCAGGGATGTCCTCCCCGATCACGCAGAGGAAGAAACTGAGGCTTGAGCAGCTCTCCCGGGAGGCAGAGGGAGTGCTGGGTCGAAGCCCTCTCTGAGCACACTCCCCTGTCAAAATGCAAAAAGTACCAAAATATTCTCACTCCTGTGGTCACAGAATGCAGGGCATGGACTAGGCACGGTGGCTCACATCTGTAATCCTAGCATGATGGGAGGCTGAGGCAGGAGGACTGCTTGAGGTCAGGAGTTCGAGACCAGCCTGAGCAAGAGCAAGACCCCGTTTCTACTAAAAATAGAAAAAAATAGCCGGGCATGGTGGCGCATGCCTGTAGCCCCAACTGCTTGGGAGGCTGAGGCAGGAGGATTGCTTGAGCCCAGGAGTTTGAGGTTGCTGTGAGCTAGGATGACGCCAGGGCACTCTACCCAGGGCAACAGAGTGAGATTCTGTCTCAAAAAAAAAAAAAAAAATATGAATGAGGGGGTCTGCTCTGGAATCCTACCCACCCCCAATCCCCTTTTGCTGCCGCTGTGGGTTCCACACGCTCCTGCACTTTCCCAGACTGTCAGTTCTGGAAGGGGTATAAGATGACGTCTGGCCCTGGTTTTATGCAGACATACACCAGACCATGGGGCTGAGAGAAGGGATTTTAGGAGGCACCAAACAGTCTGGGAACAGTTCCTGTTCCCTCTTGTTCCTGCTGGTCATCTTAGGAAGCAAAACTCAGCTCAGGGCTAATGTGCCTTTAACACCCCCTGACATGTGCTTCCCTGTCCCTTCTGAGACAGGAGAGAACTCAGGCTATCACAGTGAGGTAGAATTTAATTGTTTATCATTTTTCATTTCTTTACATTTGTTTTGATGGTTAGCTCCTATGCATGACAAACAATATTATATTCCATTTAAATTGCATAATAAAGTTTCTTTTAAAATAACATAAGTAAAATGGTGAACGGATGAAACAAGAACAAGTGGTTGAGAGCATGGGTGGTTTACAGACGCGGCGAAAAACAAGTGGCTGAAGTTGGGGAAAAACAGATATGGAGAACCAGCTCTGCCCTCAGCAGGTGGGCAAAGGACTTGACCAAGGTGAGCTTGTGGCTGAGCTGGAACTTGACCCGGTCACAGCCGGTACGACCCTTCAGAACCTCCCTCCTCCTCCACTTCCGGGCTGTTTCATGTCTCTTCTCTCTGAAATGGGCCTCCTCCTTTTCTCATCTCCCTCTCTCCCTCCTTTCCCTGCTTCCCCTCTGTTCCCCAGACTCCGTGACATCCTGGTGCAAGACCACCCTCACCCTCTTCACTAGGCAGAAACTGGAGTCCATGAGAAACCTTCGTGGGGTGTGTTAGGAAGAACTGAGAACTGCAGCCAGCCCCAGTGATGCTGGCCCAGGAGCTGAGCAAGCCTGCGCCAGCAGCTGCCCTTCCCTGGGTCTGGCTCCCTTTGCTCTGTAAGAAAATGACGACGACTCCACCCCACCCTGGCTCAGAGGCTCAACCAAGCCAATGCCTCTAAAAGGCCTAGCACGGTACCGGTGTACTTGGCAGATGCTAAACACATGATGGTTCTCTAATAGAATAGTTTCTTTTCAAACAGATCACAGCTTTGCTGTGAGTGTCCTTGGTATGTTCAGTGACATTCTTGGCAGAGATGAGGAATCTTAAAACTGCTTTAAAAATAGACGAGGAGTCATTTATAATTTGTATTGCTGGAATACAGAATTAAGAGATGTGGAAAGTTTCAGAAGTTTTGCGGGGCTTTGCATTGAAGGAATCTGTGAACGTGTCAGTTCACAGACCAGAAGCTGCCTAGCCACAGGGGGGCATCTCACCGGTCAGAGGCGTATGCAAGGCAACACCTGTCCTGAGACCTGGAGGCCAGCGCCTGATGTTTGTGCAAGACAGAACTCGGCAGGGGGTCACAGGTTAAGGACTGATCAAAGAATGTCAGCCCAGCAGACACCTGCAGCTAAAGCCAATTAGCCTCAAGGACAGTTCCTGCTTCACTCCTGACCACTTGTCTCAGTTAATGAGAAACTAGATAAAGAAATATATAGCCTCTATATTTCTGTTTAGCTTTTCTGCTAATTGACAATTTTATCTTTAACTTGTATACTTAGCTAACTAAGTCTATTCTTAACTTAGGGCTTAGAAGTTTATCTTAGAAAACTTTGCTCACACAGACAGAGTTAATTAAGGGATCTCTAGACACGTTTGGGGAGACTTAAAGCCTAAATGAATTATCTGTAGGCATAAATATGTAACCACTGGCAACTAATTGCTGCACCAATAAATACTGATATGGGATTTCACTCAGGGCCTCACAGCTCATGGGAATGCTGGAGGGCCCCTGACTCCCCCATCACTTTAAACTATACTTTGTCTCTGTCTCAGTTCTATCTCTATTTCTGTTATTTCCAAATCTCTTGTGACAATCCTGCCTGGGACCTGTTTTGCTGGGAGTGCAGCTAAGTCCTGGCAGTCTTTTGGTCTTCCTACTCAAGATATAAGTGGTTTATACACTGCCATTATAGCAATAGAGTGCTCTGTATTTGTGTTCTTACTGTTATTAGTGAGTTGCATACCTTGAAATGGGTTCTTATTGTTCATTAGCATCCTTCTCTTTAAGATTAAAGAACTACTTCTAGAACAGGTCTGATATTAATGAAATCCCTCAGCTTTTGTTTGTGTGGGAAAGTATTTCTCCTTCATGTTTGAAAGATATTTTTGCAGCATATAACAATCAAGGTGTTTTTTCCTTCAGCACTTTAAATTTGTCATGCCACTCTTTCTTGGCCTGTAAATTTTCCACTGAGAAATCTGCTGTCAGACATATTGGAGCTCCTTTATATGTTATTCTTTTTTCTTGCTTCTTTTAGGACCCTTTCTTCATCTGTGACTTTTGGAAACTTGATTATTAAATGCTTTGAAGTAGTCATGTTTGGGTTAAATTTCCTTGGTGTTCTATGACCTTCTTATACCCAAATATTGATATTTTTCTCTAGGTTTGGAAAGTTTTCTGTTATTATTTTTTTGAATAAATTTTCTACCCCAATCTCTCTCTACCTCCTTTTAACTCTTAGATTTGCTCCTTTGAGGCTATTTTCTAGATCTTGTCCATGTGCTTCATCCTTATTTATTCTTTTTCCCCCCTTTCTTCTGAGAGAGAGGGAATGACATGCTGAAGGTCATTCTGCTACTAACTGCTGGTAAATAGCAGACCCAAGCCTCAAATTCAGCCTTTCTCCCTCCAGGCAGCAAGCCTGTTCCTTGACATCATATAAAGAATGGTAGAGGTGGTGGCAGCAGTAGCTGCTGTTTACTGATGAGCCCTAAGAAAGAAACCTCATTGACAAGATTAGGAACATTATCCTGTTTAATCCTCACAACAAACCTACCAGATGGGTATTTTATAATACTCAATTTCTCTTCTAATGACTGAAACTCTCTCCCCAGGCTATTTTAAGACTGGATCCTTTTCACTTTTTTGGTCTTAAGTTAAAAGACATCTCCTCAAAGAGAACTTTCTAGAATATCCTATCTGAAGTACGAACTTTGTGTTAGCCCCTATACATCCCTGTTTATTTCCCATGTAGAATTCACCACCAGCAGTAATTGTTTGGCTTGTACTCATTTTCTTAATTACTGTCTGTAAATCATAGTGACTGTAAATTTATCATTCCTCAGAGCATCCCTGGTACTCATCACAGTGCCTGACATGTAATGGAAACTCGATGAAAGCAGAGAATGATGAGGTCCAGAGTGGCTGAGTAACTTACCCAAGGCCACACAACTGGTAAGTGGTAGACCTAGAATAAAACCCAGGATCATGGATTCCAGAATCTGGGTGTTTATTTCCTACACTAAATGGCTTAGCACAGCCAGGAGTGCACAATAAACATATAATCCTTACTGAACGCATTTATTTAGACAATCATTCCAAACCAGGTCCTGCTGATGGGAGGAAAGGGGGACCACAGGAGGCTTGACGATGATGCCAAGGCGTGGGTGCAGGTGCCAGTAGGGCATCTGCTCAGGGCCATCAGGGCTGTTGATCCATGGCACGAGCACTCAGGAAGCTCCGTGCCAGAGAAGGGGCACAGTGCAAGGAGGCTGAATGGGACAGCACCTATTCGTAGTGGAGGAATCGCAGCTCTCCTCATCATGCTGTTTGTCACTCCTGCCACGGGAAGGAGCAGTGTTTGCTCAGCCTCACCAGCTGAGTCACTTATAAACAAACTTGTTTTGATTAAGCCATGACATGATAATAACATAAGTATTTATGAAGAAAGTACTCTAAGCAAATTTCCACTTTCTTTATTACAGACCTTTTATTCCAAGCAAACTTATCAAAGTGAATCTCTCTAATTTTCTTCTGTGGCTGACATGATTCCCAGAACCAAGTTTAGCTGACATAGTGTTTTGTCAAAAGTGCATTACTAAATAAGGATTCTTTTCCCCAGTGTATGTTTTTGTCTGCTTTGTCAAAGATTAGATGGCTATATGAGGATGGTTTTATATCTGGGTTCTCAGTTCTATTCCACTGGTCTATGTCCCTGTTCTTGCGGCAGTACCAAGCTGTTTAATTATTATAGCCTTGTAGTATAGTTTGAAATCTGGTACATTGATGCCTCCTATTTTGTTCTTTTTGTGTAGAATTGCTTTTGCTATACGGGGTCTTCTCTGGTTCCATATGAAGCGTAAAATTATTTTTTCTCTATCTGTGAAAAATGATATTGGTATTTTACTAGAGATTGCATTGAATCTGTAGATCACTTGGTGGTATAGACATTTTAACAATGTTGATTCTGCTGACCCACAAGCATGGTATGGCTTTCCACCTGTTTACATCCTCTGCTATTTCCTTCATCAGTGTTTCATAGTTCTCCCTGTACAGGTATTTTACCTCCTTAGATAAATATCCTCCCAGGTACTTTATTTTCTTTGTTGATATTGTGAAGGGTATTGAGTCTTTGATTTGGTTCTCAGTTTGACTGTTACTGGCACATAAGAATGCCTCTGTTTTATATGTATTGATTTCGTATCCTGAGACTTTACTGAATTCATTTATCAATTCCAGGAGTCTCTTGGTTGAATCCTTGTGGTTTTCTACACATAATATCATATCATCAACAAAGAGTGAGAGTTTGATCTCTTCTGCCCCCATTTGGGTGCCCTTAATTCCTCTCTCTTGTCTAATCACTCAAGCAACGACTTCCAGCATTATGTTGAATAGAGGTGGAGATAGTGGGCAACCTTGTCTGGTTCCAGTTCTAAGTGGGAATGCTTTCAATTTTTCCCCATTCAGTATGATGTTGGCTGTGGGTTTGTCACATATGCCTTGTACCATTTTTAGGTGAGCCCCATCTATGCCTATTTTGTTAAGCATTCTTATCATAAAAGGGTGTTGAATTTTGCCAACAAACATATGAAAAAATGCTCGACATCTCTAATAATCAGGGAAGTGCAAATAAAAACCACAATGAGATATCACTTATCCTCAGTGAGAATGGCCTTTATCAAAAAGTCCCAAAACAATAAATGTTGGCGTGGATGTGGAGAGATAGGAACACTCATACACTAGCGGTGGTACTGCAAACTAGTGAAACCTCTATGCAAAGCAATATGGAGACACCTCAAAGAGATGCAAGTAGATCTACCATTTGATCCAGCAATCTCATTACTGGGCATCTACCCAAAAGAACAAAAGACATTCTATAAAAAAGAAATCTGCACTCGAATGTTTACAGCAGCACAATTCACACTTGCAAAGAGGTGGAAACCACCCAAGTGCCCATCAATACATGAATGGATTAATAAAATGTGGTATATGTATACCATGGAGTACTATTCATCTATAAGAAAGAATGGTGACTTAGCACCTCTTGTATTTTCCTGGATAGAGCTAGAATCCATTCTATTAAGTGAAGTATCCCAAGAATGGAAAAATAAGCACCACACGTACTCACCATGAAATTGGTTTTAACTGATCAACACCTAAGTGCACATATAGGAATAACATTCATTGGGCATCAGGCAGATGGGATCGGAGAGGAGAGGATGGGTGTATACATACATTATGAGTGCGATTAGCACTGTCTAGGGGATGGACACGCTTGAAGCTTGGACTCGGTGGGAGGAAGGGGGGGAAGGGCAATATACCTAACCTAAACATTTGTACCCCCATAATATGCTGAAATAAAAGAAAGTGCATTACTAATGGCTATAGGATTTATAATTCTTAAAATTTTTTTTCCTGGCATATGCACCTGGCATATAACATACACAACACACCTCAAAAACAAATGTACGAAAACTATTTAACAGCACTGGTATTCAATGAAATGCAACTCAAAGCATCAAACTAATATTTTAGTCTATTTTTTTTTTTTACTAAATTATGGCCAGTCCTGGGGATGTTGAAGTGCACCTGGTTCACTCAGGCCTCATGGAGGCCATGACCGAGTAGCACAAGATTTTGGGGAAACAATTTAACAGTACACATCCAGAATACACAGTGTTTCTATTCTTTTGCTTGGTAATAAAAATTTGATGGTTTTAACTAAAGGAGAAAAAAGTCCCCAAATGAAGTGCTAAATATCTAAGGGTGGTTTTTACAGCATAATCTAAAATGGGTAAACCTGAAAACAATGTCTAACCATAGTGACCTGGTTAATTAATGTATGATGCAACAATATTCTATAATCAATAAAAATGATAATTAGGAATATTTAGCAACAAGGAAGCATATTTATTATAAAATGTTAAATGAAAACAGAATACAACATGAATGTTCACTACAATCACATCAATGTGACCATTCAACAAGGTACACAGGAGGGATTCCCAGCAATGAAAATAGTAGTGTCAGCATTTATGTAAGACTTTTTAAAAACCAAAATTACCTTTAATGTGTTTATACTGTGTTTACAATATAAATTTAAAAATTTTTGAACTTGTACATGTTAATGCTGAGATGGCTTTAATTTTTTTCCTCCTGGTAAAGTGTATCTTTTGTGGTTAGAATAATCAACCTTCTACTCCCCCAGTGAGTAGGTTAAGCCTTTCAGCCTGTATTATTCTTTTATCTACTTAAGTGTCCTGGGATAAAAGCCCCAGCCTTTCAATATAGCACCATGAGAGACAGGGCTTGTACCAGTTAATTTAGCAAAACTCAGTGGCATAATGACTCATCATTGCCCTAAATCAAAGTGATTTTTCTAAGAGAGGGAGAGTTGGAAACCTAATCCCTGCTTTTTTTTTTTTTTGAGACAGAGTCTCGCTTTGTTGCCTGGGTTAGAGTGAGTGTCGTGGCGTCAGCCTAGCTCACAGCAACCTCAAACTCCTGGGCTCAAGCGATCCTACTGCCTCAGCCTCCCGAGTAGCTGGGACTACAGGCATGCCCCACCATGCCTAGCTAATTTTTTCCATATATTTTTTTAGTTGGCCAGATAATTACTTTCTATTTTTAGTAGAGATGGGGTCTCGCTCTTGCTCAGGCTGGTCTCGAACTCCTGACCTCGAGAGATCCACCTGCCTTGGCCTCCCAGAGTGCTAGGATTACAGGCGTGAGCCACTGTGCCCGGCCAATCCCTGCTTTTTGATCCTAGCCAGGCTAGGAGCAGGAGAAACAGGCTTTAAACACAGGTATCTTTGTCTCAAAAACAGGTATATCCATATCAGCACAGTAACTAAATCTCAGCCCAGGAATCTCCATCTCAACCCAGGTATCTCAATGTCAGTGAGGTATATCCATCTCAACACCCATGTCTCTGTCTCTGCAATGATAACTCCATCTCCACACAGGCATCTCTGTCTCAGCACAAACAGTTCCACCTCAGCCCAGGTATCTCCATAGCAGCACAGGTGTCTCTCTCTCAGCACAGATAGTTCATCTCAGGCTGGGTATGTCCATCTTAGCCCAGAAAACTCCCTCTCAGCCCAGGTACCTTAATCTCAACACAGGTATCTCCAGCTCGGCAGAGACAAATTATTCTCAGACCAGATTTCTCTGTCTCAGCCCCGGTATTTCCATCTCAGCACAGGAGTCTTTGTTCAGCACGAGTATCTCCATGTAAGGAACCGTATCTCCATCTTAGAACAAGTATATCCATCTGAGCCTAGTTAGCTACATCTCAGCCTAGGAATCTGCATATCAGCCAAGAATTTCTATTTAAGGTCAAGTATCTCTGCTTCAGAAAATTTAACTTCATCACAGTCCAGGTATCAATATATAAGAAAAGTATATCCATTTCATGACACATATCTCCATCTCTGCTCTGGTAACTCCATGTCTACACAGGCACTCCATCTCAGCACAAATAATTCCATCACAGTGCAGGTATAACCATCTCAGGAATGATATCCTCAGCTCAGGACGGGGGTCTCTATATCAGCCAAAATATCTCCATCTCAGCAGAAGTATCTCCATCTCAGAAATGATATCTTCATCTCAGCACAGGTATCTCCATCTCACACAGGTATCTCTAACTCAGCAGAAGTAACTCCATCTCTGTGCAAGTATTGCCATATCAGCACAGCTACCTCCATCTCAGCCCTAATAATTCCATCTCAGACCAGGTATCTCCTTATTAGCAAAGGTATCTTCATTTCAACACAAGTATCTCCATCTCTGCAGAGACAACTCCATCTCAGCCCAGGTATCTCCATTTCAGTAGGATTCCCTCCATGTTAGCACTTTTATGTCCATCTCAGCCCAGGCATAACCATCTCAGCCTTAAGCACAGGTTATTTCCATCTCTGGACAGGTGTATCCATTTCAGAACATTTAACTCCATCTCAGCCCAGGTATCTCCATCTGGCACATTATCTCTGACTCAGCACAGATAATTCCATCTCAGCACAGGTAGCTCCATCTCTGCACTGATACTCCATGTCCACAACGTATCTCCAATTCAGCATAAATAATTCCATCACAGTGCAGGCATGTCCGTCTTAGCAATGATATCTTCATCTCAGCAAACGCATCTGCATTTCAACTGGGTATCTCCATCTCAGGCTGGGTAGATCCATGTCAGCACATTTAACTCCTTCTTAGCCCGGTTATATCCTTCCCAGTACAGGTATATCCACTGAAACACAGGTAACTCCATCCTACGCCAGATATCTCGAATTCAGAACAGGTATCTCCGTATCAACACAGGTATCCTGTTCTCACCACTTATATCCCCATGTAAGCAGTAACTCCGTCTCAATCCAGGTATCTCCCGGTCAGCCTCTTGGACTCCACCTTAGCCAAAATATCTCATTCTCACCACAGGTACCTTCATCTCAGCACTGCTAACTCCGTCTCATCATAGGTGTCTTCATCTCAAGCCTGATCACACCCTCTCAGCATAGGTATCTCCATCTCAACATGGACAACTCCATATCAGAACAAGTATCTTAATCTCAGTGCTTTTTTATCCATCTCAGCCCGGGTATCTCCATCTGAGCAAAGGTATCTTGCGTATCAGCCGGGTACTTCCATTTCTGGCCAAGCAACTCTGTCTCACAAAATTTAACTCCATCTCAGCCCAGGTTATCTCTTTATCAGCAAGGTATATCCATCTCAGGACACATATCTCCATCTCAGCACTGCTAACTCTGTCTCTGCACAGGTATCTCCAATTCACCACAAATAATTCCATCATGGTGAAGATATCTTCATGTTAGCAATGCTATCTTCATCTCAGCACCAGGGTCTCTATATCAGCCAACATATGTCCATCTCAGCAAAGGCATCCCCGCCTCAGCCAGTTATCTCCATCTCAGGCCAGGCATATCCATGTCAGCACATTTAAATACATCTTAGCCCAGATATCTCCTTCTCAGCACAGATATATCCATTTCAGCACAGATAATTCCATCTTAATCTTTGTGCAGCAGCAGGAGTCTGCCAAGCTGGTCCACCGGCAGCAGTCGCACGAGCTGAACACCTTTTTAAGGTTGAATAATATTTCATTGTATGGATAGAGCCTGTTTTATTTATCCATTAAGTTAATGGACATTTGGGTTTTTCCCACTTTATGGCTACTGTGAATAATGGTACTATGAACAGTGATGTACAAGTTTTCATTGACCATCTATTTTCAAATCACTTGAGTACACACCTAGCACTGGACTGTGGAGTAATATGGTAATACTATTTCACTTTCTGAGGATCTTCCATAAATGCATAGGTATGTGGTGACACTCAATTTTATTTCATTCATCTGTATGTGCGTCACTGTGTCAGTACTACACTTTTGGTTAAGGTAGATAATGTAGATTTGTAGTAAGTTTTGAGATTTAGGAAGTGTGAATCTTCCAACTTTGCATTTTTAAAGATTGTTTTGGTATGCAGGATCACCTGCAATTCCATGTGAATTTTAGGAACAGCATTTCCATTTATGCAAATGAGCAGCTGGAATTTTGATATGGTTTGCATTGAATCTATTGATCAGCTGAGGGATTCTTTGTAATATTAATTACTCCATTCCAAGAACAAAGTATGTCTTTCCATTGTTTAATTGTTTAATTTCTTTGAACAGTTTTTGAGGACTCAGTGTACAATCTTACACTTGTTTTAAGTGCATTCCTAAATATCTTATTTTTATACTATAGTAAATGGAATTTTAAAATTTCATTTTTTTATGAGTACTATAAAAAAATTTATTTCTCAGTAATCAAAAATAAGTTGCTAGAGGGATCAAGATGGTGGAATGGTGGTGACCTCCTGGATTCGTGCTCCCGGAGTGGAAGGCATGGGTCTCGGACTGCCACAACGCTAGAGGTTCACTCCCCCACAAGAACGGGGGTGTGAATCCACGGAGAATCAGCGTGGGACAGAGAGAGACCAAGAAAAGACTGAGGTGATCGGGGAAATAAATCGCGAAAATCTGGAGAGTGCCGGACGGTCAATAGAGAAGGGAGTGTGGGACGGCTGTACCCACCTCACCAGAGAGTGGGGTGGGTTCAGCCCTACAGGAAAGCATCTTGTTCCCCCCTGACCTCCACAGCCACTCAATTGGGGATCTGCCTGAAGTCGGTGCAGAATCACTGCAGGAGACTGGGGCTCTGCAGAGAGGAGACATTGGCGGGAGGCATTTTGGACCCTGGAGCGCTGTGCACGGCCGAGGCGCCTAACAACTGTCTCCTATACACGGGCGGTGGGGCTGCTTTGGTCCCGGCTCTAGCAGACGCCGAATTGTCTTGTATAGGCGGGCGGCTGGATTCTCCCGGTCCCTGAGCATTCAACCCCAGCAACAGTGAGCTGCAGACGGGCGGCCGCCATTGTCAGGGTCCACAGCCTAAACTCTGCGGAGTGATTGGGTACCGGCAGGCACCCTGGGTGGCTCCCTTCCCTAGTCCACGGACCCGACTAGGAGCTCCGCCTTTGTGTGAACACTGAGTGGTTCCCCAGTCGCGAGAGAGTGGAGCGTGGACCTTGCGGACATTGGGGCAGGGCAGACCATCACCTGCGGGAACTGCAGCAACTGGGGCACTGGGAGAACGAGGGCGCCGCTCCCCTCCCCCTATCCACTGTCTTTCTGGCAGAGAGAGACGGAAACCACCTTGGGAGAGGAAGAGGAGCAGCCCCCCCAGCAGAGGTAGCAAAATCCTGAACAACACGCGAAGGGCTCCCCTTAGCGACAGAGGAGGCAGCTTACCTGGTGCTCACGGCGTGCCCCTATCCAGACTAAAGCTGAAAGAAGGGATCTTAAGGATTCATCCAGATGGGAAGGGCTCAGCAAAAGAACTCTGGGAGTATAAAGAATTAAGCTGAAACCTTGCCCTCAAAGAGGATTACTAGTTCTCCACCAATTAACACAAACCAGATTCCAAATAGCAACATGTCACTGGAAGAATTTCAAACATGGATCATAAATACGCTGACCATTATGCAAGAAAAAATGGATAATCAACACAAAGAAACCACAAAAAAGATCCAGGACTTGGAAGAAAAATTCACCAAAGAAATTGAAATACTGAAGAAAAATCAAACTGAACTCCTGGAAATAAAGAATTTATTCAAGGAGCTACAAAACACAGTGGAAAGTCTCAAGAGCAGGGTAGATCAAACAGAAGAAAGAATCTCATAGATCGAAGATAACACTTTCCAATTAAATAAGACAGTCACAGAGATAGAGCAAAGAAACAAGAGAAAAGACCAGAGTCTACAAGAAATGCGGGATTATGTGAAGAAGCCTAACGTGAGAGTTATCGGCATTCCTGAGGGTGAAGAAGACAATAAGCAAGGGTTGAATAAACTATTTGAAGATATAATTGAGGAAAATTTCCCAGGCCTTGCCAAATCTCTAGATATACAGGTTCAAGAAGCTCAAAGAACCCCTGGGAGATTCATACCAAACAGGAAGACACCATGTTATGTAGTTATCAGACTGACCAAAATATCCACTAAAAAGGCCCTTCTTCCAGCTGTAAGAAGAAACAAACAAGTAACATACAAATGAAAGTCCATCCGAATCACGCCAGATTTCTCCACTGAAACCTTACAAGCAAGAAGAGATTGGGGCCCCATTCTCACTCTTCTGAAACAGAATAATGCCCAGCCTAGAATCCTGTACCCAGCTAAGCTCAGTTTTATATATGAAGGTGCAATTAAGACATTCTCAGATAAACAAAAACTCAGAGAATTCACCAAGACAAGACCAGCTCTCCAAGAAGTACTCAAAACAGAGTTACACATGGTCCAGCACAAGAAGGACCCTTGAATGTAACACTAATCAAGAGATAAATATAAAAACCCAGTTATCATAATGGCTCAAGAGAGAAAACAGATCAATGAAATTCAACCCAACATGAGGAACAGCAATCTGTCTCACTTATCAGTTCTCTCATTAAATGTGAATGGATTGAATTCCCCACTCAAGAGACATAGACTGGCCCAATGGATAAAAAAAAAAAATAAGCCAAGTATCTGCTGTCCTCAGGAAACTCATCTAACCTGCAAGGATGCATTTAGACTGAAAATAAAAGGGTGTAAATCAATATTCCAAGCAAATGGAACCCAAAAGAAAGCTGGTGTGGCAGTTCTAATCTCCGATAACGTAGTTTTTAAATCAACAAAAGTAAAGAAAGACAAAGATGGTTACTATATACTGGTGAAGGGTACAATTCAACAAGAAGACATAAATATACTTAATATATATGCACCCAACCTAGGTCCACCCAGATTCATAAAGCAAACCCTACTTGATCTGAACCAAATGATAGATAACAACACTTTAGTAGCCGGAGATTTTAACACGACGCTGACAGTTCAGGACAGATCCTCCAAACAAAAAATAAACAAAAAAATATTGGACTTAAGTAGAATGCTAGAACAAATGGGCCTGACTGACATCTACAGGACATTCTACCCCAAAACCACTGAATATACTTTCTTCTCATCAGCTCATGGGACATTCTCCAAGATTGACCATATCTTAGGACATAAAGCATGTCTTAAAAATTTAAAAATATAGAAATTATACCATGCATCTTCTCAGATCACAGTGGAATAAAAGTAACAATGAACCCTAACAGAAATCCTCATTTCTACTTAAAGTCATGGAAGCTAAATAACCTTCTCCTGAACAATCATTTTATAAATGAAGAAATCAATTTATAAATCAAAAGATTCTTTGAATTAAACCACAAAGGAGATACAACTTATCAAAATCTGTGGGACACAGGTAAAGCAGTCCTGAGAGGAAAATTTATTTCCATAAATGCCTATACCAAAAAGACAGAAAACTTACAAATAGACAATCTAATGAATAGACTCAAAGAGCTGGAGAAGGAAGAACAGACCGACCCTAAACCCAGCAGAAGGAGAGAAACTATTAAGATTAAATCAGAACTAAATGAAAAGGACAACAATCAAACCATAAGGGAGATTAATAAAACCAAAAGTTGGTTCCTTGAAAAAATAAACAAAATTGACACACCTCTGGCTAGACTAACCAAGAGCAGAAAAGAAAGATCTCTTACAACCTCCATCAGGAACACGAAAGGAGTAATCACGACTGATGCCACAGAGATACATGATATCATCTATGAATTCTACAAAAATCTTTATGCACACAAATTAGAAAACCTGGAGGAAATGGACAAATTGTTAGAAACACACAGCCTTCCCAGGCTCAACCAGGAAGAAATAGAATTCCTGAATAGACCAATATCTAGATCTGAAATCGAAACAGCAATAAAAACCTTCCCAAAAAGAAAAGCCCTGCACCAGATGGGTTCACACCTGAATTCTATCATACCTACAAAGAAGAACTGGTGCCCATCCTACATAAACTATTTTCCAATATAGAGAAGGATGGGATTTTCTCCCCAACACTTTTTACCAAGCCAACATAATCCTGATACCAAAACCAGGAAAGGATGCAACTAAAACAGAGAACTATAGACCAATTTCTCTTATGAACATAGATGCAAAAATTCTCAATAAAATTCTAGCAAATCAAATCCTAGTGCTTATCAAAAAAATAATCCATCACGACCAAGTGGGCTTCATCCCAGAGATGCAGGGATGGTTTAACATACGCAAATCTATAAATGTAATTCATCACATAAATAGAAGCAAACATAAAGATCATACGATCCTCTCAATGGATGCAGAAAAAACATTTGACAAAATTCAACACCCTTTTATGATAAGAACGCTTAACAAAATAGGCATAGACGGGGCCTATCTAAAAATGATACAAGCCATATACGACAAACCCACAGCCAACATCATACTGAATGGGGAAAAACTGAAAGCATTCCCACTTCGAACTGGAACCAGACAAGGCTGCCCACTGTCCCCATTACTTTTCAACATAGTATTGGAAGTCCTTGCAAGAGCTATCAGGCAAGAGAGGAGAATCAAGGGAGTCCAAATAGGGACAGAAGAGATCAAACTCTCAGTCTTTGCTGATGATATGATGTTGTATCTAGAAAACCCCAAGGTTTCAA
This sequence comes from Eulemur rufifrons, assembly GCF_041146395.1. NCBI lineage: Eukaryota > Metazoa > Chordata > Mammalia > Primates > Lemuridae > Eulemur > Eulemur rufifrons. The sequence continues at coordinate 187,005,851 of NC_090989.1, read as the reverse complement.
CCAAGAGATTCCTGGAATTGATCAATGAATTCAGTAAAGTCTCAGGATACAAAATCAATACACACAAATCAGAGCCATTCATATACGCCAATAACAGTCAAACGGAGAACCAAATTCAGGACTCAGTACCCTTCAAAATAGCAACAAAGAAAATAAAATACCTAGGAATATATTTAACTAAGGAGGTAAAGGACCTCTATAGGGAGAACTATGAAACACTGAGGAAGGAAATCGCAGAGCATGTAAATAGGTGGAAAACCATACCATGCTCATGGATCAGTAGAATCAACATTGTTAAAATGTCTATACTGCCCAAAGTTATCTACAGATTCAATGCAATCCCTAATAAATTACCAACATCTTTTTTCACAGACATAGAAAAAATAATTTTACACTTTGTATGGAACCAGAGAAGACCCCGTTTAGCAAAAGCAATCTAAAACAACAAAAACAAAATGGGAGGTATTAATTGCCAGACTTCAAACTATACTACAAGGCTGTGGTTCTTAAAACAGCCTGGTACTGGCACAAGTGCAGGGACACAGACCAGTGGAACAGAACAGAAAATCCAAATATAAAACCATCCTCATATAGCCATCTAATCTTTGACAAAGCAGACAAAAACATACTCTGGGGAAAAGATTCCTTATTTAATAAATGGTGCTGGGAAAACTGGATATCCACATGTAGAAGATTAAAACAGGACACACAGCTCTCACCCCTCACAAAAATCAAATCACGGTGGTTAACAGACTTAAACCTTAGGTCAGAAACTATTAGAATTCTAGAAGAAAACGTAGGAAAGACTCTTACAGACATTGGCCTAGGCAAAGAATTTATGAAGAAGACCCCTAAGGCAATCACAGCAACAACAAAAATGAATGAATCGGACCTGATCAAATTAAAAAGCTTCTGCACAGCCAAAGAAACAGTCACGAGAGTAAACAGACAACCTACAGAATGGGAAAAAATTTTTGCATACTACACATCAGATAAAGGACTGATAACAAGAATCTATTTAGAACTCAGGAAAATCAGTAAGAAAAAAATCAAACAACCCTATCAAAAAGTGGGCAAAGGACATGAATAGAAATTTTTCAAAAGAAGATATAAAAATGGCTAACAAACATATGAAAAAGTGTTCAACATCTCTAATCATCAGGGAAATGCAAATCAAAACCACAATGAGATATCACTTAACTCCAGTGAGAATGGCCTTTATCAAAAAGTCCCAAAACTATACATGTTGGCGTGGGTGTGGAGAGATAGGTACACTCATACACTGCTGGTGGGACTGTAAACTAGTGCAGCCCCTGTGGAAAGCAATGTGGAGATACCTTAAACAGATTCAAGTAGACCTACCATTCGATCCAGCAATCCCATTACTGGGCATCTACCCAGAAGAACAAAAGTCATTCTATAAAAAAGACACCTGCACCCGAATGTTTTTAGCAGCACAATTCACAATCGCAAAAATGTGGAAACAACCCAAATGCCCATCAATTCATGAATGGATTAGCAAAATGTGGTACATGTATACTATGGAGTATTACTCAGCTATTAGAAATAATGGTGATATGGCATCTCTTTGGTTCTCCTGGAGAGAGCTTGAACCCATTCTATTAAGTGAAGTATCCCAAGAATGGAAAAATAAGCACCACATGTACTCGCCAGCAAACTGGTTTCCCTGAGTGCACATTTGGGAATAACACCAATTGGGTATCGGACAGAGGTCGGGGCTGGGTGGAAGGGATGGGTGTATACCTACTTGATGAGTGCGATGTGCACTGCCTGGGGAATGGACACGCTTGAAGTTCTGACTGGGGGGGATGGGGTGGGGGGAGAGGAGGGGTGCACACCTACATGATGAGTGTGATGTGCACTGTCTAGGGAATGGACACAATTGAAGCTCAGACTTGGGGGGATGGGGAGGCATGGGCAATGTATATAGCCTGATCTTTTGTACCCCCATAATGAGCTGAAAAACAAACAAAAAATAAAAATAAAAAAAAAATAAGCTGCCAGTATGACATGGCTCTTCATAAAATTTCATTTTCTAATTGTTCATTGCAACAATGTAGAATTAAAGCTGATTTTTATGTTGATCGTGTATACTGCAACACTGAACTTGTTTAGTATTTCTGTTTCTCCTTTTTGATATTCTCATTTTTGTTAGTACACAATTTTTCTGATTTGCTTAGGTCTTTGGATTTTCCATTAACTATACTTTAAAACAAATACACTTAAGATATAAAACAACTAAACAAGTACACCAAATTAGATGAAACAAAGGAACCACACTCTGACATAATTTATTATCCTTTTTATGTATTGTTGGGCTCAATTTACTGATATTTACTAAGGAATTTTATGTCTGGATTTAAAAAATATTGGTCTAACTTTTTTGGGGTGTAACGTCACTGTCAGGTTTTAGTCTTATGATTATTCTGGCCTCATACAATGAGATGAGAAGTGATCCCTCTTTTCTTTATTTTCAGAAAAGTATGTATAGGTTGGTGATATATCTCTTCTGAATATTTGATACTTTTCACCAGTGAAAACATACGGTTGCAGGGTTTTCTCTTATGGAATGATTATGACTTTATACATTCAATTTTTAAAAATTCATATAGGGCTATTCAGATTTTCCATTTCTTCTTGTGTCAATTTTGGTAAATCATATTTTTCAAGAAATTTATCTATTTTATCTAAGATGTCAAATTAATGACGTAGTATTATTTTAATATCCTTAATTTCTATGGCATCTGTGATGATAATCCACTTTTGATTTCTCATACTGGTATTTTGTGTTTTCTCTTTCTCTATTGAACAGTATACCCAACAATTTGTCATTTTTGATGAACTTTTGAAAAAAACAGCTTTGGGGTTTGTTGGTTTTGTCAATTGTTGGACTGTTTTTCTTGATTTATTCTATTGTCCTCATGATTTTCTTCCTTCTAATTCAGAATTACTATACTCTTATTTCCCTGGCTTCTTGGGGAAATTTAAGTTTTTTCTTTTCTAATATGGAATTTAAGGATGTAACTATCCCTATAATTACTGCTTTATTTGCATTCTATAATTTTCTTAGGTTGAATTTGTTATATTACAGTTCAAAATATTTTATAATTTTCCTTGGATTTTGCCTTTGGCTCCCAAATTATTTATGAGTTAAGACTTTTTTTTTAACTTCATGGTATTCTTACATACTTTATTTTTATTGATCTAACTTATTTGTTTAGTAAAAAAACACTCCATATAATTTTTATCCTCTTAAATTTATTTAGACTTGTTTTATGTCTCAGCATATAATCTTTGTGCGTCATGTGTTTAAAGTACACTGTAAAAAATGTGTATCCTGTAGTTTGGAGAATGTATTGCTTCATAAATTTCAATTAGAACAAAGTGACTGATGGTTGTTCAAATTTTCAGGTCTTTACTTATTTTTTTTTCTATTTCTGTCAATTTTTGATTGATGGATTTTAAAATCTCATGAGTATGAAATTATTATTTCTGTCTTTGACTTTGCCAATTTTTGATTCACAAATTTGCAGGCTCTATGGTTATAGTTACATACATCTTTGTTGCATCTTCTGATGACTTTTTTGCTTATCTTTTCCTGTGGCAATGCTTTGTCTTAAAGTCTATTTTATCTAATATTCATAAAGCCCCATGAAACTTCATATGCTCATCCTTAACATGACCTATCTCTTTCACTCCATATTTAAAGTGTTCCTTTTAAGGCAACATACAGTAGGGTCTTGGTTTTATATACATGCTATTAATTTTGCCTTCTAAATTTATATATTGATATGGTTGGATTGAGATCTGCTATTTGTTGTTTTCTGTTTTTGTGTACCTCTCTTGCTTTCTTTCAAATTATCTGAATCATTTTAGTGCTTCACTTTAATTTATCAATTAGAATTGTGGCAATGTCTTGTTCATTTATTCGTTGTGGTTGCCCTACGTATTATAATGTACATATCTAACTTTTCACAATCTACTTAGAGTGAAGATAGTATCACTTCATGTAAATCATTGCCATAGTGGTGGTAGTTCTACAGGGCAGCTGAGGGAATCACCTGAGACCTCCCTGAACATGAAGTACTACCTGTGGGAATGCTCCCAACAGGCAAAGAGAATCCAGAGATCATTTTTTCAAACATTTAAATGAGCCTATTGGGCACTGAAATCTATGGCTTTGATTAAGATAACTCACTGGTGTTTTATTCAAAACACCAATCAGGCTGGGCGCGGTGGCTCACGCCTGTAATCCCAGCACTCTAGGAGGCCGAGGTGGGCGGATCGTTTGAGCTCAGGAGTTCGAGATCAGCCTGAGCAAGAGCGAGACCCCATCTCTACTAAAAATAGAAAGAAATTATATAGACAGCTAAAAAAATATAGAAAAAATTAGCCGGGCATGGTGGCACATGCCTGTAGTCCCAGCTACTCGGGAGGCTGAGACAGGAGGATCCCTTGAGCTCAGGAGTTTGAGGTTGCTGTGAGCTAGGCTGACGCCACGGCACTCACTCTAGCCTGGGCAACAGAGTGAGACTCTGCCTTAAAACAAAACAAAACAAAACAAAACACCAATCAGAGGCTGGTGACAATGCCACTCAGGGCCTTCTCATCAATGAACATCAGTAATATCACAGGGACATATCAGTCTTCCTTCCCTTTTGCCTTAGACATTTGAAGAACAGCCATGGGCTGATACAGCCTGTGACTGGCACATAGCAGTCATTTAGTAAACTGTTGAAGGAATGAGTAGATTTGGTTCCATTCCAAATGACTCCATCTGGAAGACACTTTTTTATGGACTGAATGCTTGTGTTGCCTCAAAATCCTATGTTGACCCCTAACCCCAAATGTTATAGTATTAGGAGGTGGGGCCTTTGGGAGGTAATTAGGTTTAGATGAGGTCATGAGGACAGAGTCCCCATGATGAGATTAGAGTCCTTATAAAAAAAAAAAAAGAGCCTAGAACTCTCTTTTTCTCTTCATCATGTGAGGATACAGCAAGGTGGCGGCTGTCTGCAAACCAGAGGAGGGCCTTGACCAGACACTGAATAAACCAGCTCCTTGATCTTGGACTTGCAACTCTCTAGAAACATGAGAAGTCACGTTATGCATTAGGAGAGATTCAGCTGCACATGGTTGGGCTTTTGTTTCTCACAGAGCAGTGACAAAGCTTCTCCCATAGCCTGTTAAGTGACAGCCTATTAAATTTCGGTTGGAATGTATTCCTCAAATGATAGGCAATGTTTTACCCTCAGCACCGATTTGAATTGCTTTCTTTATATAAGGAGTATTTCAATATCTTCTGATGTACAGGATTGTTGAAAGCTTATGAGGAAGGAAAAAAAAACAGCCAACACCTAACATTCTTTCTCTGGTCTGGTTTCAGTACACATTTCAGCAATCAAGAGAAGCATCCTCACAGACCACCTGGAGTAGTGCCCTTTGAAATCCACCACAATAACAGAATAGGAAAATTATTACTAAGCATTTTTCCAAAAAGCTAATGCAAAAGTTCCAGACTTTCATAGTTACCATGTTTACACAAAAGCAAATTTTTACAAATATTGGTATGAAAAATGTAAGATAAGATGTTATCTGTTGCACTTAAGAAATACTGATTTATGGAAATGCCCCCTATAATATTAGAGACAAAAATGATTTCAGGAGTTTTGCAAGGCTTTGCCCTGAAGGAAAGTGTGAACCTATTAGTTCACATTATCAAAAGCTGCCTCACCTCAGCAGGGCGTCCCAATGGTCAGTAGCAGCTGCTTTCCAAGGTGAGGCTGCAGTCTCAAGCCTGTGGTTCTCGCCTGCTTTGAACAACAAAGCAGGTTTGCATGGAGCCACGGGATGGGGAGCTGATCCAGAAGACGTGCTGCTCAAGACAGACACCTATGGGTAGAGCAATTAGCCTAAGGGACAGCTCTTGCTTGACTTCTGAAGAATCTGTCACAGTACACAATAACTGGATAAAATATGGAGCCACTATGTCTCTGTTTAACTTTTCTGCTGAAGTGATAGTTTTATCTTAAAACTTAGAAGTTTGTCTTAAAAAGATTTTATAACCGTTTGTTCACACAGATAGAATTAATTAAGGGACCTATAGAAGCCTTTTGGGAGCCTTTGAACCTAAAACGAACTACCTGTTATTATGAAAATCTGTTACCCCCGGCAACCGATCACTGTACCTATAAATTCTGATGTAAAACTTCAGTCTTGGCCTCACAATTTACAGGGATATTATGGGGACCCCAAGCACCTCGCTTTTCTATATTCATAGATCTATTCTTTACAAACTATATTTTTGCCTCTGTGTATTGTTTTATTTCTATTTTCTATTATTTTTCCATCCTTTGCAACGACCCCTGTCCGAGTGACCCAATTCTTTGCTGGGAGAGTAGCTAACTCCCTGCAGTTATCTATCAATGAATACTTAAACACTTACTGTCCCTTCCCCCACATGAATGTTAGCACCTTGATTATTCGTTTTTTAGTACTGATTAGTACCAGATGGCTGATGGTGGCATAGCCATTGCTCACCAGCATCTGGACACACAGATGAACTAGAACATTGTTCCACAACATTCCTAAAGAGAAAGAGATAAGAAGTCCAACAAGTAAATGACCACAAAGAAATGCATGAGCAGCAGAATGGTCTGGGTGGCCCTTTTCTCTGGGGATGCTTTTGGAGAAAGGTTGGTGCCGTGAAGATGCTGGGACTGCCTCTTATGCCTATGCAAGAGAATCACCATGTAGCCACTGGAGAGGGCCACAAGCCCTATAGAAAGAAGACACCCTGGCGGGTCAACAGTGAGAAAAATATGTACCTGAACAAGTAACTAATGGGCCAAAGGGAGCAGGATTCAGTGACAAACAGAAGACTGTCTGAGGTCACACTGCGGGTGGCAACAGTTGAGACTATGTAGGGAGCACTAATGGACATATTGAAGAACCCCAGGAAAATAAAGCCACACAGGTTGTTAAGTGAGGATTTGTGTTTGAACTCTGCCAAACAGGAGCTTCTGAGGCTGAGGGTGATGGCCTGGAGGACACTCAGCAGGCAGGTAGTACTAACGGACAGGCCCCTCATCAACCTGTACAGGTAGATAACTGACTTACATTTGATGTCATCTCAAATTTCCTGAGACCCAAAAATATCTGTTGCTACAAAAGCCACGGTCAGCAGCATGACCTTGTGGATTAGGGCCATGTGACCAATGGGCTTGGGACCCTGGATGAGAAGGAATGTGGGATGTGGAAGAGAAGAAGGCCAGTGTTGGCTGAGATCCCAAGGCCAATTTCAGAGAGAAAGACATCTCTTAGGGCAATAAAACTAAAAAGCTTGTTTATATTCATCTTACAGGGGAAAGAACCATAAAGTAAATGTCTGAAGAGAAAGTAAGAAAAATTACCTTTATCACAAATATTACCACTTTCAATCTCAACCAATGCTACTGTCATCATTAAAATGCTTTAACCCTAATGAATTCATTTTCGCCCTTCAATACTAAAGGACAACATCCTATTTTTATCTCATTTTTGAGTTTTTCAAGGGCAGAGCAATGTTGTATCAGGCTTTGTACCTGAAGCAAACTGACAAAGTGACACATATGTAGCAAGAACAGTACAATTTTTGGTGAATTCAAATAAGAATTGCAGAAAAGTGGAAATCAGATCCTCCAAAACAGAGAGGGTCAATGGGGTAATGGGATAGTCATGCCCACAATTATGTCATCTCAATGCCATCTTTATTCTGATTCATTTAATACCAGACTAAATATTCTTAATACATCGACATACAAAATGGTGATAAGTATAAGCTCTGGAGTCAGACTACTTGAATTTAAATCAATGTTCTGCTATTTACAAGTATGACATGGAGAAGTCACTTAATAATATGTGACCCCCAGTTATCGCACCTGTAAAATATAGTTATATTGCCTACATTATAGAGATATTATGAGCGTAAAAGTATTGAGTATACATGCCAAACATCAAAGTGTTTCTGGCACATAATCTCAATGATAATGTTGCCAATTATTTTTATTATTATGTAGTTCCTCATCATGGAGAACTACCAAAACTAACCAACCAAAACAGTAGGCTTTTCATAGGAACCTAATGGAATTTTCAGTATTTTCTGATAAACCTCTTCATGGGACTCTAATGGAATTTTCAGTCTTTTTTCTGAATCCCCCAAAATCTTACATATTTTTTAATTCTTGTGCTTAAAAAACATAGTGGAAATGAGTAATCAGTCATTAGCATGATCATAGTCCAGATTTTCTTTTCTTTCCATTATTGGGAATAAGAAATTAGGGTGATAAACGTAACAACTGAATTAATTGTGACAAAAAAGAAGAAAACTAGAGCTCTCTCTGCTCTATGGGACACTGCTAGAAGGTGGCAGCCTGCAAGCAAAGAGACCAGCCCTCCCCAGACAGTGGGTCTTCCAGCACCCTCATCCTGGACTTTTCAGCCTCCTGCACAGTGAGAAATAAATGTTTGTTACTTGCATAATTAGTTAGTTGATTAATTAATTTGGAGTCATTCCTGTTTAAAGTTTTAATTTGAAGACAGGTATCCCCATTCAATCCTGAAACATAGTTCTCTGTAGGCGTTCAGGATTTCATGTCTCCTTCAAGTAAACAATGTTTCTCCTGAGCCATAGTCCATGTGTAAATAAAGGAAGCAAGAAAGGCAGAATTTAGTGATGGCCTACCAGTGGAATATTTTCCCACAGAAAGCAGATATTTACTTTAATTTAGTTAAATCAGTCTTATAAATTTGAAGTACATAATATTGTCAGTTGGGTCCAGTCACATATTCTCAGTTTTATCATGTGAAAATCAAGGGGATCAGGCTAAATTGTTTTCACAGTTACTTAGAGCACTGTGGTTCTACAAAGCTAAGTACTAAGGAGAAGCAGAAATGTTAAGGCACCATGAATGTTTAAACATTCCAAATCTTTCTGGGTAATTGGTCTAAAGCCTTTGAAAATTTGTCTAAAATAGAAATTCCATAGTAACATTAGAAACATTTAATCTTTTTACAAGCTATTGATCGAGTTGGTCACACAATGTTCTCCTTTTCTACATTCAGCAAAGTTGGGTTCACTCCCATGATATGCTCAGGAGAAACAACAGGAAAATATTAATCTAATGGTCTAGCTGTATCCAAACTTCATGAGCCACATTCTTATGAAGCTAAGAAGCACTAAATGGTTTTCTATTCCTTCTATGTACTTACAAATGGCATATATCTATTTCTGTACATCTATTTCATGTGACTCACAAACCATATACTAGCAATGTTTTAACAATAATATCAAATAGACATGTAACAACATTTAAAAGGTAATATATTAAAATAATAAAATAAAATGAATTAAAAATTCTAAGTTTGCCTTCTATGATGCTACTTTAGCAAAACACAGACTGTCTCCAATTTATGATGGTTTGACTTGTGATTTTTCAGCTTTACTATGGGTTTACTGGGATGCAATCCCATTGTAAATCAAGGAGTATCTAGACTTATGATGGTTTATATTTTTTTGACCTTATGATCAAATACCTTATCAGGGTACTAAATGCATTGTCAACTTATGACATTTTTGACTTATGATGGGTTTATCAGGATATAACCCCACTGTAAGTCAAGGAGCATCTGTACTTGCTTTACATTAAGTTAAAAAAATATAAATACATAGCATTGTAAAACTGGTCAAACATCTTTTTTATAATCTGTGAATTGAAGATGTGAGACTACATTATTTTCAGCAACATTTAGGGGACTGTAGAACCATAAATGTAAGTTTTTAGGAAAGGCAGGAGTGTACAAATGCCATGAACTTACAATGATACTCAGGAAATCCTGGCTTCAGTGAATAATTGTTTTGATCCACTGGAAAATCTTATTTTTCTAAAGGTAAAATGCCACAGTAGGAACAGGAAAAATTAATCTCCATTTTCCAAAATATAGATCAAGGAAAATGACATGATTTGATGCAATCACAAGTAATAATTTATCTTTCCTCCATGTAATGCCAGGAGGGACCACAGAAAATATTTCTTTAGTCATGCAGGTGTCTCCAAAGTTTGCATCACACACAACTGTATCAGTGAAACAGACACATAAAATACATATGGATTAAATTTATGCAAGTATCATGCAATATTTAAGTATATGGCTATTTATATACTAATATATTATTTTATTGGAAAATATATCCTGGAGAATATGAACATTTCACAAAAACAGCTAAAAGAAATCCTCCTAGCATGTTCTCTCCCATTGTGCTGCATCACACTCACACCTAACTAGCACAGCACAGTCTAGGAAAACAAGGGAGGGACAGAACTGAAACTCTCTGCCATCAGTAGGATGAGCGAAGAGACTCTCCTTTAAACACAGCTCTTAGGGGTGGCTGCTATTGAGACAGCACCTGGCTCACCTGATGTACCAAGCACAAAAATCATGTTTTACACACTGGAAACAAGCTGCCCTCACATAGACTTGGCGTTCTGAATATGATGACATAAATAGTCAAAATAATATGGAAGAAAGTTCTGAAACAGGTCACAATCAGATAGGCCACATTGCAAGATGGAGGAAAGGCTAAGTGGGCAGATTAGGTAAAAACAATGTGAGGAGTAGGATGTGCCAAAGAGGAATCTGTGCTTTCGCTTTGAAAAGTCACCACCAGGAGTTCTTATAACTGAAAGTGAAGGCTGGAGCATACTTTGGTTTGTCATTATGATATAGGACAATTTCATCTTTATTGTCACCACTATCATCACCATCTACAAATTAGAATAAAAAGAAATAAAAGGTACCTGGGAGGTGAGACACATCATGCACCAAGTGAATGTGTTTAGGGTCACGGATGTACTGGGCAACACGCTCTACCTTGTGGCACAATTCCAGCTATAAAACCATAAAGAGCACGATGGAGAAATAGTTGGCAGAGTCAGGAAAGGCAAAATCACCACCAACTACATGTCAGTGCTAAGAATACTGTGAAGTGTATGAACTCTGGGAGAATAAAGAAGAACTTGTGGGACATTTGGGTAAAACTAATGGCAACTACTTAACAAAAAATACGGGTGAGAATTAGCCATTGTTTTATTTTTTTCCGATTGGAAGAATTATAGAGATCAGAGTGCACCTTTGCACCTCGCATATTTATGATATTTATATTTTTAAATCTATCTTGAAAAAAATCAGGAGAAAGAAAGTATTGATCTAAAGTAAAAAAAAAAAAAAAAAAAAACCCAAACAGAAAGACAACAAAACCCCAGGGTTGCATCATCACAAATACTAAGCTCTCATTACTGGGAAACCCAAACACTCCTGCAAGAGAATAGGTTTCCTTGATGACTCAAAAAATGGAATAGTCATGTCTGGATTTCTTGCTAAACAGCTTTGCTTTTTGTTAATCATCATATTCTTGTACCTGCTTATAAATGTACTATCACAAAACTAAGTGTAGTTTTATGCCATTCTAAACTACAAGTTCAGATTGAGTATAAACAACTACCACCAATACTAGGAAACCTGACTTTTGAGTGAATGACACTGACATGCCAGAGAATGTTGATCTGCTGAGGCCAGATGGCAGCTCCTAGCCTGACCATAGTGCCACTGCTACCCTGCAGGGCCCTCTAAATCCGGTGCTATGTGTTACTCTCTGTCACGAGATGAATCAATCTCCTGACCCCTTTTCTTTAGTACAGCTCCTCTTAATCCCTCCTTCACGTGGGCACGGGCTTCAGTGCATCATCACATATCACCAACCTCTGCTTTCTTCTCCTGAGCTCCAAATCATGAAAGTAGTTTGCTTTGAGATCTAAGTGATACACAAAAACCCCTGCATGGGGTTTACTGTGTTCAATTTCATGCAATTGGATATATCACCTGTGATACATCACCACAATCCAGATAATATATTTATTCATGTTAAGTCCACATACCACAACACACACAGGCATATTCATGACCTCACAACTGTGATCACAAATGCAAACTCAAGCAGGGAAATCAGTGAAATCAGTGAGAGGACAGTTGTCTGTCATAAAGATGTCATCCTGATAGTTTGAAATATGTGCATGTTAGATTCACGGTAAAATGAAAATAAAACAATTGTGAAATTTTTACAAGAGCCTTGAGCATGCCTCTCTAGAAACCAAGGAGTCCACAGAGCCCTTTCAGAGAGACACAGACTTAGAGCTGGCATGCCTGGCCCCATTTCTGAGCTGGAGAAATCAAGGCCCAGGGAACAGCAGCGGCCTGCTCTTCCCTTCTCTGATCCCTCTAACCTCCATCAGCTGATTTCCCATTAGTATGAGGAAGTGTCCCAGACACAGTTGTCCCCAAATGCAAGGCACTCTCCTGGAATAAAGTGAGCTGCTCACCCCAAGAGAGGTCAGAGTACAGCTGGCCACTACTCAGTGAGGACAGAAGAGAGGAGGTGTGGGCAACTGGGTGAAGACTGGGCCACAGCAGGAGCCCAGAGGCCTGTGCTCTGATGAAGCCAGACTTGGCCAGCATATGGGGGGCTTGTTATAGGTAGAGAATCAGCACCCACCTCTGCCAGCAAGTCCAGCTTGGCAAGTCTGGAGGGGACCTGGGCATCTGTAGCTGTACCAAGTATTAGTAATTCTGCTCCCCACAGAAGTGAGAAACAGCAACCTGGATAATCTTTAAGGTTCCTTCTGATCCTAGACGGCTGGATTCCAATACATATCATGAGCATCAAATGGATTTCATGTGTTGAGTGCATGAATCTACCAGACACTCTATTAAATGTTTTCCATATGTGATTGCTACAAGCCATGAGGTAGCATTATCATTATCCCCATACAGGTGAGGAAACTGAGGCTCAGGGAGGTTCATCATTTTCCTAAGGCACACAGCAAGAGGCTGAGCTGGGACTCAAAGCTGGGTCTGTCGCCCCAGTGCCCTCAGCAGTATTTCACAGCTGACTCTGCCCCTCCCTGGCCAAGTGTCTTGGAAGACTCTCATACCTGCTTTGGGGCTCAGTCTCCTCATTCATGGAGTGGACTGTCACTTTGCACCTGCTCCATACTCTGCCCCAAATTCACAAACAGGGTTGATGGTCCCTCACAGCAGTCAACAGGACAAAGGCAGCGGGAGGAGTGAGACGCTGATTTTCTAGTCCTCAGACCCATGTTTCAGCTCCTCCCAGTCAGGAGGCTTCTGCCCCTACCTCCCGGGATAAACATGAGTCACTGGCCTGGGCGAGGCAAACCTTGTGCACAGCGGTGGGAAGGCAGGGATGGGGACAGCAACCATGTAGATGACATCGGTGCAGATTCTTGGCAGGGCCGGGGAGAGGTGAGGGAGGACAAAAAGGGAATGGTGATAGTTAACTTATATAAGGCAGCTACTATGTGCCAGACACTCAGCTAGATGCTGGGTAAGCAACTTAACCCCTTAACATTTCAGTTTTCTCTTCTGGAAAATGAGGTTGTTATGAGGAGTCTATAAGATTCATTTGATTATTCATTTATTGAACAATTACCCATTGAGGTCTGCCCACATGCCAGGCATTATTCCTGGAAAGCAGCTGTGACATGACAAATAACCGTACTTTGGGAGCTGACACTGCAGTAAGGAAGACAGAAATAAGTCAAAAAATAAATATATAATGTAAAATTGGGGGATGCTGATAAATTCTAGGATGACAAATAAAGCCAGGATAAGAGGAAATCTAGAGAGTCCCAGGAAGTGGAAGGCCATTCAGGGTCCACCTCCCTGGAGGTGGTGATGTGGGAAGTGATATTCTGCTTAAGTGAAATAAGGGGTGACCCATATAGCTATCTGGGGGAAGAGTGTCACCAGCAGTGAAGAAATATAAAGGGCCCTCAGGGAGCCTGGCACATAGTAGGTACTCAATAAATTGTGCGTGCTATCACAGTTCAGAGGAAGAGGCCATTCTCTTATTTTACCAGATGTCTCTGTGTTCCTGCTATTCTCCAACTGTTGGAATAGTGTCTGCAGGTCCCAGCTTCTTGCCCCACCTGCTCCCATGCTGGGAGAGAGGACCTGGAAACCAACAGCTCCAAGGCAGCAGGAGGAAGAGGAGCTTCTGTTGGAGGCTGCACAACCTCCCACCAGCCTGGCACACAGTGGGAGGCTCCCCAAGCAGACCCTGCAGTGTCAGTCACAAGCGGGTGGAATGCTGGACAGCCACAAAATGATAGCGGCTCATCCCACTTATAAAAACCCACACAGGACTGGATCTTATTTTTGAATATGAGTTGTGTCATGGAACCAATGCAGCATAGACAGCTGGAAATATCAACGAAACATTTGGGAAGGATGTGGCTAATGAACGCACGGTACACTGATGATTTGTGAAGTTCGGTTCTGGTGATTTTCATCTTGAAAATGAGCCACATGGGTGATCTGAGACCAAGGTGGATAACAACGAAGTGAAAGCTGTAGTGGAAGTGAATCCATCTCAACTTACACGTGAACTAGCAGCAAGATTTGACATTACTATTCCAACAATATTGGACCATTTGAAATCAATCAGCAAAGTAAAGAAGCTGAATAGATGGGTTATGCATGAATTGGGCATCAGAAGAGAAATTGTCTCAAAACTTGCCTTTCTTTGCTGTCACGATATAAAGGTGAAGCATTTGTACACCGTATTGTGATGTGTGATGAAAAATGGATTCTTTTTGACAATCACAAGCTTTTGGCACAATAGTTGGATAAAGATAAAGTGCTGAAACAAAAGTCCAAAACTGAATATTCATCAGAAAAAGCTAACGGTGTCTGTTTGGTGGTCTAGCACTGGTATTATCTACTACAGCTTCATGAAACTCAGTCAATAGATTACAGCAGATATCTACTGCAACCAATTAGATGAAATGATGAGGATGCTGTGATTAAACGGCTAAGGGACACAGGCCAATCCTCTTGCAAGATAATGCTCAACCACATGTCGCAAAAACGATGCTGCTCAAACCACAGAGGCTGGATTTGGAAACTCTCTGTCATCCACCCATATTCACCAGACCTTGCACCAACTGGCTACCACTTCTTCCAAGCTTTCGACCACTACTTGAAAGGAAGAACATTCAATTGTCAACAAGCTGTGGAAAACACCTTTCATGACTTAACTGCCACTCACTCTTCAGGCTTCTTTGCTGCGGACATAAAGAAGCTGCTACTAGTATGGCAAAACTGTTGATAGTTTGGGCACATACTCTGATTAACTGTACTGCTTGCTTCTGGTTTGAGATATAATAAAGTGCACTTTCAATTCAAAATTGGACATTTCATATTTAATGGCCTTACTTGACAATGAAAAGAATATACAACCCATAGGATTTCTGCTTTCAAGCTGTTATTGACACTTTTGGAGCCTAAAATCCATGCAATTCTCAAGAACCTTTTCTAGTCATTGAAAATAATGTGTGTAAGCTGGTTACTGCAAAAATTGCTGTTTGTGTGTCTATGTCTCTAACCTATCTTTCTAATAATAAATTCAGTTAGCTTTTGTTATAGTGGTGGTATGTTCCTTCCATACCCAATCGATTTCATGATAGTTTTGATGTTACCTGGGATAACAACAAATATGCCAACTTATCCTTTTCAATGAATCTTTGTGCTATACATTTAAAACTATTACATTAAAGACACGTGCAAAGTACTTCGGAAAAATACATAATATACTCTATGTACTGTATTGCATTCCCATCCCAATTCAATCTACTAGGCCATACCTTCTATAACAACCACCCAGAAGCATAACAGTAAAACAAAACTCTAGAACATTCCTCTTGAGTATAGACAAAGAAATCCTTTACATAACACTAGTAAACAGAATCCAACACATAGAAAGGATTATATACCTTGATCAAGCGAGACTGTGCCAGAAATACACAGTTTGTGTAGCATCAAGAAAACGACTAATGTACCCATCATTCACATCCATACTTTCAAAAGTGTCCTCATCTTCATGAATATGCTTGTGTGTGTGTTGTGGTATATGGACTTAACATGAATAA
The DNA here is from genome assembly GCF_041146395.1 of Eulemur rufifrons. Taxonomy (NCBI): domain Eukaryota; kingdom Metazoa; phylum Chordata; class Mammalia; order Primates; family Lemuridae; genus Eulemur; species Eulemur rufifrons. The sequence goes on along the minus strand of NC_090989.1, from coordinate 186,989,787 downwards.
ACATATTATCTGGATTGTGGTGATATATCATAGGTAATATATCCAATTGCATGAAATTGAACACAGTAAATATGCAAGGATTTTTGTATATCAGATCTCAAAGCTGTTAAAACAACTTAACATACGTCTCTAAAACTAAGGAAGCTAAAGATGTAACGATCTCACTGACACAGAAAAGAACACTTCGCTGACTCCATCCTATGATTCAAATCTTAAACAAACTAGGACTTGAAGAGACTTCCACACCCTGATAAAAAGCATCTACAGAACACCTATAGTAAACAACAAACTTACTGGAAAGAATGTTTTCCCCCTAAAGATTAGGAACAACATACAGACATTCACTTTTCGTACTCCCACTCAACACCGCACTGGAGGATTCTGCTAAAAACATCGTGCAAGGAAATATGAAGAAAAGGACTCCAGATGGCTATTGAAATGGGAAAATTGCCGTTTGATGACCAAGACACAATTTCATATGTAAAAATTCCTGAGGATATCACTAAAAACCTACCCCACATAATAAATAAGTTTAGCAGTTTTTCAGACTATGAAATCAAGATAAAAATGTCAATTGTATTTTTGTATGTTAGTTATGAACAGCCTGAAAAATATAACTTAGAAGACAATATTTTGGTTCAAAATAGAACCAAAAAGCATGAAAACATAGGAATAAAGTTTTTAAAAACGTACCAATTTTAAATTGAAGGAAAACAACACTTTTCAAACTTCAGCAAAAAGAAAATCACTTTTTAAAAGATTAGGTAATTTTAGCAGCTGCCTCCTGCTCCTCCACCCACACAGGCCTGGAGCCTCCTATGAGGGCTCAGGCAGGCAGCTCAGGATCTTCCTCCTCCCTAGCTGCATGGAGCAGAGGGCTGGGCCAGAGTGCAGGGCCCTTGGGAACCCACCAGCAGCGGTGGGTGAGGGCCTGGCCGGCCTCTGCCCTGCACCATAGCACCTGGGACCGCAGCACCTGTGGCAGGGTCCAGCGGGTCACACACACAGGCAGGTCCACTCCCACCGCCTTAACTTGGCAATCACCTTCAGGTCGGCTAGGCCAGCCGCAGCCCTGCCCCTACCCTGCTAGCTCACAGGGTGAAGGCTTCCCTGTGCGAGGCTGCCAGGCTGGGGATGGGAGTGTGCCTCCAAGCCCCATTTGGGAGCTAGCTATCTTCAAGCAGCAGGCTCCTCATGGCCAACCACCAGGCCACCCCTTTCTTCCCCACTGCCCAAGACCTGGAAGCATGGGCGGGGCGGGTGACACCAGGAACACTGTGCAGGGCTTGGCTGGGGGCTGCGCAGGGTGGCTCCGGTGAACCCCTTTCCTCCCCTTGCCCTGCAGCCCCTCCTAGAACATTCTCCCCGTTCCTCTGGATTTTGAAGGCCAGTGGCCGCACACCACTAGGGCACACCCCTAGAACATCCATCCCTCACCTTCACATGGCATTGAAGGTGCACCCCTAGGGCAGACACCGCAGCCCATAGGGCAAAAAAGCCCAGTGGAGAATGTGGTTGGTGTCACCTCACACCGGCCCCTGGGGTGCAGAGCCCGAGTTTCACCTGATGCAAAGTTTACCATGACTTTGGCCAAACCCAACAAAGGACTAAGGTCCACCTAAGGTCAGGACCTGGGGACGTCACTCCTTATCCAGCTCCCTGCCGTGTCCTCACACCCAGGCACCACACAAACTGCTACGGGGAGGAGGAGCAGCAGAACTCAGATAAACTGCCACTCACACATGGTGCCCCATTCTCCACTCAGGTGCCCATTCCGGGTCCCCGAGACCTCTGTGTACCAAGAGCTGGGTCTCTCCCACATGCCGGTCGGATCATTCCCTACCTGCCTTTCACTGCAGCAGGGTCACGTCCAGATCCCTTGCATAAGCCCGCTCCGTTCCTTCTTGCCTGTACCTCACTGCACGACGCTCCATTTCCAGGAGGTTCCCAGTGCCGGCCTCCCGCCACAGTGGCCCCAGCAATGCAGATCCCCAGGGCGCAGTACACACGGGACACAAAGTCCCGAGCTAGGAGAGCCACCAGCCCTCCGACACCAAGAGAAACAACCCACTGACTCCCCGTGAGAAAAATAACAGGGGCACGGCTGGGCTGACCATTTATAGCCTCCTGTATTCAAATAAAGTGTTCTGGAATACCCATTCTGATTGGATGTCATTATCCAATCATAATTGGTCTATTAGGTTGCTCCTCTGAAATGTCCTTTTCTGGAATACCCATTCTGATTGGATGTCATTATCCAATCAGAATTGGATTGGATTATCCAATCAGAATTGGACTCTCAGCATTCTCTTATCCAATCAGAATGGTTATTACTGAACACCGCATTCCAATGCGGGCGGTCCTAATTGGCCTACCTGTGCCTTCGTTCGTTTGTTATTTTGTCGTCCAGAGCAAGCCGGCAGCTAACTGGAAGAGGTTTGTTTCAAACGTCGTGGGATCCTGTGACTTCCACCTTGGATGCTGTGGCTGGGGTCGTGTTCACCAGCGCCACGTTGGCACAAATCTGAGTCCCGCGCAGTGACCAGAAGGAAAGTAAGGACTTGGCTGCCATGCAGGAGGGACCCTCAGATGAGCAGCAGCAGGTAAGGAAGGACCCCGTAAGAGGTCCCAGTCCTTTGCGGTGAGGCAGCTTGTGGTACCCAGAACGTGGGGTCACAGTGTGTGAGTGGCACCCAGCGTTGAGTGGCACCATGCCTGGGTTCTGGTGTTGCTTTCCCCTGAGGGGTTTGTGTGACGCCTGGAGCCCGAGGGCCACCATCCATGTGTAAGGAGACAGCAGGGAGCTGGATCAGGCATGATGTCCCCAGGCCTTGACCCTGGGTGGGCCTCAGTTCTTGGCCGGCCTAGTGGTGTGCGGCCACTGGCCTTCAAAGTCCAGAGGAATGGGGACAGTGTTCTAGGAGGGGCCACAGGGCAAAATGTCAGAGATAATCGGCTGTCAAACTTAGTGCTTAAGGAAATTGGAGATTTCGCACTTAATAACCTAATATTTTATTTGGCTCAGTATATACCAAATATTATCATTTGAACAGGTGAACAATATAAAAATGTTAATGAGATACTTTATTTTCTCTCTTCTCACTGACTCTTCCAAATGTGGTATGTATTTTAGCTGCAACACATCTCAGTTAAGAGGAACCACATTTGAAGTGCTTGGAAACTAGTGGCTCGATATCTGGCCTCCATCTACCTTTGCAGTCTCTTCCTGCTGCACCTTCCCATTTCCACAATTTCCCAGTATGCCACATACATTAAAATTTTTGCCATCCTGTGACCTTCTCTTGCCCTTTTGGCCTATGCTTTTTGCCCTTATTGTTGGCTTGGCATGCCCTTCTGTACCTGAACTTTTACCTATCTTTTAAACCCAGAAAAAATGTTTTCTGCATATTTTTTCTTTCCTTTCTGTTTTCTTTTATTCCTCCACTAGTACTTTGTATTTCAAATGCAGTGCTGTGTGTATTGTATTCTAATTACTCACTTAGAGGTCTTCACCATAGGGGTCAGTTGTAAAGGCAAGGACATGTTTTGGCCACTTCTGTGGCTCCTGGTAAATGTGTGGGTGAATGAACAGGGGAACGACTACATTGAAACTTGCCTTAATGTGATGTTGGGTGGTTCCAATTTCTCTTCCGCTACATGCAGGATCCTGTTCCATTCCAAACTCCTGTTGTCCCTTGACTTTGGGTGCTTGAGTGGCAAAGTTTGTACTTAGCTGGGCTTTCTAGGTGTCTTCATGTGCTGGTTTTCTTTTTCTACTTATATTCTCATCTACTTTCTGTATCAGGCAACACGTATACTCAGATCCTTATCCAATGCCAAACAACATTGAGAACCTAAATAGGTTGATTAAACACACACACGCACACACACACACACACACACAATGCTCTCCAGCCCTCCCAAATAAAGTGCAACCTATGCAATATATGTCAAAAAACAAACAGACAAAAACTTTTGTGGTTTGGAGCAATCCAGGATACCATTCTCCTCTACTGGCTGTTATAATCTGCTCTTGTAAAATCAAGGATTGGAATAATGGAGTTTAATGAATTAGAGAATTGCTCTGGTCTGCCTTTTGAGTCACCTGCTGGGGTGACTCGGTAATGGTGGCAGCCAGTCACGTCCCTGAGATATATGTCATGGTATGGATGAAAAATGAGAGAGATCTGGCTTCAATCCCAGTTCTGTCACCTCCTAGCTGGGTGAACTGTACTGGGTGACAACCTCTCAGACCCTCAGTGTTCTTACCTATAAAATGGATATAATAGCAGGACTGCCCCTCAAGGATGTTCTGAGGATTAACTGAGATGCTGTGGTCCTGAGATGTAGGCGCCTAGAGACCAGAGTTGTGGCATCTCCTTTGGCGACAGTCATAAGAATCAGTCTTGCTTTACCTAGAGCGATCTGCATGTAGCATTCCTTAGCTTTAAGGCTTTTCCAGGGCTATGTCCAGAAAGTCTTTGGGGTCAAGATTCCGTGGATTCATTTCTCCCTGAGATTCCAGAGGGTTTTGTATTAGTGACATACACACTCTAGCACTTGGATGAGGTCATAAAGCTGAGAGGAAATCCCTGGGGCTTCTTCCTCCTTGCCCTCTACCTGCCTTCGCCTGGGCTCCATTCCTGAAAAGCTGTCTCCCCTTTCTGTCCCCATCTGTTTGCTGCCTTCCTGTCTCTGTGGCACCGTCTGGGAGCATCCCTGTTCTGACGTTCCCTCAGCAGTCCAACAAAACTGGTCCCCATCCCATCCCCTCTTCCTCAGAATGGCACCACTGTGGTGACTAGAATTAAGGAATTCGGTGTCAGTGATTCCCATTGTACCCTCTTGTCATATGAGGGTGCTCCCCTTTTGCCTGGAACCTCATTCTCCTCCTTTGCCTGGCAATGTCACTCCTCAAACATCACGACCCACAGGCCAGCAACACCATGAACCTGTCGTGCTCTGCTCAGGCCCAGTCAGGCCCTTGCTCTTTTTGTGACTCAAGACACTTCCTATTTCTCTTTAACTCTTTTTTTGTCTCTTCGTTTAGTCAACATTATTTACTGAAAACCCACTACGTACCGAGCACTTACTGTGTTGAATTTTAGGAAGACGTTGAATTTTAGTGTCCCCCAGTGAACAGTGAAATCTCCCCCTCCCACTTCTCCCCTCCTTCCCCCTGTCTCACTTTATTCCTCCTCTATACTCCAGGTGCCAGCACACCACCGGTACATGGCATGTTCTAAATAATTACTGTAATCCCTTTTTTTCAGCATGAATCACAAAAGAGTCATAAATTCAGAAAATGGCAGCCCCCCTGACACTTAAGACAATTAATAGTTTTAGCTGATCAGAACTGGCCTAGCACCCTTCAAATTACACCCCAGGTGACCATGTACTTGACTATAAATTGGAATGGACATAAATCTATGGCTACTTTAAGATCATGTAGCAGAATAACCAGATAATTGAAGGAAAAGTGCAATCGATTTTTTGTGTGGAGTAAAACTCAGGAAAACAGAAAGTTACAGTATGAACTTATGGCCATTTCATCTCCCTGCTTTAAAAAAAATTAATCTCCCATTCACCAAATGCAGTGATTTCCAGTTTATTGAGTGTGCCTCAGTTGTTTAAAAGATAAAACAAAAAAACCTCAAGAGATTCCAGTCTATATATGTTACTTGGTGTATATCCTACTTCAATAATAAGTTATGTTCATTTTATAGCACACAAAAACAGAAATTTAAGAATAATGAGAAAAGGTAAACATAAATAAGTGCCTAAGGGTGTCTTCCTGTACCCCAGGGGATCATCTCTGTCCTCCTGGGCTGAGTTATCCCACTTTGAGGAGCACTGATTCATCCTGGCATCACGGCCTCTCGCCACCTGGCCCCACAGCTCTGGCACCAACTCTCTACCCTAGTCAGTCTGGTTTACTCACATCTGTACACCCCTCAGGCTGTCCCTTCTTCCTGCCTTGATTCATGCCATTCTACCTTCTTTCCCCTCTTCTCTTTGCATAACTCGAGATCCTTCCACTTCAGAAAACCTTGCGGAAACTGAGGCCCAAGAGAGGAGGTTCCTGTGCAGGTTAGAGGCTGGGAGGAAGGCGGAAGACCCAGGTTTCCCTACTGTTGTTTCCCAGCTGAGTGAAGACGTGCACTGTGCCAAGCACTGAATCTGGCTTCATTCTGTTCCAGCAAGTTCTCCAAGGTTGGCAAGCCACGATCTACTGCCCTTGAAGTGTTTGGAGGCCAGAATGGCATTTGAATAAATGATGAAGTTGGTTGGATTTCATATTATAATCTGATAGGATAAGCTCAGACTCTGAAATTGGATGTGTCTTGATTCAAATCTTCCCCAAATAACCAACTTCCTATATTACCGTAAAGCAAGACTTTATCTTTCTGAGCTTTACTTTCTTCCTAATATTTACCTTATAGGTCTGTTGTATGGATCAAAGAAGATGACGTAATCAGGGTCACCAACTCCTGGTTTGCTCAGGACTTTGCTGATTTTAGCACTCAAAGTCCTGTATCCTGGGAGCCTAATAAGTCCCAGGCAAACTGGGATGGCTTGTCACCCTAAGTGTGGGGAAGCTGTCTGGAGAGTCCTGCCATATAGCAGGTCCTCCATAAATGCTTGTTTCTTTTTCTTGCTTCTAATTTTAGACATTGCATTTTCTTACATCCTTGATTCTTTTTTCCTTCCTCCTCCCTGCCATCTTGCTCTAAGAGGTCTAACTTTCAGTCCTGGTTTAGAGGATAACATCACAGTGCATTTTCCTGGCAGACTTTTTATTAAGTCCAAAGAAATCAATATATAATGTTAAAATTTCAGACGTGGCAAGGGGGCTGTGGAACAATCTTGGAGAGATCTAGGCCAATGTCTATAAGTAAAAAAAAAATCTTGGAGAGAAGTTTTCCTATTTCACTAATTCTGCAAAGTTTATTGAGTGCTGCTGTGTGCTAGGCTCTGGGACAGGCGCCAAGGAGACTGTAGTGAACAAACAGACCCAAGCCTGCCTTCCTGTTGGCAGACTGGTAAATGCAGTCTCTGACTGGCCTTGTTTGCAGCAGCCATGACACTTTATCATGAACTCTCAAACAAAAACTCTGGAGTTATTTGTTCTTACATTTTCCCCCATTCCCCACTAAAAGGATTATCTCTCTGGGATGTTAAAAATGCACTTTTCTCAAGATGCTTTTCAGAACTAAAGGAACATAGGCAAAGTGATGAAGGAGTGAAAGGCTTACTCAGAATTTAGCAGGGTTGCCAGACCATGACACAAATGTCCTCTAAGCCATCTGGGGGACTTGAAAAACATTCTGTATTCGTCTTTTGTGGACTTTGTGTCCCATTTGTTGTGCAAAAAGGGCAAGCTGTGGCCTCTGTCAGTGTTTCTGCTGGGTCTCCTGAGGGGTTCTCCATTCTGATCTGATATGTCATGGATAGAATTGCACCAAGGGGCAGCCTGGAGAATTTCTGGGACTTGGAGCACAGCTTAAGCCCCAGGCAAACATCTGGCCCAAGTGCTACAGTTTGAATTGTTTTTGTCTACTGAGACTAGAAGAAGAATAGAGTCCCTTTGGGCATATGGTCATTCTTCTCTGGGGATGGGACCTTGGCAGTTGTTCTAAATTGGTGGTCCCCAACATTTCTGGCACCAGAGACTAGTTTCATGGAAGACAATTTTTCCATGGACTGTGCGGGGTGGGAGGGGCATGGTTTTGGGATGATTCAAGCACATTACATTTATTGTGCAGTCAAACCTCTCTGCTAATAATTGATAATCTGTATTTGCAGCCGCTCCTGCCTCAGCTCCACCTCGAATCATGAGGCATTAGATTTTCATGAGCACGCAACCTAGATCCCTCACGTGTAGTTTACAGTAGGGTTGACGCCCTTATGAGAATCTAATGCCGCCACTGCTCTGACAGGAGGCAGAGCTTTTGTGGTGATGTGAGCAACAGCGAGCGGCTGTAAATACAGATGAAGCTTGGCTCACTTGCCCACTGCTCACCTCAGCTGTGTAGCCCGGTTCCTAATAGGCCACAGACCAGTATTGTGGTCCCCGGGGGTTGGGAACCGCAGTTCTCAGCAGTATAAAAGTTGAAGAGCTGTGTGTGCATGCTTGATGTGTGCATTGTTATGGCGGCCACCTCTGTGTGGCAGTGCAGGGCCCTGCTTAAGAACCTAGAATCGCATTCAGTCCTTGCTCCACCAATGCATAACATGAAACTTCAGTAGGATACTTAGTGCCTCGATATCTCCATCTGTAAAATGGGGAAAGCTTTGTTAGGCTTTGTAGGTTTGTAGATTTGTTGTGAATATCCAACTATTTTATCTCATAATTGTATAATGGACATTTTAACATCTCACAAGTCCAGTGCATCATCCAAGCGGCAGTGTTGCATTCGTTTGTTAGGGATGCTGTACTAAGTACTGCAGACTGGGTGGCTGAAACGACAGAAATTCACTATCTTCTCAGTTCTGGAGGGTGGAAGCCCACGATCAAGATACGCTCAGAGTCGTGCTCCCTCTGGAGTACTGATCTGTTTGAGGCCTCCATTCCTCACTTCTGGTAGGTCCCTGGCTTGTGACAGCAGAACTCTAGTGTCTACACATAGCATTTTCCCTCTGTGCGTCTGTATCTTCACTTGGAATTCTTCTTACATTAACACCAGTTGTATTGGAGCAGGGGCCCACTCTACTCCAGTATGACCTCATTTTAACTAATTAAATGCAATGGCCCTATTTCCCAATAAGGTCACATTCTGAGATACTGGGAGTTAGGATTTCAATATATGAATTTTAGGTGGGTGGGGGGGGAGACACAATTTAACTGATAACAAGTGTTTTACTATAATTATTGGGAACATTTTTTCTTTTAAATTAATGATGTGTCCTTAGAATCAGTGAAATACAGCAGATTAATACTTGTGAAGTGCTTCACATGGCAACTGCCATGTAGTGGACACTCCGTGACGAGAACAATTGATGCTGTGACTGTGATAGTGAGCATGTTCTCCGTACCTCCGCTTTGTGGTCTGTAAAGGTAGTTGCTGCAGTTGAGGGAGGCATTGCATGTGCGTGTGGCCAGTACCTGCTCTTGTATTTAGCAGGCACTTGTCAATCTCTTTCCTTTCTTCTTTCCTGGTGCCCACCGGATGCCCCAATCTAAGTCCACAGTGCTTAGCATATTGTTAGCACTCAGTTACTGCTGGCGAATGAGTGGTGGGCTAGGTGACTGTAATAGTTGAATTTCTTTTGTTTGAAAATAACAGGAATGCAACTTAAACTAGTTTTGTCAAAGAGGGGGCTTTGTTGGGTCATGAAACCAAACTGTAGCAAGGGTGGGGATGGGACTGGTTTCAGCAATAAACAGGGCCCAGGCACTCAGAGGCTGGATGGGTTCCCCACTTTCTCCTCTCTCTCTGTACGATGGCTTTATTTTCTTGTGCCAGGGGCAGATTCCTTTTGCGTGGAGGGGAGATGGCTCCAAGTTGACCCTTGATCTCATCCTGAGAACTTAACAGACAGACTGGACAGCTTATCCTGTCTAAATTCTTCTAGAAAAACCCCAAGGAAGGACCTTTGTTGGTCCGGGGGGACTAAATAAATCCTCTCATCTCCTCCCCACCCAGGCCATGTAGATTGAGAGCTTAGAATCAGTTCCCCCAAAGACATAGCACAGGGGTGGCCACTGGGGAGATGTGGCCTGTGTAGAGACCCCAGTGGTGCCACCCGTAGCAGTGAGGACTGAGAAGATCACACACACAGTTCAGGAGAGGCCACAAGGCAATACTGCTCAAGAATAGCCATTTTATGCTTATTTACTTATTCAATAACTTTTTACTAAGTGCTTGCCACATGGCAGGCTGTCAGCCAGGCCCATTATGTGCATTATTTTTGTCAAGCCTTGCAATTCTATTGGATGGGTGGAGTAATATCTGACTAGCGAGGAGCCGCAGATGTAGGAGTTACATACCTTGTCCCAGGTGACCCTTGTGGCAGCAAGTGGCAGAGCTACATCCAGAATCAGCTAAGTCTTTGGAGGGTTTGAATTGTGGCCTCACTACCCATTAGCTCTGTGACCTTGGGATACAGACTTGTTGGTGCCCCAGTATCCTCATTTTTCCTTATCAATAAAATGTGGACTGTCATAGGACTTATATCGTAGGTTGTGTAAATCAATGGAGATGATACGTATACAGGGCTTGTCACAGAACATGGCCCAGAGTAAGTGCCAAATTCATATCAGATCACCTGTTGTTGGTGTTTTTATTGTTGTTATATGTATTTTACTGTTGTATTTTCTCCAAGTCCGTGTGATTTTCTCTGTGTCTAAAAGTGTTACATTTAAATAGGAGAGAAGGCAAATGGTGTGAGACCTGTGGCGGAAATGTTATTTGGGGGGCGGTGGGGGGCAGTCAAGGAAGGCTTCCTGAGTGCTGTAGTCTCAATGTTTGTGTCCCCTCCAAATTCGTATATTGAAACCTCCAAGGTGATGGTATTAGGACAACGGGGTCTTTGAGAGGTGATTATGTCATGAGGGTTGAGCCCTCATCAATGGCTTATATAGTAGCCTTATATATTAATAATAAAAGAGGCCTGAGAGAGACCCCTCAACCCTTCCATCTTGTGAGGGCACAGTGAAAAGGTGCCATCTACAAACTAGAAAGCCCTCCCCAGACACTGACTCTGCTGGTGCCTTGATCTTGAACTTCATCACCTCCAGAACTGTTGTTTATAGGCCACTCTGTTTATAACATTTTGTGATAGCATCCTGATCAAACTGAGACACCAGGGAAGGAGAAAATCCAGCTGCTAGATTGTAAAAAAACAGTCTCCTCTTTGCTGTTAGGATTTCTGGTGTCCAGTTGCCTGGTCAAGAAGGGGCGATAGTTGATCTTGTTAGAACCGGTTTCCCTCAGCCCCAGGAACAGATAGGCAGAGTCACCAAGGCTGCAACAGACAAAGGAGTTTATTCTCTAGCTCCAGCTAGGGTCCAAGGCTCAGAGCACAAACACAGTGGCCTCTCCACGAGCCAGGACCCCGCCCTAGGGTGGGCACTAAGCTTTTATACTCATCAATAGGTTACATGTATCGGGCACACCATCCCCTCACACCCCCTTCTAGTTCGTTTGCTCTTTCAAAAGTGGCCGATAGTGTTGGCTCCTGATTGGCCGGTTTCCAAGCCGGGGCCTTGGCTCCTGATTGGCCAGTTTCCAAGCTGGGGCTTTGGCTCCTGATTGGCCAGTTTCCAAGCCGGGGCTTTCAGTTGTTACTAGTGGCATTCCCGGGAGGGGGAGGGCCTGCGTTGGGGAAACCGAAACTTAGGCCTATCCTAGGAGGTCCAGTCTGTCATGGAGTTACTCCTGTTTTCCTGCCTGCTCTACATTCCCCCCGCCTTTTTTTTTTTTTTTTTTTCTTTTTCTTATGAGCACTCTTGCTCGTACATGGGGCCTCGTGTTTCCCCTTTTTGTAAGCAGGAGTCATGGCTCTGCCTCTGGTACTGTTGTCGCAGTACCATCAATTGTACCATGTTGACTCGTCTTTTACAAAGGTAACTAATCTATTTAGAATACACAGTCTGAAAGTGAGGATGAGCAAAAGCACAATTAGGGGTCCTAATAAAGTTGAAAGCAAAGTAGTCAGCCAAGGGGAGCTATTGAACCATGACTCAAACCACCCTTCTCTTTGTTCATGCTCTCGCCTCCGTTTCGCCAGTCCTTCCCTGACTTTAGCCATGGATTCTCTTACTACTCTGGTATGGTCAGCGTAGAAGCAGCACTCTTCCCCTAGGGCCGCACATGGCGCCTCCTGTTGGAGGAACACTAGGTCTAGTCCCCTCCGGTTCTGCAGCACCACCTCAGCAAGTGAGGTCAGTGATTTTTCTAAATGGGAGATGGATTCTTCAATCCTGGATATGTCTTCATCTATGGCGGCCCTCAGGCTATTGAACCCCCTGTGCTGCACCGCTAAGGATGAGATACCTGTCCCTGTTCCTATTGCACCAAGACCGAAAAGGGTGGCTAAGGATATTGCTGTAAAGGGTTCTCTTTTTGTAGTTAACCTGGTACCTCTTGTGCCTTTTTCCCATGCATCATATATTATATTTTCTTGGTGGTAGATAACCTTAGGGAATACTAGTACCATGATGCAGACTTCCTCTAACTCATTAAAGACAGACAGGCTAAGGCATGGGGTCAAGCCTGTTTTAGAACAAACCCACCATCCATTGAGCGCTGGAATCACCCATTTTGTTCCTCCATTCCGGTTTATAGATGGGTGGACTATAGCACAAAATTGTGCATGGCTAGGGGGCACTTTTCCTACGTAGGTTCCATTTCCAGTGACTGCCTGAAGTGTTAGCCCCGGGCCCTTGCGGTCCCACGTGCAGGACCTGGGGGCCTCCTCTCCCATGCGGTTGAAGGGGGCATCTATTCCTACTGCTTCATAGAAAGGGGATCTGATGTCATAGCATAACCAACAGGCTTTTGTAGCATTGGGATCGGAGCGGTTTAATGCCTCATATGCTGCTGTCAGCATTTTCCATAAGGGATCTCCTGACTCCTTTGTCCTGGGGGTTATTTGCGTTTCTATCTCTGCTACCAGGGTCTTTAAGAGTGAGGGTGGGGCAACAGTTGGGCGTGGGCTATATTGTTTATCTCCCAGCACCCCCAAAATGTCAGAACCGGTTCCCCCCAGCACTGAATTGGGCCCTACAGCGCCCGAGATGGGAGAAGCCCTCAGTTTGAATTGTATTACAGTGCCCCACCCCCCTCAGTGGCGGTCATAGAGAGTTACTCCCCAGTATAGTCCCGAGACCCACCGTCTGTCTTTTTTTCCTTCCTCTGTGAACCTTACACGTATCAGGTTACAGTCAGAGGTATACCTGATTCGTGAGCATGGCCGGACATAAGACATCTCAATGAAAAGAGGTCGGACCTGCCATTTCCACTCTCCGTCATTGGTGGTCACACACCTCCAGGCTGCACAGTAGAGAGACTCGATCCCCCCTGCACGTGCGCCTCATTTCCCCTGTTCTAAATCCTGGACATGCATAAAACCCATTCCTACTTAACTCTATCCGGGCCTGGCGTTGGGTATACTGATATTCATAGCCCAATCCCTGCCGCTTAGGGTCGTACTGCAGATTGTCCATGCCTGGCAATTGTTCTAAGTTGAAGTATAGGTCTGGCCACCAAGTGTTTAGTGGGGCCATTCCTGAAGTCCTATTATAAACTTCATGGGTTTCTAAGTTAGTGATTTCCCAGGTGAGGTTATAGGGCATGTGGGGATTTGGGTCAGTCATTGCTTTTCCCATAAGGGTTATGAATATAGCAGTCACCACAAGCGTTTTTATTCCGTATGTCTTTATCCTGGGTCCCGCGGCGGTCTGGTTGTTACGCGAGTCAGTTTGGTCTTTAGTGGATTCTCTGGATCGGCTGAGGCCCTCCACTGAACTTGCTGCTGCTCCAGCTCGTCCTCGTTGGCAGGTCTTACGTGGGAGTGGTGTACCTAAGTCACCAATCCGTCAACCTTTAGGGCAGTGGGGGTAACAAGAATAGTCTGAAAAGGTCCCTTCCACCTGGGCTCCAGGGTCTTGCTATTATGCCGTTTTACCCATACCCAATCTCCCGGCTGGTAGGGGTGCCCATTAACCTTTTCTCTTGCTGGTCGGGTGACTTGATAAATGGCTCGAAGGGCAGGCCAGATCTGGCTCTGAACCCTTTGCAGGGCCTGCACAGCCTGTAGTACTTCTATAGGGTGTTCAGGCAGGGTCTCAGGTTTCATTTTTGGAATTACCGGTGGAGGAGCACCGTATACTGTCTCAAAGGGGGTTAGGCCTAAATGGTAGGGGGTGTTCCGGGCTCGGAACAGGGCGAAGGGAAGGAGCGTCACCCAGTCCCCGCCAGTCTCTAGAACCAATTTAGTCAAAGTCTCCTTTAGGGTTCTGTTCATTCTCTCTACCTGCCCTGAGCTCTGGGGATTATATGCACAATGTAGTTTTGAATCTGCCCCCAGAGCCCGGGCGAGTCCCTGACTAACTTGACTTGTGAAGGCTGGCCCGTTGTCAGACCCTATGCTCTCCGGCAGCCCGTATCTGGGAACTATTTCTTCTAGCATTTTCTTGGCTACTATTAAAGCAGTTTCTCTTTTAGTAGGAAAAGCCCCTACCTACCCTTGAGAAGGTTTCTACCTTAACCAGCAAGTACTTGTACCCGTATTTCCCTGGCCTTACCTCCGTGAAATCTATTTCCCAAAATAATCCTGGCCGCCTTCCCCGTTCCCTGGTACCTGCATGGGTCCCTCTGATCCTCCCCGGCTACATGACCTGGCAGACACGACAGTCCTTGACAATGCTTTCTGCTGTCTTTCCTTGTGATTTCAATCTGAGTTGTGCAGTGTCCAGCAGCTGCAACATCTTTTTCTTGCCGAGATGCATTGTCTGGTGCAAGTGTCCCAGTAGGTGGTTCCCCAAGGCTTCAGGAACTACTAGGCGATGCTCTCTGTCTTGGAACCAACCGTCCTTACCCTGCGTTGCCCGCAGTTTTTCTCTGGCCCAGTTCATGTCCGTACTGGAATAGTCCGGTTGAGGAGGTATCTTTCCCATCCCCCGGGGGCGGCAGGGTCAAGTGTAGGATGTCTGTTGGCGTAGGTCCTTCTGCAGCCCTCTTGGCCTCGGCGTCCGCGGCCCGGTTGCCTCGAGCTTCTAGGGAGTCCCCCTTCTGGTGTCCCGGAGTGTGGACTACAGCCACTGCCTTTGGTAACAGGATGGCTTCTAGCAATTGAAGTATTTCAGGCTTATAGTTGATTTCTTTGACCTCTGCCATGATGAAGCCCCTTTCTTTATAGAGGGCTCCATGTATGTGCACTGTCCCAAAGGTGTAGCAGCTGTCAGTATATACCGTCAGCCTCTTTCCCTGGGCCCAGCGAAGGGCTTCCGTTAATGCAATCAGCTCAGCCTTCTGGGCGGACGTCCCCTGTGGAAGGCGTGCAGCCCAGATAAGCTTGCCTTGTCCATCTACTATGGCCGCTCCTGCGTACCTGTGTCCCTCCCTGACGAACCTACTCCCGTCCGTGAACCAGGTCAGGTCGCTGTTCGCAAGAGGGCGGTCCTGCAGGTCCCTCCGGGCCATCTGGGTCTCCGCCAGGATCTCAAGGCAGCTATGCTCAGGCGTTGCCGGTCCAGGATCTGGCAGGAGCGTGGCTGGATTCAGGATGTCAGGAGCTCGAAACTCGATACGAAGAGTATCTAACAGAAGTCCCTGGTAGTGAGTCAACCTTGCATTTGTAATCCATCACCCTGGCGGCTGCTTCAGGATCCCCTCTATGGCATGAGGGGTGGTAATTCGCAGATGCTGACCCAGGGTGAGCTTGTCGGCGTCTTTGACCAGCAAAGCTGCAGCTGCGATGATACGCAGGCACGCCGGGCACCCTGCCGCTACGGGATCTACTTTCTTGGACAGATATGGTACTGGCCGCCTCCATGGTCCCAGCGTCTGTGTGAGCACCCCCTTGGCTATTTCCTTTTTCTCGTCCACAAAGAGGTGGAACTCCTTTGTGGGGTCAGGGAGGGCTAGGGCCGGGGCCTCTAGCATGGCTGTTCTCAAGGCTTGGAAGGTGCCCTCCATTTGCCTAGTCCATTCCCAAGCCCGACCTGCCTTACACCCTTCATATAAGGGTCGAGCCTTTTCTTCAAACCCTGGGATCCAGAGGCGGCAGTACCCCACTGATCCCAAGAACTCCCGTACTTCTCGACAAGAGGTCGGAGTGGGTATTCTTAACACAGTCTGTTTCATTGCCTCAGTTAGCCATCTTTGTCCTCCCTTTATTTTATATCCTAGATAGGTGACTTCTTCCTTGCAGATCTGGGCCTTCGTAGCACTAGCCCGGTACCCCATCTTGCCCAGCACCCTGAGTAAGTCCTTGGTGCCCTCTAAGCAGGTCTGTGAGGTTGGGGCAGCTAGTAACAGATCATCTACATACTGTAACAGGGTCACCTCTGGATGGCTGGCCCGGTACTCACCCAAGTCTTCATGGGGGGGCCTCGTTGAACAGGGTGTGTGAGTTCTTAAACTCCTGGGGTAGCCGTGTCCACGTCAACTGTCCTCGGATTCCCCTCTCCTCATCTTGCCACTCAAAGGCAAATATTTCCTGGCTGCGCGGGGCTACTGCCAAGCTGAAAAAGGCATCCTTTAAGTCCAGGACGGTATACCAGGTTTGTGTTGGAGGAAGGGAACTCAGCAGGGTGTAGGGGTTGGGAACCGTAGGGTGGATGTCTAGGACACGCGCGTTGACCTCCCTGAGGTCCTGCACAGGCCGATAATCCTTTCCACCCGGTTTCCTCACTGGCAGCAGGGGAGTATTCCAGGCTGACTGGCACCTCCGGAGGATCCCGGCATCTAGGAGCCTTGGAATGTGAGGCGTTATTCCTACTCTAGCTTCTTGGGTCATGGGATACTGCCTGACTCGGGCCGGTTCAGCTCCTGGTTTCAGTTCTATATAAAGAGGAGGCCGATGCTCTGCCCATCCTGCTCCCCCTGTCTCAGCCCAGGCTTTAGGAAACTCTCGAAACCAGTGTTCCATCTCTCCTTCCTGACGGATCCCCACAGGCTGATATAGTCGGTACTCATCCGCCTGGGCCAAGGTCAGGACTTGAGTAACCTGTGGGCTGTTGATACGGTTCCCCTTAGCATCAGTTAGTATTATTCCGTTGTCTTCAAAATAGATACGGGCTCTTAGGTTTGTAATTATATCTCTTCCTACAAGGGGGTGGGGCACTCCGGAATGACCATAAAGGCATTGGCTCACTTGCCCTGAGCTCAGGTCTAACTTTCGCCAGAGAGTCCATTGGTAGGGCCTGGTTCTGGTTGCCCCCTGCACCCAACTAGTCTTGTTGGACAATTTTGCAGTGGTTCCAGTAATTACTGAATGTTCCGCCCTGTGTCTACCAAGAAACTGACTGGGCTCCCCTCCACATCTATAGTTACCCCGGGCTCGTCGAGGGGATCCGAACCCCGTCTTCCCTATTCACTATCTTGTCCCTGCCCCGCTATTGAGACTCTCTTAGGCGATGCTTTACCCCCTGGCCCCCCTTTTTTCTTAGGGCATTCCCTAGCCCAATGCCCCCTCTCCTTGCAATTTGCACACTGGTCCTTCTCTGGCCTTCTCTTATGGGGGTGGCCTCCTCTTTCCTCCCCAGACTCTTTTCTCCCGAGCATGGTCCCTGTAGCCGCCAGAAGAATCTTGGCCATCTCTTTGTTGGCTTTTCTAGTTTCCCCAGCCTGGAATTTTCTATCTTCTTGTCTAATCCTTTCTAGCCTCTCTTCCGGGGTCTCCCTGTTATTGTAGAGTTTCTCAGCCATCTCTAATAGATCCTGTAGTGTCTTTTCGCATAACCTATCTATCCTCTGTACTTTTCTCCTTATATCTGGGGCTTCCTGGTTTACAAAGGCCATCATTACTGCCTCCTTGCTCTCATCCGCAGTGGGATCCATAGGCGTATACTGCCTAAAAGCTTCCATTAGCCTCTCTAAATAGGCTGCCGGGCTCTCCTCCGACCCCTGGCGAACATCTCTTACCTTAGCCAAATTTGTTGGCTTTCGTGCCGCTGCTTGGAGACTGGCCATTGGAGTCTGGTGGTAGACCTGGAGACGCTCCCTACCCTCAGCCTCATTGTAGTCCCAGGGGGGTCGTTCGAGTGGGAATGCCCGGTCTATGATCCCTGGATTAGTGGTGGGTCTGCCGTCATCTCCTGGAACCAGTTTCCGTGCTTCTCCCTGTATTCTTTCCCTTTCTTCAGTGGTAAAAAGAACTTTTAGTAGTTGCTGATAGTCGTCCCAGGTGGGCTGGTGAGTGAACAAAAGAGAATCTAAAAGGTTAATCAGATCTTTAGTTTTCTCTGAGAAGTTGGCATTTTGAGACTTCCAGTTATACAGATCACTAGTCAAAAAAGGCAAATATTGGTAAGCCTGTTCCCCGTCAGCTTGCGGGGGCCCTATTGCACTCAGGGGGAGAGCCATGACTGGTTCTGGGTCCGGTGTCCTAGCGGCCCGCTGCCGGGTCCCGTACGCCGGGCCATCCACTGAGGGAGCTGCAGTGGCTGGGGCTGGGGCTGCAGCGGGGTTATAAGGTGGGGGTGGAATACACTCTTGGTCTATTAGGTCGGGATAGGGAGTGGAGTCCAGAAGAACAGGGGGCGAGTCCGAAGGGGTGCCATTTGTAGGCCCCAATTTGGACTACCCCTCTTTTCTGGCCTCCTTTACTATCATGATCTTGCTGTCTCCTACTGGGAGCAGGATCTTCCTCAACCAGAGTGGGGGGTCCTGGACTAAGTCTTGCCAGACAATGATGTATGGAATCTGGTCGGGATGACCGTGGGGCCCTTTGTTGAACACTATCTCCTTTACTTTGGAGATGATACCAGAGTCAAAGGTTCCATCCCGGGGCCATCCAACCCCGAAGGTTGGCCACTCAGACTCAACAAAACTTAATAAATTTGCCTTTCCTGATTTCTATAGCGAGGTTGTGAGCCCTATCCTTGACTTCTTTAAAATGATCTATGAGAATAGACAGAGGCATTGTCTGTGTCTGCCCCATGCTCACAAAGGGAACGGGGGAGGGAGTTTCTTTCAGGTGTCCTCCTGGCTGCGTCCCTCGCGGGAACTTAGGCGCGTATTGGCTAAGGTGTACCTTTATAAACCCCGGGCCTGGTCATTCCTTTTTAGGGGAGTGAATCACCGTTGTGCCGTACGCCGCCGCCACAGAATCGCAGGTTAGGACCCACTCAGATTCCGTAGCTGTGGCCGTGGAACCTCATACAGTCACACTTCACTCATTCAATCAGGCAGACAGACTTTATGTGGGAGGGTCGATACGGAGCCAGACTAGGACTCCTACCACAACCCATTAAAAAAGTGTAAAGGCGCACCTCTGTGGGGTTCTCCAAGAAGGAGGGGTAACAGTGTATAGACCGACACCAAACACCAGAACTAGTGAGCCCAGAAGGATAAGCTGCAACCAAAAAGCAGTAACTCCAGAGACTGGGGGGATCATTGAAAGGATGGCCCTAGGCAATGGGGTTCCGGGGCCTTGGCAGGGCCACGGGCCAAGGACTGGGAGACGCTGTGGGCTGCAGTGGATAAAGAGAAGTAGCGGGGGCTGGGGGGGCGGGTGGAGAATTATTAGTCCACCCTGTTTGCCTCCTCTGCGACAAACAGGACATTTAACTCTGTTGTTAATCAAGAAATTTTCAGGACCGAGGATCGGCTCCCTGCACAACAGATCAAGTCCACGCTCCTATGAATGAAGAAAAAACATAAAACATGGACAAAAGCGACAAAGTGAGCCACATTCTGACACCAAAAGCGAGTGGGCCGCGTGTCTGTGCAGGGCTGGCGCGCAGGTTGCTCCGCCACCAGGAGGCGGGCCTCTGGGCACCGCCTGGAACTGGCGCCGCTGCTGCTGCCACTGCGGCGCCGCAAGGCAGGGCCGCGGGCGCCGAACGAACACCAGAGAGTCAAACATGGAACGACAATGGCGACAAAATAATAATACTGATCGACAGCGACAAGACGTTTCACAAATCCCTAACTCTTGGTCCTGTGGCCAGCTTGGTTTTCCTCCCAAAGGGACCTTACCGGGCCTGCGCCAGAAACCTACTGAGGGGGGCGAGGGACGTCTCCCTTCGCTCCCGACCAGCGACTTTCCAGCGCCTCCGCCTATGCCTTCTGCCGATCACTTTCCGTGGCCTAGTTACCTGCACCACGCGGATTTTCAGAGTTCCAATTCCTCCTTGGGCCTGGATTCCCTTCCGGGCATTTCGGGATCCCGGACGAGCCCCCAAATGTTAGAACCAGTTTCCCTCAGCCCCCAGAACAGATAGGCAGAGTCACCAAGGCTGCAACAGACAAAGGAGTTTATTCTCTAGCTGCAGCTAGGGTCCAAGGCTCAGAGCACCAACACAGTGGCCTCTCCATGAGCCAGGACCCCACCCTAGGGTGGGCACTAAGCTTTTATACTCATCAGTAGGTTACATGTATCGGGCACACCATCCCCCCCCCCCCTTTTAGTTCATTTGCTCTTTCAAAAGTGGCTGATAGTGTTGGCTCCTGATTGGCCGGTTTCCAAGCCGGGGCCTTGGCTGCTGATTGGCCAGTTTCCAAGCCAGGGCCTTGGCTCCTGATTGGCCAGTTTCCAAGCCGGGGCTTTGGCTCCTGATTGGCCAGTTTCCAAGCCGGGGCTTTCAGTTGTTACTAGTGGCATTCCGGGGAGGGGAGGGCCTGCGTTGGGGAAACTGAAACTTAGGCCTATCCTAGGAGGTCCAGTCTGTCATGGAGTTACTCCTGTTTTCCTTCCTGCTCTACAATCTTACACTTTATCTTGCTCCCAATGAGCCTGGGGCTGTGGGGCCTGAGGCTCTAGAATTCAAGACTCCCTTGTGCTGCTGCTGGGGGCTCAATGTCCTTCCCCACTCTGGGCTGTTGGTGGGGACAGGAGCCTTCTATTTTGCCCCACTGGGCACCCTTCTGTTTATATTGGCTAATCTCAGCACTCTGTCTGTTTATTTAGTCATGGGCCTGAACCTTTCCTTCTGCAGCCAGTACTGTCCAGGAAACAAGATAGCTTGTGGCAGGGGCAGTGACGACGGGTGGTGTTTGATCAGCAAACAGCATCTTCACTCCTGGCCGAGAATCCAGGTCACCTCGCAGTCACACAGAGCCCGGACACCTGCAGTCTCAGCCTTCTGCATGGCCAGCACCTCCCTCAACCTGCTCCTTGCCCTTGTCCCCTTCCCATTCCAAGCCCTGACTAATCCTCTGTGTTCCCCTCCCCTCCCCTCCCCTCCCCTCCCTTCCCTCCCATTTCCCGTTTCCCTCTCCCCCTCCTCTCTCTCTCTCTCTCTGTCTATATGTCTATCCTTCTCAGTCTTCATCTTTATTCCCCTTCTCTTCTCTCTTCCTCTTCCTCTCTTTTCTTCCTCCCATCCCAGCAGTGGCGAAAGCTGATTTGGGGATCAATCATCCTGTGCTTTTTGGAAGGAACATACAATTATTATAGACAAGTGAAGGCTACCGGTCTCCTCCCCACCGCCTCCCTGCTGGGAGGTTTAGCAGGTGCTCTCTCAACTCTGCCACATGCACACCACATGCACTTGACAAGTGGCACAGAAACAGCCCTCCACTCTGTCCCTGTGAGCTCGTTTGTCATGGCTGCTGTGCTTTTAGACGCTTCATCAAGCACCTTGTATGAAAGGGTCAATGAGTTAGCAGCTAAAGTTTCCAATCAGACAGGAAAGACCAGAAGACAAAGGTGGGAGAGAGGCAGGACTAAATGAGATGCCAGACACAAGACCCTAGCAGCTGCTAGGCTCACCAGATTCTTGCACTGTGTTTACCAGGGGTAAAGGTCTGTATCATCCCATTTCTAGTTAGCCCCATGCCCTGAACCCCATTCCTCTAATAAGTGAAAAACTATTCCTATCATTTCATCTGCTAATTAATGACCCCTTAGAGCAAATTCAAATAGAAATGTTTGAGATGCTTGCTTCTGGAGTTTGGACTTCTCATTAGAGTCCATCATATGCTAACCAACCTCCCCTGGGGTGTGCATTCCTGATTAGGGAACTTCAGATCTTCATATGACTGCCCCATGCTGTAGACTCAAGGTAACTTGCATCTCTCTCTTTCCCTCCTTTTGTCTTTTCAACTCTTATTTCTAAGAAAGACCACATTTCTGTTTTTCTTTTTGTCTTCTTTTCACTATTAACAGAACCTCCAGCTTTACTCTGATGTCAGTACTTTTTGTGTGGAAGCTTTTTTCTGTCCTAGGATCCGATTAGGGGTACCACGTCGTACTCGGCCAGTGTGAGTGTGTGTCCTTAGTCTCTCTCTCTTTTTTTTTTTTGGTGTACAATAGTGATTTTATTGTAACATATTTAATTACAGGCATAAAATACCTGGGGAGCGCGTGGGCCCAGTCTAGCCCCACCATGGGGCTCCTGGAGGGGTACAGGTGAGGCCTCCCTCATGACCCTCTTTCTGAGGGTGTTCCTATGGTGGAGCTCTATTGCTTTAGTGGGAGAGGAGCCATGCCCATGAAGGGGCAGGGCAGCCACGTGGCCCCGCTCCACCTGAGGCTGGCCTCCCTCCAGAATGCCCTGGCTGAGCCCCCAGCCCCAGCTGCTCCACCTCCTTCCTCTTTGTCCAGGGAGCAGGCCCTCTGGACAGCCCTGACTCTGCCCCCAACCCCTCTGTAAACCTAAAGGAGAATAAATACAAACTTTACAAAGTAAAAGGAGGTCCAACATTGTCCTGGGGCAGGCCTGCTCTGCCCTCCCCTCCCCAACCAGCTGGGGCCTGGGGCCCAGTGGGCGGGAAGGGGCCCTGGGACGCAGGCCGCCCCACGCATTGCCTCGCATCATTCTTAGCTGCAGCAGCATGTTGGTGTAGGCCATGGGCTTGACATTGGGATGAGGCACTGCTGTGAACTGGTGGAACTGGGGCCGTAGGTCAGAGCTCTGGAAGTGGATGTTGGAGGCTTTGTTCCCCATCTGGTCCCAGTAGTTGGGAGCAGAGAAGATGGTGACACAGTGGCCCCTGTGTGCCACCTCGTAGCCCTCAGCCTTGACCTCGTGGCTGCGGATGATGTAGTCCAGGTGGTTCTCCTCCAGGAAGGCCTTGGTGACATCAGGCCCAAACTGGCAGCTCACAGTCGCTTGCTGACCGAGCACCCATTCTGCAGCTGTGGACCTGACCAAAGCAGGTCGCACATAGGACCTGAATCTGGTGGCTGCCGATTCCACTCGATCTTCTGGATGTCGTCCAAGGTGACGCCGTCTTCACTGAACAAGCCTACATGCACGATCAGCACTTTTCTGTTGATGCACTGGGCCAACGGGAGCCACTCTAACACCTCACTGAAGAGCTCATACATCTGAGCTGTGTACTTGGCCTTCCCTTCGCCCTCAAAACCATAGATCTGGTTCATGTTGTCTGTCTCGTGGTTGCCTCGACGTAGGTGAAAGTGATTTGAGTACAGGAGCTTAAAGCCAAAAAGGGTAAAGATCACTTCTACGGAGAAGGAACCACGGTCCACAAAGTCACTATTAAATATATAGGGGTTGGTTTCGGAGGGTAAACCATTGAGCTAGAATATGTTGAAGAGGTCACAGAACTGGCTATGGGTGTCCCTGCACAGTGTAATTTTCTCTGTCTCTTTGAGTGTGGTCTCCACAAGCGTGCTCAGCTTGGAGAGGACCTCTTTGACCTGTACCAGAATCTGGTAGGTGCATTTACGGTACGGTTTCTTCTGGTCCTTGTACCACTGCATGAGCTCCTTCATGAAGGTGATTGTCACTTTGCCGTCTTCAAGCTTGGGCCTGCTGTACTCGTCTTCGATGGTCATGCTTTCCACGTCGAGCGAGTCCACTAGCGAGCACTTGAGCTCATCACCTGCCATGGCCCGCTCAAAGGCCTTCTGCTTCACAATCTTGTTGCACTCCTGGTATTTCATTTTGGCATCCTTGTCGTGGGGCTTCACCTTGACCACCGTCTTGTCTCATAGGGTAGCTTGGAACTTGCCCAGAGCCATGATGCTGGCGGCCCAGTGGTAGTAGCCCTTGATGTACTTGTCGAGCTTGATAGCGTTCGGTGTGCAGGTAGGCGAGGCTGTGGTTGCCATAGTAGATGGCATTGCTGGGGTTTAGTTCGATAGCCTGGCTGTAGAACTTGATTGTGTTCTCTTAGTCCTTGGCTTTGAAATAGTCGTTGGCCTGAGTCTTGAGCTCCTCTGCCTGCTTCAGAGCGCCATCAGCTAGGGGCTCATCCTGGGGGGCTCAGCATACTGAGTCCGCTTGCCCTCCACCATCGCCATGCCACAAAGCGTTTTTTTAGTCTGTGTTTGGTCTCTACTGGTCTGTTTCTCACTTTTTTTTTTTTTTTAAATAACTGGGACAATTTTGAAGAGCACCACCTATCAGTATTGTGTAAAATGTCCCTCAATTTGGGTTTGTCTGATATTTTTCTCTGGATTAGAACAGGGTCATGGGCTTTGGGAAAGAAGAATATGCTCGTTAAGTGTCCTCATCACATCATATCGGAGGCACAAGAGAGTGTTTGGTTAAGGCAGTGTTTGCCAGGTTCCCTTTTTTCCCCTTCCCATATTCTGTTCTTTGGATGAGAGTCTTTGGGTCAAACTCATACCCAACAGGGGGATATTTAAGCTCCTCCTCCTGGAGGGGGAATAATAATCTATTTATATTGTTTGTAATTTTTCTGTAAAGGAATATTTATCTTTTCTTGCCCTTAATTGACTTTTTCAATTGTTTATATCAATATGGACTCATGTATATTTATTTTATATTTTGGGTTGCAGTCTGTTCATATTTTTTGTTCCAGTTGTTCCAGGTTTGCCATTGGCAGCTCTTTCAGATTGGCTCCAGTTTTAGTTTCCTATTGCTTTTGTCACAAATTACTATAACCTTTATGGCTTAAAACAACACAAATTTATTATCTTACAGTTCTGGAGGTCAGTTTCTGAAGGCTGAGAGATCCAAGGTGCTAGCTAATTTGTTTCCTAGTAAGAGCTCTTTTCCTGGCTTGCAGATGGCCACCTTCTCACAAGTGGCAGAGAGAGGAAGGGGCAAGCTCTCTGATACCTCTTCTTACAAGTACACTAATCCTATCAGATCCTGCCCTCACCCTTACGACCTCGTTTAACCTTACTTATCTTCTTATAGGCCCTATCTCCCAATGTAGTCACATTGGGGATTAGGGCTTCCACCTATGAATTTGGGTGGGGCACAATTTAGGCTATAGAACTCCCCATCTCAACTTAATCACATCTGAAAAGTTCCTTTTGCCATATGAGGTAACAGATTCACAGCTTCTGGGGATTGCAGTATGAGTGTCTTTGGTGCATCATTATTCTGTCACAGTTCCTTTGTCCTTTTGGCATATTCTCATCTAATTTCTTTTTTGTTTAATTAGTTTAAATTACTCTCCAAGTTCCCAGTGCACAGGGTACTGGTATGTTCCATCTCACAATTATTGCAGCTCCTGCCCTTGGGGTCTTCCTAAGGCCCTGAGTGGCGAAGGGTCTTGGGTTGCTCCAAAGCAGCAGTCCACGCTGGTTATTCCAGAGTGGCCCAGTGTTCCAGCTCATGCAGTCCACTGAAGTCTGGACAACCTGCTGGCAGGCCTGGGGCTGGGCCTAGGAGTTGGAGTCCCACCGGTGTCTTGCCACCCTTGGGCTACTACTACCCTTGGGAACCTCTGGGAGTTTTCCTTCCATCTTCGTCCCTTCCCCCTCAGGGGCATCTGGTATAATCATGACAATTTATTTGCATTTTATAAAGTATAGGGAAAGCTGTTGACTTCAGGCAGGGTGTACTTTCTCAAAAATTCTCCAAGTCAAGGAAATACATGTGGGAGGTGAGTGGGCTGGGGAAAAAAATGAAGAAAAAAAACCATAATATCTCAGTAAATGCTCTTGTCTCTTTAAGTTGGGGAAGGCTTTTGGAAAAATAAACTAAATAGAAGGGAAGATGCACTTGGAGAGTGGAGATTTTCCTAGCCTGGCTCAGTACCATCAGATGCAAGAAATATTTCTTAATTATGATGGTCAGATATCAGGTGGGGTTCTAAAAATTGTACCCAGTATTTGTTTTAATCAGGTATGATAAGAGATGGTGAAATGATTGCCATGACAGAAGAAGTTTATACTCACAGACCCCTAGAAACAGGAGGCATGCCACATCATGCAGGGCCACGTGGGGATGTGCCAGGGCCAGTCAGGAGACAGAGGAGGGAAGAGGGAGAGTTAGCCCAGAGACTTTATTGGGGTTTTCACGGGAAGGAATGGGTGAGGCAGGGTAAGTACCCTAAGTCTAGGATTGATTGAATAGTTCGAATCATTTAGGTGGACTCTGGGATACAGAGGTGGTCCCTAGTTATCTGCCACCTGGCCCTGGGGTAGTTTGTGGGGGGGTGGGGAGTATTGGGAATATTGGGATATGAGAGTTTGCTAAAGGAGATGAGTGGGGATGGGGGTTTAGGATTGGTTGGTTTGCACAAGAAAGACACACTCACGGGGGAGTTGTCTGCCATTTCTAGGAATTAGCTAGCCCTGGGAGGTGCAGTCTCTCCAAGGGTAAGGTGTCAGAACATCAAGAAAATAAGCAAATACAGTCAACACAGGGATCTACCAGACAAGGAGTCAGCTGACTACCACGGTAAGGAGGGAGGAAGAATGAGATTTCTCCTAAGTGGAGTGGTGGCTTTTTCTCAGGAAGCTACTGTGTGCCCTCCTATTTGGATGTTGAAACTTGGAAAGCTTTTGTGTTTGCAAAGCCCTCCTCCAAGAATGGGATGTTGACCTTCCAGTGCTACCTCATCTTCAGGGTAGGATGGGGTAGGGGCACCCCTCAACATGCTAACAATCCTAATAAACCAGACTGGGGATGATACCATTCTGCTCTGCAAGGCTCCCAGACTCCGCTCTCCTCAAGAGTGTAGAGGGTGGGTGATGTGATCAATCTCCACAGAAGGAGTTTCAAGGGACACAGGTCTGCTCTTGAACTGCAACAAAATGAGTTGTTGAGCTCGGCCTTCTCTGTGTGCGTGCCTCTATGGCTCTCACTGCCTCGAGCATACACTAGCTGATTGCCATGGAAGGGGATCTTCTCTTGACTTTTCCTAGAAGCAAACCCTGAGATAAGGATTTGAGGACATGTTTTTATTTGAGAAATAGAAGGAAGTGTATTAGCAGGTGGGAAGGTGATTCAGGGAAGGGAAGGTGGCCAATAAAATCTGAGGGGTGAGGCATTGGAGTGTATAAATACTCTGAGGCTTAGGATGTTGAATAGCATGGGTTAAGCTGGGCTGGGCCTACCAGTTAATCTGGTAATGTCTGTTGCCTAACACAGTAAGGATGGATTTTTTGCTCATGCAGAGTTCAAAGGAGGCTGGGTGGCCCTCCTCCCACATGTAGCCTTGCCACCTGGAAGATGTGGCCCCTAAGGCAGAGAGCCAAGGGAGAGAGAGCTGGAGGAAGCTCACTGGCTTTGTAGAGAAGCACGCAGATATTTGAGCATTAAAATCTCTGCTACACCCAGCACCTCAGCCAAGACAGAGCTGGTAAGAGGTGACGATGGAAATTAGACTCAGACATGTCAGACTCCAGAGAAAAGGTTCAAGGGTCTCCTGTATTAGGGTCACCCAGGGAGCTTGATAGAAAGCAGGATTTCCTGGTTCCATCTCGGATTTACTGATTGATTAGATTGAACCTTATGAAATTACCATTTGGGAACTTAAATGTGGTCGAGTATGGGCCACTTCATATGGTACAATCTAAGTAGCCTCTCTCAGGCGTGGTGTTAGCCTTGGTAACAAGCTCCACGGTGATTCCTCTGCCCACTCGAGCTAGAGGTGGGCCCCTGCCCTGAAGTCAGAGCTCTTAGGCATCATGTGTCACCACCTCCCCTGGGAGGGATGTTGGAGCATAGGGAAACCAGGTGCCCTTACTCTATGTAGCCAAGGGCTATGTCTCCATCACCTTCCTGCTTCCTGGACTACTAAAAGGAAAGCCTTTTTCCTTTTAATCGTCATTTCTTGTATGTCCATTTGGCCTTTGGAGAAACCCAGGTTGTGATACATAGGCACTTTTGCCTTCACTGGCCTCTTCCTCCAATGTATATGTACACATTGGAGACAGGCATATATATATGTATGTGTGTATATAAATATAAACAATGTGTATACGCATATATGGTATTTTATATATGTATATATATATATGCCTGTCTCAAGCATGTAGACAGAGAAACTCCAGGGTCTCCAGTGGGAAAAGATGCCCCGTCTCAACGCAGCCAAATCTCTGACAGAGTTAAGCCACCTTTACAGAACGATTGTTTCAATGGATGCTGAGGAATTACAAACCTTCAAAGACCTTGTTTGCACGCTGGGGTATGACTTCTCCTCAAGGCGTCTTTGAAATGCAAACTTGTTCTTTCAACAGACTGTAGGCATCTCAGCCTTTAAGATAAATGCTTCAAACAGGTAGCACACCCACTTGAGTTTGGTGCCTGGCTTTCCGACAGATTAATTATATCGATTGCTGGCTGTTTGTTTGCTTTCGTGGCCATCTCTCCCTTCTTGGTTTGCATTTGCTTTCTCCAACTGTCACAGCAACAGGGGCTCTGCTTGGAAATAAACACACACTGCTTCAACACACTGGTGTGTGAGAGGTGGCGAGAAAACCTTCTGCTTTTATAAGGAGAGGCCTGGTGATAGGTTTGTGGATGAGGCTGGAATCCCAAACCGCTTTCCTTTCTGATGGGTTTCAGGGGTTCCTTTCAGGGTTAGGAGTGCCAATGTGCCCTTGAAATGAGCAGATACCCAAGCTGGTGTAGCAGGGGAAGGAAGGGGATGTGGCAAAATGAATCCACACCTACTCTAGTACAGTCTACTTGGGGCAGCCGAGATGCATGGTCCTGAGTCTCCATTCATACCCATTATACACCAGCTGTGTGGCTTTGTTCTAGGGCAATCCTTGTCTTCTCTCCATCTCTGTGTGCTCATCAGCAAAATGATAATTGTAGTAGTGGCTGGTATTTATCAAACTCTTAAGATGCACCAAGCATTGCTCTGAATGCTTTGTGAGTATCACCCCTGTTAATCCTCACAGCAGCATAGGCGAAGGTTTAGTCTGGTGAAGTGGCTCAGCCTGAGATCAAGCACTGGCTGCGGCTGACCAAAGTTCAAGGTTAAGCCTGATGTTGATGTACTATCTCAGAGTGGCCATCAGGGGTCACTCAAACTCAATATTTTGAGATGGTTGATTCTGCTATAGATTCTGGTGGTGGTCACGTTTTCCCAAGATGTGGTGGAAAGTTATTAGTCACAATGTTTGCAGCACAGTGTAGTGGATATGTGCACAAATGCTGGAGTTAGCCAGCCTGTGTCAAATGCCATGCTGCCACTGACTAGCTGTGTGACTTTGGGCTAGTGATTGTACCTTTCTGTGTTTCGATTTCCTCTTCTGCAAAACGTGGCTAATATCTATCCCAAAGGATTATTACAAAGATTGCAAGAATTGTAAAGCATTCAGGGTAGTGCTTTGCACAGGGAAGGCATAATGTGTTTGTTTAGTATTCTTCATAAATAACCATGCAACTCCAGGAGATATCAATATCTTAATGGTAGTTTATTCCGGTGGGTGTCTATGATCTCATAACCTTGGGTGCAGGGGCTATGACTTTAATACCACCTGGAATAGTTAGGTGTTACTGGACTGGGACGGGGGAAGGATTCTACATCCTGTGACCCATTGCACCTCATTTTATTTAGCAGTTAACAAAAACACAGTCACAATGAAGAGTGAAAATTAAAACACACGGGATGTGGTTTTTGTTAATAAGAATGTGCTCATTTTGAAAAAAAAAATGTAGCACCTTAATTTAGTTCTTGTGAAAAGATACTCTCTGCTGGGTTGAGGGCCCTTGGTTAGTTTATAAGGTTGCATCCTTCAGAGTAAGCCTTCTGGGTGGTTTTTGGCCCTGACTACTTAGGGAAGAGGGGCTCAAAGAGCTGATCGGTGCAGGCCTGGAAGGAAGCATCATTTCATACTCAGGGCTGGAAAAGAAAAATCAGAGCTACAGTAAAGGAAATCTCCACTGGGGATCTTGAGAAAGTTGGATGAAGTCCTGTTAGGAGCCAGTAAACAAAGGAATGCTTAGACATGCTTTCAAGGGCTTTGAAAACTGCCCTGGGCCAGCAAGATGCTTCTGGCAAAATTAAGAAATTGGATGAGCCTGAGACTTCTCCAGAGAATGGCTATTCCAGATTAGTGTATCTGTTTTCTCATCTTGGATGTGCGCCATCCTGGGTGACTCCAGCCTGGCTTAGTATGCCTGCCACTGACTCTTGGAACTGGTCCCTAGCTGCCTGTTCCTGAGACCCAGTCCCATAAGCCCCAGCACTTCCCTTTCTGCTCCACTCTTGCCCACGGCTGGGCTGGGTGCTGGCAGACTTGCAGTAGATTGGGTATGAGGCTCAGGTTCTGTTTGGTGACCAAACATGGCTTGTTTTTATCATGAAAGGGCAAAAAAAAGTGGGGCAGAGAGCCATAGAGCCATTGCCCAGAGAGGAGGGTTTGCCCATGAGTGAAAAATAGGGACAATGGAACATGTTATCTGGTGGATCAGTTGAATTTATTAGAAAGGTTGCCATTAAGGTTGCCAAAAGTTGAAATTATTATAAAGATGCCAGTGGTGACCTTGTTTTAAGTGCTATGCTGGGCACTCTGTGTATTTTATGACTAATTCTTCCAACAATTTATTACGTATCTCCATTTTGCATATAAGAAAACAGGCTTAAAGGACTAGGGGTCAGTCTTACTTACCATCTAGCTTACTAGATGATAGTAGACACATGGCCTAGGCTTTCCCATCACACTTGTCAAAACCACCACCCATCCCCCAAAACAGAGCTTCCTAGCTAACCAGCAGCAGCTGAGTGCTGATGCCTGAGTGAATTGAGACCAGAAGAATCTTCCAGCTGAGCCCTGCCCAAGTTGCCAAGCCTTAGAACCATGGGCAAAATGGTCATTGTTTTTGGCCACTGAGTTTTGGGATAGTTTGTTAATGCAACAAAATCTACCTGCTATACTTAGCTTCAGGTCACACTCATTCACCTCAGAATTGGGTGGGGGAGTAGAGGCAAAAGGTAGGGCAGTTGAGTTAGAGCTGCTTTTTTCCTTCCTGATGGTTCCCAGAGAGTGCATTTCCACAGCTTTGTGTCACAGATGCACAGTGTTGTGATTCTATTTGTGAACCTGTCACCATAGTTAGAGTCTTTGACCTCATTCAGTCCCAGCCCCAACACCAACGTGCTATATCGTATTCAGTGATTTCCTTAGCCAATCAAGTCTGCAGTTCATTTCATATTTAAGAATATGGAGCTGAAAGCCGTGCTGTCTAAGATTTCTCCCAGCTCTAATATTTTGTGACTCTGATGTATCAGTAGAATGGTGGTCATACTGCCCACATTTGATTTGGACAATTTATTCTGGACCACTGAAGTTTACCATCAGCATAAAAAGAAACAGACTATAAACTGGCTAGTGTCACTATGAAAAAGCCCTTTACTGACGATGTGGCAAAAGTCTTAACCACAAAAATACGGGTTTAGGAAGGGAATACTCAGTTTTCTGACAAGAGTTTGCATTATAAAACTAAAGGATTTTTTTTACAGACTTTTTGTTGAAATTTATAAAACTGCATTGCTTTTGACTTTTTTGCTAATGGCAGAAAAAAGGTTTGGTTGGGCTGACTTCGTGGGTTCTATAAAATTTATTCATTTGTTCATTCATTTATTCAATGAGTGTGTACTGAGCCAGACACTGTTCTCATTCTGGGAGTAGGGAATTGAACGAGAGACAGACAAATCCTAACCCTCAAAGAGCTGACGTTTTAGTAGTAGAATCAAATCCATGATTATGTACTAATGTTATCTAGTGATTAGTGCTATGAAGAGAGAAAACTGACTTGTTAAAAAAGGGATTAACACTAGATCCATTTCTTTTTTATGAAAAGTATAAACGTGCTACCTTGATATCTTCCCACCTTCCCCTGCAGCTTCTTTCTTTCTTTCTTTTTTTTTTTTTGGTAATAGCCTTCTCTTCAAGTCCAACAAGTTTATTGCTGTGCTTGTTCCCGCCCTCTGCTTCAGAGGAAACGGAACCCAAACAAGCACCTCCTCCCTGCAGTTTCTTACTCATTCTGTGATACGGTCAAGTCATTGGAACTGAGACTCAGGGCCCATTGGTGCTCAGCTCAGAGGTATCAGTAAATAATGGTTGAGTGAATGAATTTGTGAATGAATGGGCCAGAGAATAAATTAAGAAAGGAATGAAATTGGGTTTTGTGGGCCTCAGTGTCTTCATTTTGCAAATCAGGGCTCCTATGTATAGTTATGCAGGCTGTGCACTGCGTAAGGAAACTTTAGGGCAGAAACTAAAACCCAGATTCAGATTCTCCACCTGCCATGACATGTTCTTGGCACAGAGGGAGGAGTGCATTTTCTAATTTTCACAAAAGCACCTTATGGGCTAGCAGTGGTCCTGTATAAAATAAAGGAGTTGGACTTTTTTTGCCCCTATAAATAATGATATTTAATCACTATGGACTGGGGCTCCAGAAGCTATATTTTTCAAAAACTTTCCACAGGACTCAGATTTTCCTCCGGGTTTGGGCACCATTGGATTGGTGGTCTCTCAAAGCCCTTCTCACTCTAACAGGAAGTGATTTTGAATTACTTTAATATTTCCTGAATTTATTATTTTCTAATATTTCATGTTTAAATTCTCTTTGTTAGTAAGCACATGAGCTTCCATCTCATGATGTTCTGACCCACCCTTCCTACCATCTGTTTTCGTCTGAGAATAGCAGTTGGAACATGTGAAAAACATGTTCCCCATTCATCAATTGGGAGAAATCAATGCCAAGCTAAAACAAAAACCTCCCTGGATTTTTCCTCTTTACCTCCAGCACTTGAGTTTCTCCTGACTCGATCAGCAGCATCAGGTCAAATCAAAGAAAGCAGGGTTATTTAGGCAAGACAGAGCTACAAAGATGAAAGCCTTATGCTGAAACTTACCAGGGTGTAATTTAATTTCTCTGTATCAGTCAAGGTCCAATCAGGAAAGAGTAACCCAACAATAATTTGAACAAGGAACATTTACCATAGAGTAGAGTTTCTCAACCTTAGCACTATTGACATTTTGGGCTGGATAATTTGTATTGCGGGTTCTGTCCTGTGCATTTCTGGATGCTCAGCAGCGTCTCTGGCCTTTACCCACTAGATGCCAGTAGCAACCCATCTCCTGCCCCCACCCTAGTTGTGACAACCAGCAATGTTTCCAGACATTGCCAATGTCCCCTGGTCTGTGAAATGAACCCTGGTTGAGAAACACTGCTAAAATAATTATTAACTGTATCAGGGATTATCTACAAAGGAGTAAAGAGAGCTCTGAAGAATGCCCTAGGGCCAAAGCAGAGTCCCATGGGAGAGATACACTAGGAAGGGGAACCACCCCCCAAAGGCTGGGATTCCAGACCTTGAAGAAGGTGTGGTTGTAGCCCACTGAATGAGGAAGTCTTCCGGGTTACCCTGACCAGAGGTGGTCTACAGTTATAAGCAGGAATCAACTCTGTGAGCATGGGTGAGCAGAAAATGGGGGCAGAGACCTGCAACCAGGAAACACCCCTCACGGGTGCAGATGGATTGAGGCTGGGGGCTGATTGCTGGGGGGCCCGTGAGATTTACCCATCCGTGGGGTATCACTGAAACTCTATGGGGATGAGTCCCAGTAACCTGCTGCAGCAGGCTGCTAGCAATGGCTTTGGGTTGGAGTCAGAAGAGCCAGAAAAGCACCAGAACAGAGTCAAGCCTTTTTCCTGCAGTGACTCTCCAGGGCCCTCTACTGACAAATCGCAGCATCATGCCATCTTCTAAGAACTGTTTTTGCAGGGCAGGCAATGAAGAATGGATTTGTAGTAAACTGAAAGGCAGTAAGTCGATAACCAGTGCATCCTGATTCTAAATGCTCCTCTGAATCATTTTTGTAGCATTCCACTTGACACAGATCTGGCACATAGCAGGTGCAAAATTTAATGTTAACTGAATGATTGAATGAATTCATGACTGCATGGATGAATGCATGAATAAATGAATGAATGATGGGGTTTGCTTTTTTTCTGGTAGCTGTTTTGGAGGGCCAAATTTACCCTGGTTTAAGTTTTATCTACAGAATAGCAAATGAAAGTTTTTGTTCTCCCTAATCCCACCCTCCCATTAAGTTTAAAATTAATTGAATTATCCTGTTATGTCTTCTCATATAACTGATCAATTTGATAAAAATCCATTAAAGAGTAGAGAAATTTAGTGGAAAAAATTAATTAAACTAGTTTGAATTGATGAGTTGATTAAATTTCCCAGTTAAGTATTGATCTCAGAGCCAAGCAAACACAAGACGGGTATCTGTTTTTAATATCAAAGCATTAACCAAAGTATTGCTGGCTGACAAACTTGTCCAACAGAATTATTGCACAGAAAGCTAAGAGCATGAATAATATGAAAGTCAGAATTAATTTTAACCTAGGTATCAAATGGTTAATAGCTAATTGTAGTGTGATAAGTTAGCAGTAACCAGGGACTAGCATGCACTGTGGGGAAGACTGGTGGGCAGGGAATTGTATTGGAATTGAGTAAAGATTTACTTGGGCCACATGTTAATATGGACAAGCGGTTTCCTCTCTCTGGAATGTAAATAGCCATACACCTTGCTTAGCTCACGTGGCTTGCGGGGAGAGTGCACAGAAGATGAATAGAAAAGTGCTTTGGAAAATGTAAGTAAGTAGCACACAAGTTTGAGGCTCTTCCTAATAGTATAGATCATGGTTGCAAAATGGGCATTAGGAGTTGTTCCAGTTTTCATAGATTTCTAAAAGATTCTGAGTGCTTTGGAACAGCAGCTGAAGTGCTGAGAATGTATGATACTTCCATTTTGTAATGTAAGGCAGAAGCCCAGGGGAAAGGGTTTCAGTTTTAGGATCATACACATTGTGTGTATCTTAAGAGTCTCAGGGCCTCTGCACATCAGACCCCCTGGCTGGGCTTCCTTCCTTTCCCCTCTGCCTCTGTAACTCCTATTTATCCTACTGGCTCAATTGTCAGTCCCTGAGGGGAGCGTGCTCTGATATCCTGAACTGGCCAACTCTCCCACTTATGTGTGTTTACGTACCACATATCTCCTGTATATATTAACCACTCTGGGAATTTTGCATTTTATTGTGATTATTTGATTAATGTCTGTCTCCCTGACTAGGCTGTAAGTTCCATGATGGCAGGACCACTTCTGTTTTGGCCTATGGTAGCATTTTCTTCAAGTGTTTAATGACTACTTGTTGGATGAGTGAGTGAATGAATGAATGCACACATCCTTGAGAGTTTACTGGAGCCCACTGGATTTTGGTGTGTTGGCCAAATTTTAAAGAAATGGATGATACTCGGCTTTCTGAGGCTATAGAAAGAATACGATGATAGACATGGTCTCCTGGAGTATCCTTAGCATCGAGCACAATGTCTTCATATAGTAGGAGCTCAATAAATGTTTATGAAATGAATGAATGTTGGAGCCAGAAGTCTGGGATTTGAGTTTTGTTTCTGAAATTTACAGGCTCAGCAAGCCTGGTTAAGAAGTTTGACCTCATGAGAGAGGCAGTGCTGCACCACAGAGTGAAAACTACTTCAGAGGTCAGCGTTCCTGGGACCAAATTCTTCATTTACTAGATGTGTGACAAGACACTTAGCATTACTATTAGTATGTGCAAGTCTGTTCATCTACAAAATTTCAAATCTTAATTGAGAAAAACGATACAAAAGGCCTTGCAAAATACAGCATACATTATCAATAGGTATTTGTCACAGTCCTTTTCCCTCTCTGAGTCTCCATAACATGGGGATAGCATTACCTACCTCAGAAACATTGCATCTCAAACAACATCAGGTACTTTGAACACTTTATAACCTGAGGTGCAAGACACACCCTCCTCCATCCTCATTTCCTGTCAAAAGAAAAATTTGTGCAGAATCAGCATTAGCCACAAGGTGGTAGTGTGGTAACGTCTTTGATTTCAGGATTTTCTCTCAACAAATGAGCACCTTAGTGTACATTTTAAATTTGAGTGGAGGTGAGAAAAATGGGCTGCATTTAAGCAGGAAACATTGGTATATAATGGAATAATGTCTAATGTAAATGGTATTTTAACGTCCAGGGTCTTAACTCTAGTGAATTAAGAAGGAAAACTTTAAAATGTTCCCTTAGATTCCTAACTTTGGAAACATAAGGAACCTCAAGAACCAGGTAGATGAAGGATAAAAGATTTTATTTGCTTTATTACAATATAATTTTATCACAATTTATAATTTTTTTCTCTTAGAGATTGCTATATTTGGATGCTTGTTCCTCTAAACCTCATGTTGAAATTTGACCCCCTGTGTTGGAGGTGGAATCTAATAGGAGGTGTTTGGGCTATGGAGGTGGATCCCTCATGAATGGCTTGGAGTTTGTTTAAAAGAGCCCACCACATCCTCCCTCTCTTTTGCTTCCTCTCTTGCCAGATGATCTCTGCACATGCCAGTTCCCCATCATCTTCTCCCATGAGCAGAAGCAGCCTGTGGCCCTGGCCAAATGCAGATGCCCAATCTTGAACTTTTCCAGACATTAGAATTGTGAACCAAAGAAACCTTTCTTCTTTTAAACTTCCCAGCTTCAGCTGTTCCTTTATAGCAACACAAACAAAGACAGATCCATTTTGTTTTCTCAAGTATTTTGGCAACTTATGTTTATGTTTCTTTTTTTTCTAAAGAAGTATTTGATAAATATATTAGTTATCTATGAATTTGGTCCACAAATATTTCTTGAGTATCTAATGTGTGCTATGCAGTGTTCTGGGTGACTGAAATAAGGCCACCAATCAAGAAGACAAAGCTGCATTTCCTTAAGGGAATGTGTAGATTACAGTATCAACAAATAAGGTAATTTCGAAAGGGCAGCTTGAGCATGTATGTTGGGGGATACTTGAGAGAGGGTGAGCCGGGAAGGCCTTTCCAAGCTGGAGGGGTTTGATCTACAACCTCAATGGCTATACGGATCTCTATCCAGGCAAACACCTAGGAGAAGAGCATCCGCAGGGAAAAGCTACTTGCAAAGGCCCAGATGTGGGAACAAGCTTGTCATATTCAAAAAAAAAAGAATCTCTTGTGATTCAGTCATGTTCTGATCGTCTGTAGCTGTATAACAAACTATTCCAAACTTAATAATTTTAAACAACATGTTTATATTTTGCTGACTGTCGGTGTTAGGAATTTGGGAAAGGCTCTGCTAGATTGTTTGTTTTGATCTGCTTGGCATCAGTGAGGGCAGCTGCAGCTGGAGGATCCACTTCTTCCTTCACTCACATGTCGGACACCCTGTTGCTCCTTGGTCTCTTTCTTCTCCACATGGTATCTCTACCTCAGAGTTTCTCCACATGGCTTGGGCTTCTCACAGTATCGTGGCCTCGGAGCATTTGCACTTCTTACTTGGCTCTTAGCTTCCAAGAAACCAAGATAGAAGCCGCCAGTCTTCTTAAAGCCTAGGCCAAGAACTGGCATATTGTCACTTCTGCCCTATCGAGGGGTCAAAAACGCTAGTCCTCTTCCTTCAGGAGTCAAATAAATAGGCCTCCGCTCTTGAGGGAAGAAGTGTTTAAAAAAAAAAAAATTGTGGCTATCTTCAGTTTGCAAAAGATCCTTAAAACATTAACAAAAATTCCCCATAAGGGGCCGGAGGCCTGACTTTCATAGCCCAGTGTCACCATCACATATCTGATCTCCCCTGTAGAGTGAATATCAACCAACAGCTTTGCAGAGTTTTCTTTGGGATTCAGACCCATAACTAGAAAAGTCTGCCCTGAATGAACTCTACTCTATCCATTGCTTGCCATGAGCTTTGTCTTTGGCACTAAAATAAGTGTACAGGAGACTGCTTAAGTCTTAATGTTACTGCAAAATGGTGTCCGTTCCCTACTTTATATCAGCTGCAAAGAAAGAATGTCCAGTTGGTAAGGCATTCAGGTGTTTAATTCAGTGGCCAAAGAATGGGAAAGGGAAGCTCATGCTCTAAAGGCACCTTCTCCTTGAGCAAAGTGTGATGTGGGAGTTTTAAAGAGTTAGATACAGGATGGAGGAGGTGTGTGAGCGTGTATAGGGTGGCGTTTCAGACATGCAGATGCAGTTCACATACAAACTTCTTCATATATTGCATGTACAGAAAATGGAGGCAATTCTCACTTGGGAGTGATTTTTAGTCTATTATATAATGATACTTTAATGAGTTAAAGGTAACTGGAGGTCACCTGCTCTGGTCTATACTGGCTTTATGCAGGTCTGAACCTCCTCTGGCATCTGCCAGGGGGTCATGTGGCTATTTGCAGCCTTTAGGCCATCTTGTGTCCTTGAGCAGCTGTGCCTCTGGATAGAGAGACTAAAGAAAACTCGAAAGAAAGGAAGAAAGAGAAGGATAAAGTACTGTTAAAAGTTTCCCACTTGCTTTGTTGGGGCCATCCCAGTGACATAGTTAGTTGCTCAAGGTCACCTCCTGGAATTCTTAAGTCAGTATACAGTTAGGCATTGTAAAAGAAAGAGTTACTTAGCTTTAACATGGACTGACTGTTACACTAATTATGAATCTTTGGCTTGGGATTGGGATGGCAAACACAAAGCAGATGTAATCTTCTGTATGTGAGTTTTCTGATACAGACTAGTACTAGGATAATTTAGAAAAACAAAGGCAAAAGGCAACAAATGATTGGAGTTCAGAGACTGAGAGTGTTTGAGGGAGAAGTGATCCAAGCAACAACTAACTTTATACTGGTCAACATGTGATCTAGTGGGAAGAGTGATTTGTTAAATTTGTTTCCTAAAGAAAGCTAATTGAGCCAAATTAGAGTTGGAGTCCTCTTCTGACTGGATTTTAAAAGAAGAAAAGGGAAGTGAGCTCCCCATTTCTGCCATAATGGTCATCGGGGAGGAGAGAGACCAGTGGGAACTGAGAATTTTCTCTAATCTACAAGAGTTTGAGCTGGGATGGAAGGAGTGGAGAGTTGTGGCTAAAACAAGCTGACTCTGACATACCCAAGCTGGCTCAAACAAATCATTTTTGTGTTGACACTTGTCCCAAATCTAATGGTTTCCTAATGATGGTAACTGGCTTCAGTCAGGAGGCAATTGAACTTAAAAATATTTGCTTAATGACGGTGGCTGCTCAGTCAAGATGAAATTAAAGCTGAAAAACATAAGCAGAGTTTACATTCACAATGCTCACGTATTTCCCTACGTGACCTACTTATTTCTTTTAATGCCCTTTTGATATGGAGACTCCTAAATGATTCTGTTAAGTAAGCAGCAGTTTATGTCTCTAATTGATACGTCAGCACAGGCAGTCTTCAGTCTGCTGTTCACTCTTGGTTGTCAGGAGACACACTAATGAACCTCTCGTTATTCTATTGCTTTTTCTAGAGCAGCATTGTCATTATTCATTATTATGGGCTACAATCTTAAAATGGATATATTTACCTGAATGAAGATTTTCATGACAGCCCTACCAATTAACTGGAGAATTCAACTGGTGGTCATATTATAATTAAAAGGGACTTGGCCCTTCAAATTCCATGCTCAGAGGCTATCTCTACATACAAACCAATTGCCGGGGTTTAATAAGGTGTGTTTTTTGAGGGCTTAACTTTATGCAAAAAGAACCCCACTTGAATTAATCACATTTCTCTGGGCTCGTATGTTTTATATAAATAGAACACATCAAAAGTTGCTCTTCTGAAATCAGGTCTGGGGTTGGATTTTATCTCAGCCCAGTATTTATCAGCTTGTGGTCCAATGGCATCATAACTAGCATTCCTGCTGGCTCTGGTCTCTTCTTGTTCACACAGCCCCTGTTCTTAAAAGTAACCCTGGAGCATATTTTGCAGTCTTGGCAGGGAATTTTCATGGGCTCATGAACATATCTGGTCACTTGTGTGGTCAGGGGCATCATGGACTTTTCTGTTTGTTTTGTTGGCTGCTGTGGTTGCTGATAACACCCATGAGGGCTGTGTCTTCTGCCAGGCCCAGCTGCTGTTTCTGCAGCTGTCTCTCTCTTCCTCTGTAGCCAGATCTGGGAGGATCCTCAATTCCCAAATGGGGTGCCAGCCAGGCTTTTGTGAAGTGAGGAGAAAGCTGCGAAGCACATGATCTAGCACATAGTCTTTTCACATTAAACTTGGCACCCAAGAGGGATCCACTGCCATATTGCTCGTGCCCCAAAGGCTTATCAGAGAGAATCAGCTCTTTCAGTTTTAGTTACGGTTCTCAGTCTCCAAGATGCTGAGCTGTGAATCCATGAGGCTGAACTCAGGACAAGTCACAGTGAGAGAAAGTCTGCTTCATTTGGACGCACCCTGCTACTCTGACTGCTAGACTTCGGGACTGGGTCAAACCATGTGTCTGACTACTGTTGGAATGGCTTCCTTCCCAGGAGGTTCCTCAGCCCATCATTCCCTTGGATTTCTGGCTGTCCTTCCCACTATTTGGCAGTGCTTCCCAGGCATATCTGAACCTCAGAGATGGACAAAGCTTGGATTCGGTCTTAGGTATCCTTTTCCTCTCTCCCAGACACACAATTGCAATATTTCCCTGAAAAGATCTCTCCCTCCCTCCACCTCTTGTAACAGAGGTAAAGGTTTGAAAAATGGCAAATGGAATGTTTCACAAGTTGTCTCCCTAAAGCCCCCACCCTTTTTGGGAATTAAAACTTGCATTCCATCCCCAGGCCAGTGATCAAAGGAGCAGAAAAATGTCCTTTGTATCATAAAACAGGATTATCCAGACAAGGATGACAAGGTCATAGTCACTGGAGATAAGGTCAGGATGGCCCAAGACTGGAAAAAAAACAAACAAACGATACTTAAGCAACAGTAGCCCAAAGGCGCAACATGTGACACTGGTCAAGCAGGCCTGAGCCCCACTACTGAAAACTCCCTTTTAAAAAGCCCTGTATTAATGCTTGAAGGGGAGGGATGGTAGTCTTTGAGATGCTAGTCCACTACCCTACTCATTTGCCAGTGAATTAATAAACGTGTCTTTCCTTTGTCCTCAAGCTACTTATCTTCGTTCTCATTGATGCAGCCTTGGGGACAAGTACCAAACTTTCAGTAACACTCCCTTTCTTTCCTCAACAAATATGGATTAACTGCCTCCACAAGACAGACACTGTTCTGATCACAAATGATATAGCAGAGACTGCCAAATTCTTATTACCCTTGAAGTTTACATTAAACAATAGACAAATAATGTTAGAACCGGTTCCCCTCGGCCCCAGGAATAGAGAGGCAGAGTCACCGAGGCTGCAAAAGGCAAAGGAGTTTATTGGCTAGCTCGAGCTAGGGTCCAAGGCCCAGAGCACCAACGCAGTGGCCTCTCTACGAACCAGGACCCTGCCCTGGGGTAAAAACTAAGCTTTTATACTTTTCAGTAGGTTACATATGCTGGGCACACCATCCCCCTCCCTCCGTTAGATCATTTGCTCCTTCAAGAGTGGCTGATTGTGTTGCCTCCTGATTGGTTGGCTCCAAGGTCGTGTTGGCTTCTGATTGGTTGGTTCCGAGTCTCGGGACCTTTTAGTTGTTATCAGTGTCATTTCGGCAAAGGGGAGGACCCGCCTAGGGAAACTGAAACTTAACGCCTATTTCAGGAGGTCCAGCCTGTCATGGAGTCACTCCTGCTCTCCCTCCTGTTTTACAATAAGAATGTATGTCAGATGGTAGTAAGTGCTAATGTGCAAAACAATCCAACATGGAGGGTTAGGGAGTGCTGGGATGGGAGTGGGAAGAGGGATGGGAGGTGTTGCTATTTTAAAAAGAGTGGTCAAAGGCCTAAAGGGGAGGGCCCACAAGAATATCTAGGGAAGAGCAGAGGAAAAGGAAATGCAAAGGCCCTGGGGCAAGTGTGGCTTGGTGTGTTTTAAAGGCCCTGAGGCAAGTGCAGCCTGGTGTGTTTTAGGAAGCTCAAGGAAGCCAGCTTTAGTCACTTTGGTGGGATGAGCGAGGGGTGGGGGTGAGGTGAGATGAGCAGAGGGGGTGAGTGGGAGGCCACTTGCTTTGATTGCAAGTGAGACTGGGGTCGCTGGGGAGGAGATCTGCCTTCTACTTTCACAAGCTTGCTCTGGCTGCTGTGCTGTGAATGGCATAGTGCAGGGAGACCAGTGAGGAGGCTGTTGCAAAGATTCAGTTGAGAGATGATGAGAATATGGACCATCATAGCAGTGGGGAGAGGGGAGTAATTGGTTTTTTGTGTTTAAAAGTAGAGCTGTTGGGATCGCTGATGGTTTGGTTGTATGTGAGAAAGACTAGTGATTTCTGGCTTACGCCAAGTAACAGTGTAGCCCTTAAATTACATAGGGAAGATCGTGTGCCAAGGAGGTTTTTGAAGTGGGGAGAAGTAGGAAGAATAGGAGTTCATCTTTTGGACACGTCCACTTGGGGCTTTCTGTTAGATTTCCAAGTGGACAGTGCGGTTTAATGTTCAACTGTGGAGTTGGTAAGAGTCTGTGCCTGCCGTGTGCACTGGGGGTGATCAGCCCATTTAAAGTTGTGACACTGGATGAGGCCCTCTAGGGAGTGGGTGTGTGTGTACAGAAGCTGTCCAAGGACTGAGCTGAGGGAAACACCAGGGTTTACAGGTTGGGGAGATAATTCAGAACCAACAAAGAAGGATGCAAAAAAGAATTATGTTGATTAAAAGCACCTGGTTGGCTACATAGAATTCAAATTGTTAAAAGATGTGAGCAGTAAGACCCACCAGTCACAAAGGCACAGCTTTTATTTACCAAGGAGGTGTTACAGCAAAATTGACCGGGAACAGACCGAGAGGCAAACTGAAGTACAGCAAAACAGGTTTTACTTCGGGGTACTTCCCACCAAATTCTGAACAAAGAGTGTAACAGTCTTTTATACATTTTGTTTTTAAGGGGGGAATGGGTCACAGTTGACAGTTGCAATGTGGTTGTCTTCACTGGGGCCTGGGTCAGCCACCTGGGTTCCTGGTACGGGAGTTGCTGCAAGCAGTTTACAGAAGCAAGAGAGTGATGGCTGTTAGGGGAGATAGCAGGGTGGAGACTTGTCAGTGGGATTTTGCACTTCATTCGCAATTGGTGTAGAGCAGGGGTCAGCAACTGTGGCCTGCAGGCCAGATCCAGCCCACTGCCTGCTCCCGCACATCAAGTTTTTGGAACACAGACAAGCCATCTATACTGTCTATGGTACTTTTGTACTACAAGAGCAGAGTAGTTGCAACAGAGATTATATGATCTACAAACCCTAAAATATTTATTATCTGTCCCTTTACTGAAAAAAAGTTTGTTGACCCCTGGTGTAAAGTTGGAAGTGTCTTAAAGACAGATAGACATGGGGCCAGTTCCCAGCTCTGACATTTACTAGCTGTGTGACCTCGGGCAAGTCACTCAACCTCTCTGAGTCTGGGGGGGTGGTCCTCAACCACAAAAGAGAATAATAATGAGATGAGATATATTAAAAGAGCCTATTTGGAGTTTGTTCCTTGTTCCAAGTTCCTAAAACCCTTGGAATTTCCTGACCTTTAGGAGTGTCTTTGTGTTCTAATGAGGTGGCTGGGATGGGGGAGGTCCCTAGGGAGCTTCAGAATGGTGGGGGCTGGTTGCCAGAAAAGTCAACCATGGGATTAGAGGGATTTTTCAGCCCCACCCTCTGACTTCCAGGTAGAAGAGAGGAGCTGGAGATTGAGTTTAATCCCTAATAGCCAATTAACAAAACCTCAATAAAAAGCTGAAATGAGGAAATTGGAGGGGGCTTCCAAGTTGGTGAACATATCCATGTACTGGGGGGGTGGCTTACCCCAACTCCACGGGAACAGAGGCTCCCGCACCTGGGACCCTTCCAGACCTCACCATCTGGCTGTTCATTTGTATCCTTTATAATAAACAGGAATGGTAAAT
Source organism: Eulemur rufifrons (assembly GCF_041146395.1). Classification (NCBI taxonomy): domain Eukaryota; kingdom Metazoa; phylum Chordata; class Mammalia; order Primates; family Lemuridae; genus Eulemur; species Eulemur rufifrons. The sequence continues at coordinate 186,946,152 of NC_090989.1, read as the reverse complement.
ACAGCACTTTCCTGAGTTCTGTGAGTTGTTCTAGCAAGTTATTGCAAACCCAAGTAAATGACAGAGGCAAAAATCTCAATTGATGGAGGTTTATTAAGCCGAAATTTTGAGGATGGCACTCGGGAAAAACACAAACCGCAGACAAGCTGTGGCTGTTTTGCCCTAGGGGTGGTTGGAGCCTTCAACATTTTAAAGGCATACAGAGGGAAGAAGAAAGGCAGGGGGAGGTGGGGTTGATAAGGTACTGGCTACATTCTTGTGAGGCCCAAGAAATCTACATTTTACATAAGAGAGTGAAGGAAGCATCAATTCTGTCATTCCTGGGTAGGTGGAAGAATGTCTGATTCTGTCTTGTCTTTAGTTCTGTTACCTGTAAGATAAATTTATAATTCATTATTAGTTTTGGAATTGGATACCTTTAGTTTTAGGTGCTAGACAATAGATAAAATTTGCATGTCCTTGCTTATGGGAGGTTAGCTAGGAATTTCCTTAATGATCTGTGGGGCCAGCTCTTCACAGGTGCCTGAGGCTTTTACCTTGTCTTTGGCTTAAGGAGTTGGGAGGTGTGTGGCCCTGTGACTTTGATTTTCTTTGTACACACTCTCCCCACTTCAAAATCTTTCAGGGAAAGCTTTGTAGATGACATGAGTTCATGGTGTTTTTTTTTTTTTCCCCCTTAATCGAATCGCGCATTGCTAGGAAGGTTCAATTTTAGGAGATAATGTCCCTCAGGGGAGAAAAAATTAAGTCAAGAAGGACCAATGTCAAAAGATTGTAGGTAAATAAAACTAAAGGGTGATGGGCAAGGCCAGAATGTAATATTGAGTTCACTGTATATATATATATATTATATCTATACATACGGTTTTTTTTTAAACATAATTTTCTCTAGTTTCTCATTTTTGTTAGAGAGAAATCATAGTAAGACCAGTTTATTTGCAAGGTAAATTTTAGTCTCATATTTGGTCTAATTATTTGCATAAAATACAGTAAGAATAATCATTGGCCATGTAGGCTTATTTTATTTTTAATTGTCTTTGCTAGAAGCTTTGCTTTTAAAGGAATTTCATGTAACTTAAAGGTCTCTTGAGCCAAGCCAAGGACTTCACTGCCTGTGGATACCTCTATGAATTGGGTAAATTCCTCCTTTTTAAAGGTCCAAAAGTAATTTGAGGTTACTGGACCTGTCAGAAAGTGACATCCTTTACTTACCACAGATCAGGAAATGTTATAGATGAGGTATTGAAAACACCCTTACAAATTAATAAAAGGGTACAAGGCGAGAACTGTGGTTGTTAGAACCGGTTTCCCTCAGCCCCAGGAACAGATAGGCAGATTCACCAAGGCTGCAACAGACAAAGGAGTTTATTTTCTAGCCCGGGCTAGGGTCCAAGGCTCAGAGCACCAGCGCAGTAGTCTCTCCATGAGCCCGGATCCCGCCCTGGGGTGGACACTAAGCTTTTATACTTATCAGGTTACATGTATCGGGCACACCCCCCCACCCCCCTTTTAGTTCATTTGCTCCTTCAAAAGTGGCTGATAGTATTGGCTCCTGATTGGCCGGTTTCCAAGCCGGGGCTTTGGCTCCTGATTGGCCAGTTTCCAAGCCAGGGCTTTTAGTTGTTACTAGCGGCATTCCGGGGAGGGGGAGGGCCTGCGTTGGGGAAACCGAAACTTAGGCCTTTCCTAGGAGGTCCAGTCTGTCATGGAGTTACTCCTGTTTTCCTGCCTGCTCTACATTCCCCCCGCCTTTTTTTTTTTTTTTTTTTCTTTTTCTTATGAGCACTCTTGCTCGTACATGGGGCCTCGTGTTTCCCCTTTTTGTAAGCAGGAGTCATGGCTCTGCCTCTGGTACTGTTGTCGCAGTACCATCAATTGTACCATGTTGACTCGTCTTTTACAAAGGTAACTAATCTATTTAGAATACACAGTCTGAAAGTGAGGATGAGCAAAAGCACAATTAGGGGTCCTAATAAAGTTGAAAGCAAAGTAGTCAGCCAAGGGGAGCTATTGAACCATGACTCAAACCACCCTTCTCTTTGTTCATGCTCTCGCCTCCGTTTCGCCAGTCCTTCCCTGACTTTAGCCATGGATTCTCTTACTACTCTGGTATGGTCAGCGTAGAAGCAGCACTCTTCCCCTAGGGCCGCACATGGCGCCTCCTGTTGGAGGAACACTAGGTCTAGTCCCCTCCGGTTCTGCAGCACCACCTCAGCAAGTGAGGTCAGTGATTTTTCTAAATGGGAGATGGATTCTTCAATCCTGGATATGTCTTCATCTATGGCGGCCCTCAGGCTATTGAACCCCCTGTGCTGCACCGCTAAGGATGAGATACCTGTCCCTGTTCCTATTGCACCAAGACCGAAAAGGGTGGCTAAGGTTATTGCTGTAAAGGGCTCTCTTTTTGTAGTTAACCTGGCACCTCCTGTGCCTTTTTCCCATGCATCATATATTATATTTTCTTGGTGGTAGATAACCTTAGGGAATACTAGTACCATGATGCAGACTTCCTCTAACTCATTAAAGACAGACAGGCTAAGGCATGGGGTCAAGCCTGTTTTAGAACAAACCCACCATCCATTGAGCGCTGGAATCACTCATTTTATTCCTCCATTCCGGTTTATAGATGGGTGGACTATAGCACAAAATTGTGCATGGCTAGGGGGCACCTTTCCTACGTAGGTTCCATTTCCAGTGACTGCCTGAAGTGTTAGCCCCGGGCCCTTGCGGTCCCACGTGCAGGACCTGGGGGCCTCCTCTCCCATGCGGTTGAAGGGGGCATCTATTCCTACTGCTTCATAGAAAGGGGGTCTGATGTCATAGCATAACCAACAGGCTTTTGTAGCATTGGGATCGGAGCGGTTTAATGCCTCATATGCTGCTGTCAGCATTTTCCATAAGGGATCTCTTGACTCCTTTGTCCTGGGGGTTATTTGCGTTTCTATCTCTGCCACCGGGGTCCTTAAGAGTGAGGGTGGAGCAACAGTCGGGCGTGGGCCATATTGTTTATCTCCCAGCACCCCCAAAATGTCAGAAGAATCTTGGCCATCTCTTTGTTGGCTTTTCTAGTTTCCCCAGCCTGGAATTTTCTATCTTCTTGTCTTATCCTTTCTAGCCTCTCTTCCGGGGTCTCCCTGTTATTGTAGAGTTTCTCAGCCACCTCTAATAGATCCTGTAGTGTCTTTTTTGCATAACCTATCTATCCTCTGTACTTTTCTCCTTATATCTGGGGCTTCCTGGTTTACAAAGGCCATCATTACTGCCGCCTTGCTCTCTTCTTCCGTAGGATCTATGGGAATGTACTGTCTGAAAGCCTCCATAATCCTCTCCAGATAGGCCGCTGGACTCTCCTCAGTCCCCTGCCGAACATCCCCTACCTTAGCCAAATTGGTCGGCTTCCATGCCGCCGCCCGGAGACTGGCCATTAGAGTCTGGCGGTAGACCCAGAGACGCTCCCTACCTTCAGCCTCATTGTAATCCCAGGGGGGTCGTTCAAGTGGGAACGCCCAGTCTATGATCCCTGGATTAGTAGTGGGTCTGCCGTCATCTCCTGGAACCAGTTTCCGTGCTTCTCCCTGTATTCTTTCCCTTTCTTCAGTGGTAAAAAGAACTTTTAGTAGTTGCTGACAGTCGTCCCAGGTGGGCTGGTGAGTGAACAAAAGAGAATCTAAAAGGTTAATCAGATCTTTAGGATTCTCTGAGAAGTTGGTATTTTGAGACTTCCAGTTATACAGATCACTAGTCGAAAAAGGCCAATATTGGTAAGCCTGTTCCCCGTCAGCTTGCGGGGGCCCTATTGCACGCAGGGGAAGAGCCATGACTGGTTCTGGGTTCAGTGTCCTAGTGGCCCTCTGCCGGGTCCCGTACGCCGGGCCATCCACTGAGGGAGCTGCAGTGGCTGGGGCTGGGGCTGCAGCGGGGTTATAAGGTGGGGGTGGAATACACTCTTGGTCTATTAGGTCGGGATAGGAAGTGGAGTCTGGAAGAACAGGGGGCGAGTCCGAAGGGGTGCCATTTGTAGGCCCCGATTTGGACTCCCCCTCTTTCCTGGCCTCCTTTGCTACCATGATCTTGCTGTCTCCTACTGGGAGCAGGATCTTCCTCAACCAGAGTGGGGGGTCCTGGACTAAGTCTTGCCAGACAATAATGTATGGAATCTGGTCGGGATGACCGTGGGGCCCTTTGTTGAACACTATCTCCTTTACTTTGGAGATGATACCAGAGTCAAAGGTTCCATCCCGGGGCCATCCAACCCCGAAGGTTGGCCACTCAGACTTACAAAACTTAATAAATTTGCCTTTCCTGATTTCTATAGCGAGGTTGTGAGCCCTATCCTTGACTTCTTTCAAATGATCTATGAGGACAGACAGAGGCGTTGTCTGTGTCTGCCCCATGCTCACAAAGGAAACCTGGGAAGGGAGTTTCTCTCAGGTGTCCGCCTGGCTGCGTCCCTCGCGGGAACTTAGGCGCATCTTGGCTAAGGTGTACCCGTATAAACCCCGGGCCTGGTCACTCCTTTTTAGGGGAGTGAATCACCGTTGTGCCGTACGCCGCCGCCACAGAATCGCAGGTTAGGACCCACTCAGATTCCGTAGCCGTGGCCGTGGAACCTTATACAGTCACGCTTCAGTCATTCAATCAGGCAGACAGACTTTATGTGGGGGCGGGGGGGTCTATTCGGAGCCACACTAGGACTCCTATCACAACCCAGTAAAAAAGTGTGAGAGCGCACCTCTGTGGGGTTCTCCAAGAAGGAGGGGCAACAGTGTATAGACCAATACCAAATACCAGAACCCGTGAGCCCAGAAGAATAAACTGCAACCAAAAAGCAGTAACTCCAGAGACCGAGGGAATCATCGAAAGGATGACCATAGGCGACAGGGTTCCGGGGCCTTAGCGGGGCCACGGGCCAAGGGCTGGGAGACGCTGTGGGCTGCAGTGAATAAAGAGAAGTAGCGGGGGGGATGGGCTGGGGGGTGGGCTGTGGTGGAGAATTATTAGTCCACCCTTGTCTGCCGCCTCTGCGACAAACAGGACATTTAACTCCGTTGTTAATCGAGAAATTTTGGGGACTAAAGATAGAGCTGCTTTCTCTGCACATCAGATCAAATCCACGCTCCTATGAGTGAAGAAGAAACATAAAACACGGACAAAAGCGGCGAGGTAAGCCACAATCTGACACCAAAAGCGAAGCAAGTGGGCAGCACGCTTGTGCAGGGCGGGCGCCTCCGCCGCTTCCTCCGCCTCCGCCGGGTGGGCACTGCTGGGGGATGGGCCGCTGAACGAACACCAAAGACTCAAACACGGAACAGTGGCCACCAGACAATAACACAGATAGACAACGACAAGACATTTCACAAATCCCTAACTCTTGGCCCTGTGGCCAGCTTAGTTTCCCTCTCAAACGGACCTTACCGGCCGGCGCCGGAAACCTTCCGAGGGGGGGCGAGGGACGTCTCCCTTCACTCCCGGACCAGCGACCTCCCAGCGCGTCCGCCTAGGTCTTGGCCGGTCACCAATTACCTGCACCGTGCGGATTTTTTTTTTTTTTTTAGAGTTCCAACTCCTCCTCGGGCCTGGATTCTGTTCCAGGGGTTTCAGGATCCCGGACGAGCCCCCAAATGTTAGAACTGGTTTCCCTCAGCCCCAGGAACAGATAGGCAGAGTCACCAAGGCTGCAACAGACAAAGGAGTTTATTTTCTAGCCTGGGCTATGGTCCAAGGCTCAGAGCACCAGCGCAGTGGTCTCTCCACGAGCCCGGTCCCCGCCCTGGGGTGGACACTAAGCTTTTATACTTATCAGTAGGTTACATGTATCGGGCACACCCCCCCCACCCCCCTTTTAGTTCATTTGCTCTTTCAAAAGTGGCTGATAGTATTGGCTCCTGATTGGCTGGTTTCCAAGCCGGGGCTCTGGCTCCTGATTGGCCGATTTCCAAGCCGGGGCTTTGGCTCCTGATTGGCCAGTTTCCAAGCCAGGGCTTTTAGTTGTTACTAGCGGCATTCCGGGGAGGGGGAGGGCCTGCATTGGGGAAACCGAAACTTAGGCCTTTCTTAGGAGGTCCAGTCTGTCATGGAGTTACTCCTGTTTTCCTGCCTGCTCTACATGGTAAGGGCCTAAGTAAAAATAAGGCACAGGCCCAGCTAAAAATAATGATAATAATTAGCCACTGTCTCCTTGTGTGCTTGTCTTTGGAGTCATGTAGCTGGTGGTCATAAAGATTCTTAGCTTTCTCCATAGATAACATCGCCTTTTTGAAACCTAGAGGTAGTTTTGTGAGATATCTTCCAGGTCCTGCATTCCAGTGGACTGACTAACCACCTGGGCTTGTGGCCCAGACTAAGGAACTGATGGTTCTGCCCCGAACTCAGCCAGTTAGCAAACCTAATTGCCTAATCCTTTGCCTGCCAAACTACCCTTAAAAACTGTCTCCCAAATTCTTGGGGAGGTGGGTTTGAGAAATTCCTCCATCTCCCTGCATAGTGCTATGTGGAATTAAACTCTTTTTCTGCTGTGAATCCTGTCTCCGCATATTGGCTTCCTCTGGGGCAGTGGGCAGATGAACCTGCTTGGGAGGCAACAGTATCAGGTCGTTTTTTTTTTCCTCAGGGGGCTTTTTAGTGGCCTTATAAAGTCAACCTGGTTCCTCAAAGCAGACTTGGCATATTTGAAAATATGCCATTCCAGTCAAAGCCTTGGTAAAATAACCAGCATCTCTAATTCTGTCTTGTTATAAAAGAAAAATAGATTCTTATTGAACTTATGCAAATAACTACATGGCCATAAAACAATAATACTTACAAATAGTCTCCAAATTCTGGAGAAACCAAGTAGAGAGAAAAATAAATGTTTCAAATTGTTTATAAAATATACTTTACCAATTTGTTATAAGCTATAAATAGCTCAAAAGAAGGAAAAAAAGTTTTTTTTGTCTTCTAGACAATAAAACGTAAAAGAATTAGCAATGTTTTAAACAAACAGTTGGAAAACTAGTTCAGTCTCATGAAATTAATTTTTGTGCTGCTCGAGGTTGAGTTAGCAATCCTCATGAATGCATCAGCTCTTTTTATTAAAGTAAGGCGCAGTTTCATTAGAGTCCAGAGGGCATCTAGCTGAGGTGTCTAGATATTAAACTGGAAGTGTGTCCAGTTAAAGTGGAAGTGGCCTTCATATGGAAAACAAATGTTAATATCTGGAACAGTTTATCCTGGATATGTCACAAGATATGCTTGGAGGGCCTCAGGAAAAAAAGGTGGTGGCAATTTCATTGAGTCCAAGTCAGAAAAATGGAAGAATAGTTTGAAAACATTATTTGGAGACTTGGAGCCAGTAAAGAATTTAGGATTCAGTCCAAAATTGTACGATCTCTGAAGTTAGTATAAAAATTCCTTTTTGAGAAGAATTAAAGTAAAATAATAATTATCTTTGGATGACAAATCTTAGAATTGCTATAAAGAGACAATTGACAAATTTGGTTATTTTGGGGGCATATTAACAATTTAACATAACCATAATTATTATAGATAAAATATCAAAACATATCAAAATTTTAGGAATTTAATACAATTTTGGAACATATATTAATAACATGTTTATATAAATATAACCGAAAGAAAATTAAACACCGTTTTATGTCTGACAGTGCTTCTCATGTGGTTTTAACATACCAAATAAACCTACTACTATCAGTTCCCAATTTTATTAGTACATCTAAATATAATTAGCTTTGTATATTATATAAAAATAAGATGTCAATGTATATAAACTTAAATTTGTTTAATAATGAATGTTTTAGTATTTTAACTTACAAATGACTCATGGTTATCCTTTTCAATTTAACATAATACGACTTTAGGATTTTAAATTACTGAAAAGAATTTTGAAACTACATAGGTACCATTCAAAGCTCATCATCAAATCTAGCCAAATATTAAAAATATTACAGAAGCAGGGCTGGGCACGGTGGCTCACACCTGTAATTCCAGCACTCTGGGAGGCTGAGGTGGGAAGATCCCCTTGAGGTGAAGAGTTTGAGACCAGCCTGAGCAAGAGTGAGATCCTGTCTCTACAAAAAATAGAAAAATGAGCTGAGTATGGTGGTGTGCACCTGTAGTGCCAGCTACTTGGGAGGCTGAGGCAGGGGGATGGCTTGAGCCCAGGAGTTTGAGATAGCAGTGAGCTATGGTGATGCCATTGCACTGTTGCCAGGGTGACAGAAAGATTCTGTCTCAACAACAAAAAATTACAGAAGCAGCAGTTTTATGACTTTCAAACATCTAGCAGAGATAGACAGGTTTGAACCCAACAGGTTCAGGTGAAAATTTCTAAATTAAATTTGGAAGATGTTTTTTATTTTACTTTACCAATGATTTTTACAACTCTCATTATTCATTAAAGATTACTAAAGTCATGTGAACTAGAAAAGTATTTGGGCTTATTTACTAGTTTTTGACACACACACCAGGAGCCTACAGCCTTGATTTTAAAACTCTAGCCATCAGACTGGTAAAACTGATCAGTTCAAAAGGATAGCTGGATTTAAATCATGTCATTGAGAATGGAACAAGTAAAATTTTTCTTGTCTCACATTAGGCCTAAACCCTCATTGAATCTCAGAGGAAATAGGGCATTAATTATAATAACATCTTAAAGCATAGAGAAAATCTAACCCCTCCCAAGGAGTTTGGTGTGTTAGGAGCCAACAATAATGGATGCCAAGGCAGCATTAAATCGCAGGAATTTACCATAGGACTTTATAAGGAGATGAGCTTCATTTAGATTGGTAGTATTGAATCTTGGAGCCCCCCAGAAGAGAGAGAGAGAGAGAGATGCCATGGGGTCCAAGTTATGCAATATCTTTATAACATACTTCTTACAAAGATTTTTTTAAAGTGTTTAAACCACACCCTTTCTGATCTAATGCCCAAAGAAAGGAGAAGCCTCTTGCAGTGCATTCAGCTGCTTCCACCATGGCCATTTTTGCCTAGTTTTGCCACATGCCAAGGTCAAAAAATTTTCTCACAGTACAAAGTAAAGTATCCCCCAAAATCAAAGAGATCAGGTAACATAATACAAAAGAGAGTACTTTTATATCTGAGAGGAATCTGTTAAGACCTTTTACACTCCGTAAGGAAAAGAGAAGATCTCCAAAAGAGGTGAGTGGTGCTTTTTTTCCCTGAGTTTCTTAAGCCTGAACCATTAGAAGCAGCAGATGAGATTTTAGCTGGGACAAACAGTTGACGTTTTTGCTTTTGAACTTTTAAACTAAAGATACCCTTCCAAATGAAAATAATAACTCCTTAACTAAGGTTATAATTTAATCAAGGGAGCAAGAAGTGTCTCTACAGAGGTGGAAAACAGTTTTTACAAGATCCAGAAAAGCCACAAAAACAGCTCAAAGAATGGAAAGTCTCACTAGCCATGAACTGGGTGTAACCCACATTTCTGTCCAGCCATATTTTTTTAGGGTCTCAGTTTCTCAGCTGACCATTTACATATGAAAGTCCAAAAGCCTCATGTGCCTGTCACAGGCAGAAGAAAACAGGAAATTAAAGGTTGTCCATGGGATAAATGGCAAAAGTTACATAAAATCAACCCAGACTTATTCTCTGATGGGGAATTGAATCCAGGGTGTTAGTGTGAAAGCACAGAATTTTACCCATTAGGCTACATGGTAAATCGGCCTCTGCCATCATTCCTGCAGGGGCAGTACACAAAGGATTTTTATCTTTTAGGTCAGCTTTTGTTCTTTAATTTTATCAAGAGAATTTTTAAGGCTAGCCATAACACAATTATGTGTCCTTCTTTTAATCCAATTTCTCTACTAATACATAAAAGCAATTTTTTAGAATAAGAGATCTTTAAAATCCATCTTTCAATTTAAAGGGTCCATCTTTTGGCTATTAATTTTCAATGATGTATTTATTCTAAAGCAACTAACTTTATGTAATAGCTTTTTTCAGGAAGAAACAGTTCCAAAGAACCCCTCATTCTCCCAGAAATAGGCGAAGATAGAGACAACGAAAGCCCTTTATGACTGGCATTTTTTAATGGTAAACAACGAGCAGAGTGGCTTTAAACTGTAGGCAACAAAGCCCTTTTCCCCATAACGGTGGTTTGCTGAAAAGAAAAAAAAAAAACACTGATATGAAGCAGATTGATTAATTAGAGAAAAAGGCATTTAAATCAATTTTTAACATGTATACAAGAAGTTTTTAGAATGAAAACCTAGCAAAACAGGCTTTTGAGGGAGAAAGAGGTTAGCAAAGGGGATCTTGTCATGCAGATAAAGTCTCACAGGGAGACTTCCCTCAGGAAGAGTAAATGTTTCCTTTTACAACTTCTAAAGGTTGGGACTCTCAGTTAATCTTTTCTAGTTTGAATAAAAGAAAGTCTTGACTGTATTAGTGGAGATTCTGTATAGGTGTAAAATGACATCTGTGGAGAACCTACAAAGACAGCTTGTAGCAGCCTTCTCAAAATATATCAGAGCGTGACCATTCCCCAGATGGTGCGCAACACACTCATCATGTAGGTATACACCGCTTGAATGTTCTGACTCGGGCGGATGGGGGTGGGGGGAGAGGATGGGGGTAAACCTACATGATGAGTGCAATGCACACTGTCTGGGGAATGGACACGCTTGAAGCTCTAACTCGGGGGGATGGGTGGTACATGGACAATATATATAACCTGAACTTTTGTACCCCCATAATAAGCTGAAATTAAAAATATATATATATATATCTCAGAGAATTTTTTTTTGACAAGCTATTTTTATTTTTTTCTTTGGCTAGCTGGTGTATTGAAGCTATGGGAGTTTTAGTCAATTTTAGAAGCGTTGTTTTCCATAATTTAGTTGGTAAAATCTAGTGTAAGCTAAAATTAAAACCAAAAACAGTAAAAAAAAAAAAAATTGCACAATTAATATGGTTTTGTGATCTCTAAGCATAAAGAGAAGTTATAGTCAGCTGACAGTAAACCTTAATCCCTAGCTATCAAGTTGTAAAATGAAACCCCAGACCAACTTCTTACCTGGAGATGGGCCCAAGCTGAGCCTGCTCTCCATTATCATGGAAACAAGTAACTCACCTTCCTTATTGTCAGGGTTGAGTTTTTTGAGGTGTTGCCCAGGTTCTTTGGCTCCTGGCTTGAAGGAATTACAAACTGGGTCAGTGCAAAGGCCTGATGATAGACAGTAGCATTTTCACACAAGCAGCTTTTATTGCAGGGTTGTCAGCATAGAATAGAAAGCAAAAGTACATTTTCTGAGGGGAAGTGGGTCTATCTCTGGGATTGGAGAACATACTGGGGTCTTTTTTGTATATACCTTATGGTATGCTAAATGATGGGTGGAATATTCACTACTGTCCTGGGAAAAGGGTGGAGAGTTCTTAGAACTAAGGGCCCTTCTCATTTTCATCCTTATAGGGTAACTTTCAGGAGTCGCCATGGAATTTGTAAACTATTATGTATGGCGCTAGTGGGTGTGATTTTTACCATGTCAATGTATTAATGAGGAAAAGCTCACCTTTGGACATGAGCTCCAATGTTCTGTGTATGCTTCTGGCTGGGAGAAGTCCCTAACCATAAGTTTCTGCCGTTGTGGGTTAGGTTCTAAATGCTCCTTGGTTTCCATTTTGCCCACCTCTTCTTTTTCTGTGGTTAATGCTGCCTACCTACACCTGTTGCTAACATTATCAGAAGTGAGCAGAACTCTCCTAAAGGAGCTCCATGGGAGAATAAACCTCAGATCTCTACCAAAAAGCTGAGAGATTGAGGATCTCTAGAGAGAGCAACCTGAACCTCAGCCGATTGCCCAATTGGTCAGAGCAGGAAGGAGTTCCAGAGTGGTACCAAAAGCACTGATTGAAGAGTCACTACTGGTTAAGAAAGCCAAACTCTTCTCAGAGGTCCCTTTATGTTTACCACTTGCAGAGCCAAGTAAATGACACAGGCAAAAGTCTCAATCAATGGAGGTTTATTAAGCCAAGATTTTAAGGATGTGCCTGGGAAAAACATAAATCACAGACAAGCTGTGGCTATTTTTCTGAAGGAGAAGTTGGTGCCTTTAGCATTTTGAAGGCCTACAGAGAAGAAAAAAGGCTGGGTCGGGGTGGGAGTGAGGCTGATGAGGCAAAGTGGTACACTCCTGTGAGGTCCAAGAAATCTAAATTTTACATAAAATATAAAGGAGTGACGGAAGCATCAATTATGTAGATGTCGCTGGGTAGGTGGAAGAATGTCTGATTCCTTCTTGTCTCCAGTTCCATTACCTGTAAGAGAAACTTGTAATTCATTATTTGTGTGGAGTGGGGTAAGCTTTAGGTTTAGGTGCCAGACATAGATACAGTTTGCATGTCTTTGCTTATGGGTGGTTAGGAGGAATTTTCTTAATGAATGATCTGTGGGGCCAGCTCTTCACAGGTGCCTGAAGCTTTTACCTTCTCTTTTACATAGGGAGTTGCTGGGACAGGTAGAGGAGGAGCTTGAGACTTTGATTTTCTTTTTACATTATCAAAAGTGAGGAGTGATCCTGAGAACCCCTGAATTTGTAGTCTGCCAGGCCAAAGTGAGCGTAGTCTAGCGACCCCATTTCCAGCCTGCGTCTGCAGTGGAGGCAGTTTTGCAGGACTGAGCCCTTAAATATGGGGTCTGTGATAACTTGGGGTAGGGTTAGCATTGAATCAAATTGTTGGACACTTGGCTGGTGTCAAGAGAATTCGAGAACCGGTGTTAGAATTTGATGTCAGAAAAAAACAGGCTACTGAAGTACTTAGCTCACAGTAAAGTAAGTATGAGCTAATATTATTGTAATGCTGTTTCTTTTTTATTGTAAAATTAATACAAAATTTAACAAAAACTTATATAGCATTATGGGATAGTACTTTACAAAAATTGGCTCATTTGGCTCTTTTGATCTTCATCATAGCTTCCTAAGTTAGATACTATTAATATTTCCATTTAACAGACAAAGAAACTGAGGTATAGAGAGTTTCAGGTTGTCCAAGCTCACATTGCTAATAAGTGGCAGGGTTCAAAGCCAGGTAGACTGATCTCTGAGGTCGTGCTCTTTACCTGTCTAGTTTGTTGATGTAATTGGTCTATTACTACTGGAACTTGCTTGGAGGCCTAAGTATCCAAAAGAGGGTTAATCAGGAAGGGAAGGTCATCAGAGAAGACTTACTTCCTGTTAAGGTAGTTGGATATGTTTGTTCCTAAAGTAGGTACTAGCATTAAAGGATATAGTAGCCTCTAAAGGATTTGGATTACTCTTAACCTTTTCCTCTAAAGAAATTTTTACCCTGCCAGGGTGAAATGGAGAAGTTTGGGTGCCTTTATATGGTTGGATTTACAGAAATACTTGGAGTTAATTGACTTCTCTTGAGAAAGTTCAACCCCTTGAGAGCCAAGTGTCCATGTTGAACCTGTCCCAAGTCTGAAAACTCCACTGTAGCTGGTTCCATGGATGCAGAACAAAAGATAAACAGGCCTTGTGCTGCCGCCTTCCTGGCCAGGCTCCAGGGGAAACCTGCCCATCTGCGGTGGTGGTATTCCACAAACGCAGGGAGGGCAGGCCATGTCCGTGAACATGCACACCCATTTCTCATACCAGACCTGGCAAGTTGCCAGACCTGCATACATTTGTAGATAGAAGGCTTTTGAAAGCAAGACCCAATGGATGAAACGGGTATTGTCAAAAGATGATAGAATATTTTTAAAACCTGGTATAAATTATATAGGGCTACCAATTAATGACACCCCATGAACCCATTATATTACTTAATCCTCACAAATGCCCTAATGGGATTGTGGTATTAGGATAACCAGGCATCCTGGCTTGCCTGTGACAGTTCATCTTTGTTGTCCTGATGCAAGAACAGCCATGCATCTCAAATATCTTCTTAGAAATGAGTCCTTGGGTGATTTCATGATTGGGCGAACGTCACGGAGTGCACTTACATGAACCTAGATGGTGTCAACTGCTGCACACCTCGTCTGTATGGTATCCCTGGTTGCTCGTAGGGTACAAATCTGTACAGCATGCTACAGTACTGAATACTGTGGCAACTGTAACATGATGGTAAGTATTTATTTATCTAAACATAGCTAAACATAGAAAAGGTATAGTAAAAACGTGGTATAAGAGATAGAAAATCGTACAATTGTATAGGGCATTTACCATGAATGGAGCTTGCAAGACTGGAAATTGCTCTGTGAGTGAGTGAGTAGTGAATGAATGTGAAGGTCTAGGACATTACTGGATACTACTGTAGACTTCAGAAACACTGTATACTTAGGCTACACTACATTTATAACAAAATTTTCTTTAATAGTAAATTAACCTTAGCTTACTGTATAACTTTTTTACTTTATAAGCTTTTTAATTTTTCTAAACTTTGTACTATTCTTTAATAACACTTAAATCATACATTGTACAGCTATACAAAAATATTTTCTTTTTTACATTTTCATTCTATAAGCTTCTTTCTGTTTTTTAAAATTTTTAACTTTCTTTTTTCTGTTAAAACCTTTTCTGTTAAAAACTAAGACAAGCATACACATTAGCCTAGGCCTACACAGGGTCAGGATCATCAATATCACTGTCTTCTACCTACACATTTTGTCCCACTGGAAGGTCTTCAGGGTCAGTTACACTCATGGAGTTGTCATCTCCTATGGTAACAATGCCGCCTTCTGAAATACCTCCGAAAGGCTCTGCCTGAGGATGTTTTACAGTTGACTTTTCTCCAATAAGCAGAAGGATTATACTCTAAAATAATGATAAAAAGCGAAGTAGGTTTGTTTATACCAGCATCACCACAAACACATCAGTAATGTGTCGCACTGCAACATTATGATGGCTATGACATCACTAGGCAATAGGAATCTTTTACTTTCATTATAATCTTACAGTTGTACACAATCTTACAGTTGCCACCATTGTACATGCAGTCTGTCATTGACTGAAATGTCATTATGTGATGAGTGACTGTATTACTAAAACTCCTTTTCGTTTTCCAAAGTGCCCTGGGTTGGACAATAAATAATATGGTCACCCAAGATATTATCTTTCTTTTGTGGAAAAGAAAACTGAGGCATAGGGAAGACAAATGATTCACCCAAGGTCACCTAGCAAGTGGCTGATAGAGCTGGATTCTAACCCAGGCTAGTCTGTCTCTGTATGCCCAAGTCCTTCCTGCCAGTCTTCTGCTTCTCTATGTAGGGAAATGAGCACATCTCCCTCACAGCTGGCCCCTTGGGGAACTAGAAGCTTGTTGGAGTGATTTTCTATTGTTGGAAACACTCTTGGAACTCTTCTTTTGGAATGACATTCAGAGTAATTTATTTTTTTTTTGAAGAACAATTTTGATGTTAGCAAATCTTGGTCCTTTGAGAATAGATTTCATTTTTGGAAATACCCTAAACACTTTAAGAGCCAAGTCTTGTGAATGAAGTGAGAAATTATGCTGGGGAACACCATTTTGGAGCCAAATCAAAGGCTGAGTTTGAATTGTTAGTGAATTGTTTACTTGTTTGCTGGTTTGGTTGATGAAATTGGCTTTGAAAAAAACTCTGAAAGAGCCATTCTGTAAATGTTTTAAACAGTGACAGTGTCATTTGATTGGGTTCCATTTCTTAAAGTAAGTTATTTTTAAGTCTCATTTTTTCATGCCTAGTAGATGTGACATACTGTGTCAAGTCTTTTGTAGCTAAGCAACATTTAGCTTTGAATGAGTGGATGGAGTTACCTAGGTGGTTGAAATTCTTGACTTTAAATGAAGAAAATCAATCAACTCTTTCCACAGAACTCAGATTTCTATTAACTAAATTCTCAAGTTCCATGTTCTACCAAATTAATTCTGTGGGTTCCATTGTTCTACATTTTTAAAATGAGATGTCCAGGTAACCTATATTTTGTAGTACTTAATACTGGAGTTTGAACTCATGATAATGTTTTGGATGGGCTTACCTATTAAAAGTAATCATTATACATTTTTAATTGCACTTTTAAATTTACAAAGCAATGTCAATCTACTTTTTTTCTTAAATTCAAAACAACCAAGGGAATAAAGTGAGTCAGGTATAATCACCCTATTTTACAGGTAGGGAAAGGAGCCTCTGAGATTGTGTCTTGCCTAGGGTCACATAGTTAGAAGTGGCAGTCTCTGGCCTTGAGGATGCCCAGGGCATTTAATTCCTGATTTAGCTCCCTTTCCACTGGAGTTTATGCTCTTCTTTATTGTTCTGTTCTCAGATTTGTTGTCAGAGATTATTGACCCTTTCAGTTCTTTATTGGCTCTCTATGCTTACTGTAACAAATTGTAGCAAACCTGGTGACTTAAAACAACAGAAATTTATTTTTTTACAGGTAATAATTTATGGCCTCTTCTTTTAGGGAAACTGTTATGGAGCTAAATGGGAGGTGTCAGCAAGGTGGTTCTCCCTCAGAAGGCTATGGAGAAGAATCCATTTCCTTCCCTTTTCCAGTTTTGAGAGATGCATTCATTGGATTCCTTGGATCATGAACCTTTTCCCCATCTTCAAATCTCTAATTGACTCCTTTTAAAAATGATACATGTGATTGCATTTAGAGCCCACCTGGATAATTCAGGATAATCTCTGTGCTTCAAGGTCCTTAATTTATCACATCTGCAAAGTTCTTCTTTTATTTTTTATTTTTTGCCATGTAAGAAAACATTCACAGGTTCTAGGGATTTGAATAGGGATATCTTTTTGGGAAAAGGGTCACTATTCAGTTTAGCATAGTCTAGCTTTTGACCTTCAGAGATTCATATCCATTCCATGTGCAAAATGCATTTAACCAATATCCCCCAAAGTCTCAACCCATTATGGGATCAACTCCAGTCCAAATTCTCATCTAAATATCATCATCTAAATCATCTAAATCAGGGATGGAAAGATCTCTTGATATAATACATAATGAGGAAAATTTCCTTGCCATCTGCAGACCCGTAAAACTAGAGGACATGTTATCTGCTTCCAAAATACAATGGTGGGACAGGCATAGGAAAACTGTTACAGACATTTCCATTCCCAAAAGAAGGATATGGAAGGGAAAAAGGAGTCATTGATTATAAACAGTTTAAAAATCCAGCACAAGTTTCATTATGTTTCAAGGCTTGGAAATAATCCTCTGCAGCTTGTGGCTCTGCCCCCTCACCCGGAGACTCCACTCTGGGAGCCATTCTCATATTTGCACATGAATAGTTTTATGAGCTTTTTTTTACTGCATGTAGAATTTTGGGAGCTCACAGCTTTCTTTCACTTTGTCTTCTCTGTCCCTTTCAATTCAAGCTAGCTGTGTTTCTGCTGATATAACACTCTCAAAAACCTGTGGCTCTCCAGTGTATGTTAAAGGGACTCATGCCATTACATAAGAGGATCCTCCATAGATACTTCCTGGATAACCCCATCTCTTTTCCTAGATTCTACTGAGGTAGTTGAGGGAGTTTATAAGTCACATGTCTAATCCCTTCTGCACTAGCCAAAGGTTGCCCAGTCATATCTTTGACCTTCCAGAATATGATTTCTTGACAGCGAATTTCCTAATTTCAGCATCTTTAGTTATCTGAATAGGCTGGGTGGGAATTGCCCAAGTCTTCATGCCCTGCTTCCTTTTTCCTTAACTGTTCTTCCCTCATTTTATCTTTTTCTTTCACATTTTACTATAAACAAGAAGGATCCAGACTTCATTTTTGGCATTTTATTTGAAAATCTCCTCATTTAAATAACTGTGTAGATCACTTATAGTTTATGCTTTCCATAAAACTGTAGGATACAATTCAGCCTGGCATTCTGCCACTATTTAACAAGGGCCAGCTTTCTTCTGGTTCCCAATAACATGTTCTTCACTTCTGTCTGAGACCTGACCAACTGTGTCTTTGATGTTCATATTTTTATGAATAGTTTACTGAAAGCAGTCTAGGCTTATTCTAACAGGGGTCTCAAAATTCTCTCAGCCTCTACCCATCACTCAATTCCAAAGACATTTTTCACATTGTTAGAAATTTATTACAGCAGATACCACAATGTGTATTACTTTTCAGTTGCCACTATAACAAATTACCACATACTTGGTGGCTAAAAAATATATTCTCACACAATTCTGGAGGGGAGTAGTTTGACATAAATTTCACTGGGCCAAAATCTAGGGCTGCATTCTCTCTGGAGGCTCAAGGGTAGGATTCATTCCTTTACTCTTCCAGCTTCTGGTGACTGCCAGCATTTCTTGGCTTGTAGTTGCATCACTTCAATTTCTGCTTCCACAGTCACATTGCTCCTGCTGCTGCTCCTGCTCCTCCTCCCCCTCTTCCTCCTCCTTTTTCTTCTTCCCTGTCGCATATCTCCCTCTGTCTCCCTTTTATACGGATACATTTGACTGCATTTAGGGCCCAGCTGGATAATCCAGGATAACCTCCCATCTCAGGATCCTTAACTTAATCACATGTGCATAGTCCTTTTTTGTCATATAAGGTAACATCCATAGCTTCTAGGGATTAGGGTGTGGATACCTCTTGTGGGCATTGTTCAGTGCACAAAGAGTCCATTTTTCACGTGTGCATCTTGCCATGGTCGCATAGTGTCCAGAAGATCCGCTGTGTAGCAGTGAAGTGCACACATACTAGGTTGCATACCTCAGAATGTCTAACTCCACTACCGCAATTTCCTGTGGTGTCAGACCACGCTCTAGTTGCAAAGTAAGATAGGCTGGATCAGTCAGTGCTTATCTGCCCTGTCCATGGTGGTGGATGCATGACTCAAGCCAGCAAGTCAGAATCTTTCCCTGAGATTTTCAAATTAAATCTAGAGAGAGAAATTCTGTAAGGGAGGGAGACTGGAGCAGCCTTTCTTTATCATGTTAAAACAGAGGGATTCACCTTGCCCATTTCTTTTTTTTTTTTTTTTTTAAATTCATGAAATACCTAAAATTCTCAGGGAGGAAAATCTATTCTACAGAGATGCACAAATCTAGGTACCTGCCTAGGGTAGAAGATGATGAGGAGGTGAGGTTGGCAGTCTTGGTAAGTCTGAGCCCATGAAGAAATTTTAAATTTTTCAAGAGGCTACTCTGGCACATTGAATAATCTACAAACTACTGTTGTACATAGATTCTCCTTCATAGCTGCACAAAAGATACTTCATATTCCGGGAAAACATGGCATACATTAATTGCTGGTTCTTCCTGAACCTCACTAAAGTGATGTAAAAGGAATTAAAATGGCATAAAACCTACACAAACAGCACAGAAGAGGAAAAAATTGGAAATTAAAGGTATCAACAATGTTTAGATGATGGAAAGCAGATGGGTGAATAGTAACTGGGTTGGCAGAGCAAGAAAGTTGGAACTAAGAACCTTGAAAGGGGAATTCCACCAAGAAAGAAGCAAGCCAGCTTGTGCCACAGAATCCTAGGGAGGCAAGAGAACTGGAGCCCAACCAATACCTCTAAAGACTGCTGTGAAGACTCAGCTCAGTAGTGGACAGATCTGATGTTTACGGTTGTCCATTTTTGAGTAGCTTTTCTATATTTAAGGACATCTCAATTTATGAGTCTTGCTTCCTTAATGCAAACTCTAATTCCTGGCTTCCCTTGCAGCTAATCCAGTCATGTAACCTGGCTGTGCCAGTCAGGCCCATGTAACATTTTAATTACTAAGTGAGCAGCAGAAAGAGGATCTATGTGGGTTCCCATTTCTGAAGCGGAGAGGTGTCTTAGGCTTTTGGTGGAAGCATTTGGCATGTAGTTGTAAGGTCATATTTCTCATCCCGACCTGCTGTTGGTGGGGGCAATGATAATATACTATAGTGCTCAGTAGGGCAGCAGAATCTTTCTGCAAAGGTTTCATCAGGCATATTTTGTGGGGTAATTTTGGGCATAATTTTAGAAGCTTAGCCTGGAGCCTGAGTCTTCAGCCCTCCCAACAATTTAGTGAACTACCCACCATTTAATAAACTGATTTTCCAGAGTCCATTTCCACCGATTGCAATTCAAAAAACAAATAACTCTCTCAACCTCAAAAGAACCTTATTAATACTGCATGCATAATAGGCAGTTTTATTCCCAGGTGCCCTTTCCCACAAACCACATATTGGTGCCTGCCCCACGGGATCTATAGAAAAGAAGTTTGTCTCTGGAGAAACTCAACCAGAAGGGGCAGGACATTGGGAGTAGAAGAGAGCAGTCTCCAGATATTAAAATGAAATAAGAGGAGAGATATCCTAATCCCTTTCCCCTTCTCAATTCCTAGAACATAGGCAGCCAGGTATATACTCCTTAGGCAGAGATGGGGAGATTACTCTTGGGAATAATTGACCACTTCCAGGGAAAAGACCTCCAATAAATTAGCCACATCTCTACCTGATCACCTTCCAATAAAGCCATGCCTACTCACAGAGAGCTGTCATCAGCTTTTTATCACTGCTTAAATATCAATGGATGTGTAGGGATCACCAGACTTTTGAGGAAAGCTTCCATTCTCATTGAGAAAGACCAAGGCAAACAGTAAGAGGAAAGGAAATGAACCTGATAAATACAGTGACAGTGAAGTGAACAGAAGGCAATTTAATTAAAATCACTATAATTGATATTTGCAGTGAGAAATAAGGTATTTCATTGATGAAACAAAAATAGGATGCTATTTTTAAAAAGAACTGTAGAACAAAGAGCTCTTAGAAATTAAAAATATGACAGCAGAAATTAAAAACAATTAAAAGGTTAGAGGTTAATGTTGAAGGAATATCCTTGAATATAGAGCAAAAGAACCACACATAGAGAGGAGGAGAGAAATGATAAGAAAATCAGAGGATCGATCCATCATGTCCACTGTCCAACTGAGAGAGGCATAAATGGGGAGGAATTAAAAAGGTCATATATATACTGAGAACTGAAGAATGTGAATTCTCAGATTGAAAAGATTCACTGTGTACTCAGCACACAGGTCAACACCAAGGAACATCACTGTGGAATTTCAGAGCACCAGGCATAGAAAGAGAAGATGCTAAAAGTTTCCAGAGAAGAGCAAAAGTGTCACCTATCAAAGGATTAGGAATCACAGTGGGTCTGACTTCTGAGCAGCAAACTTCCAGAAGCAGGAAGTCGGTGCAGCAATGTCTTCAAAGCTGGGGTAATTGTTTCTAACCTAGACAGCCATATTCCTCCAAAGTGTCAATCAAATGTGACAGCAGAATGGAAATATGGAACATAGATGTCTTCGAACATTTGCATCCAGGGAGAAACTGGGTAATTTGCTCCAGTAAGCAAGGGAAAACATCAAGAAAGAAAATGTGAGGTCTGTGGAGGCAAGGGATCTAGCCCTGAGAAAGCATGAAAGAATTCTTAGGATAACAGCAAAGGGATTTCCTAGGATGACAGCTGTTCAGAAGCTTTAGGAACCCTCAGTGAATAGAAAGAAAGAGATCTTTAGCAAATATAACAATAGTGTAACAAAATAAAAGGCCAATGCAGTACTGATAGATTTCCTAAGAAGCTGAATCTTTTTGAGAGGGGTTTTAAAATTCTTTCAGAGAGTCTAAGAAAAACTGTTGATAGTTAGAAAAATAAGATGAAAAACAAAGGCAATTGCTAACTTTAGAGAAAACAACAGTTTGTATAAGAAAGGAAATGCGATCAGCATACTATTGGTTTCATCTGTGAATAATAATTTTATAGTAATACTTTAAACAGTAACTTGATATAACCAACATTCTGATAAAGCTGTACTATGGAGGAGGTAGAGGTGAAATGCATGTTGAGAGGGTAGGGGTTTGGAGTGTATGAGTGCTAAAATTTTATTACGCTATAGAAGAAAACCCAAAGGCAATCCTTAAAAATAATAAAGCAAGAAATAAAAATTTGAGTATGTAGAAACACAACAATAAATACTAGAAAAAGGAGATAAAAGAGTTGAAAATGGTTGACTCTGCAGAACAGTAATTAAGGGTACTGTTAGGGGTAGATTAGGGGACTCCTCTTTTGCATTTTAAGTGTTATGAAATTATTTATTTATTTTTTTTAAAAAAAACTATGAACATGCATAACTTGATAAAAATTCAAAACCAGGCAAACCTTGAACAAAATTCTTAGACAAACAGCAGCTTTCATATTCTGTCAGTGGGAGTGTAAATTAGTACAATCACTTTGGAAAACTATTTGGCAGTCTGCTGAGGCTGACCATACGTACGTTGTCTGATCTAGCAAGTTTGGTTCCAGCAGATACGTGTGCAGTTGTGTGCCAAAATGTACAAAGTGTGCCTGTGGCAGCACTATTCATGGTAGCTGAGGACTGGAAAAACAAAATGTATATCTGCAGTAGAGTGGATATTGTATATTTATGCCAAGGAGTGTGACATAGTAATGAAAATGAGCTACTGTTACATGGAACAGTATGGGTAAGCCTCACAAACATTGTGTTGAACAAAAGAAGTCAAGCACAAAAGAGCACACGCTATGTGATTCTGTTTATATAAAGTTCAAAACCAGGCAAAACTAACCTATCGTGATAGAAGTTAGGATAATTGATCACCTTTGGGGAAGAGGTGGGGAGAGTAGAGACAGAGGGACCTGAAGGGGCTTCTGGGTGCTGGGTAGTGTGCAAATCCTTGATCTGGTTGCTGGTACATGGGAATGTTTACTTTGTAAAACTTCACCAAGCCATACTCTACTGATTATACTCTTCCATATGTATAATAAAATGGTTAAAAAAAATGAACTTCCATTACTTTTTGGAAGTGTATTAAATAAAACACACATATTCCTACAAGAGCAGCTCAATTTAGGACCGGAAAGCCTGCTGTGCTGGAAAATTAGGGAGTTATTAGTGAACTTAGGAAAACACATTCAGAAAATCTCATCAAGTTGAATATGGTTTTTTCTTGGTTTGGGCCTTTTTAGTTTGACTAAAAGATTTTGTGGATTTGTCCTCTCTGTGTACATTCTACTCTAACCTGCCTCAAAGTTTTTTTTTTTTTTTTTTGACATAATTAATGGTGACTATGAAACTATTTGAAACATTGCGAAGGCCACAAATTCTTTTTTCTGCTTCCTGGATGTCCTTCTTAGGATTTTTGGTACAGTTCTGTTCAAAAGACAGCAGAACCAGCACACAGGATGAATAAATACTGTCTATTAAAGAAAACAGCATACAATGACTGGGTTTCATTGTAGGAGGAGATGGGGCCAAAATTCTATTTTGCCCTTTTATGTTGTGGCAAGAATCTCAATCCCTGCAATGTGTTAGTGACCTTGGGTTTTCCCAGAAGTGTTTAAGAAGGGGGGACATTCCTCTTGGCTTTGCCCTTTTGCATTATTAGTGTTAGAAGCCTCCTTTGTGCAAGGCTTGGGAGGACATGAGAGGGAGCAAGTTTCCTCTCTAGACCTTCACATCATCACACTATAAAAGTCCTTCGATCGCAAGCCATTTCCTGGCTCTCTTGTTCCTGATAGAGGGAAAGTAAAAAGAGATGCTCTTGAAAGTTCAGCCACTTGCACTGAATTACAATGGGTGGAATTGCCAGATACATTTAAACCACTGGAGTTGACTGGTAATTAGGCTCCTGCAGACCATGGGTTTGTGCCTGCAGTCAGCAACCTGCAAGGGAAGCCGTTCTCATGAAACAGTGGGCTGTGCTGGGGGTGGGGAAGCTGATGGGCACAGCCAGGAGTACTTTTGGACACAAAAAAGAAATCAGATACCATCAGCTGCATTTGGTTTCTTCCTTTTCCCTCCAAGACCTATGATTATTTTGGGGGCAAGTTCACCTTTTTGATAGCATAGGAGATTACGTAGAATGATAGCAATTGGTCATTCAAATGCCTGTGAGTATCAGTGGCTTGCAACAGATATAACATATTTCTACCATATATATAAGTAATTATAATGCTATAATACTTTTAAAGAGGAAGTTGTGGGGCCTAGAGACCTGGATTTAATCCCTAGTCTTTGTTAACTATGTATGTGAGTTTGGACCACTTTCTTGCTTTCTTTTTGCCCTCATTGCTGCCTCTGCTACATGAAGGTAATTGTGCACACCTTAAAAGGATTGTTAGGCATAGTATACAGTAGACACTCATTAGATACTAGCTATTTTCCCTCTTCTTGCTTTATAAAGTTACCATTTGAACAAACCTTCAAGAATTGCTATCTGTGCAAATTCATATATTGGGATAGCTGGAATAGTGACTTACGCTTCTGCCTGCTTCCAACTCCAGCATAGGGCAAGCCACCAGAGTCATCTCTTAAAATTGCACATCAGATCTTGTCACTCCCGGGCTTACAACCCTTCCTTTGCCCCCTTTCACACTGGGATAAAATCCAAGCACTTTGTCATGGTCTGTACAGCCCTACCTGTCCCGGCTCCTGCCTGCTTGTCTAATCCCATCTCTTAATATCTTTGATTTGCTCCTTGTGTCCTGACCACATTGGCTGCCTCTCTGGTCCTTAAATATGCCTATGTGCTCCTGCCTCTGTGATGGGGACTTGATGTTCCCTCTCCGGGTGGTTTCCTTTGTCTCTTGGCATGGCTAGCTCCTGATTATCTGTCAGGTCTCAGCTTGTCCCATGTTTCCTAGAAAGAGGACTCTGAGACGGAATTTAGCTTGGAGGATGTTCACTGTGAAGGGCTGTTGGGATCAGCTCCATGGGAGGGAGGGGAATGGAGCAGGAGTGGACAGAGGGAGAAGGAGAGTGAATCAGGACCGTGCAGTTTCTGCTGATCACAAAGGGAGTCCTGGAGCTGGAATGGTTTTTCAGAGTTGTTGCCAAGCCATGGCCAGGCCTTTATACTTTCTTATTGAGCAGTCTTTTATGGAGACCCTGCCAGGAAGAACGTGACCTTGGGGGGATGACTTTAGCTCATATAATCCCTAGTAGGGTCGACACCTGATGGCCAAGTGTCAACAGTACTCCCAGAGGCCAGGGCATGAAGTCCTTCCTTTAAGGGGATCTGCGCGGCATGGCAATGTCTACCACACAGCCTTTTCTGACCATCCAGTGTTGGTCCCAGTGTTACTTCCTTTATTTTCTTTTTGTTTTCCCCACTGGGCTATAGGCTCCATGAGGACAGAGATCATGTTTGTTTTCTTCCCTATTGTGTCACCAGCTCATTGCCTAGGGCTTCGTATGGTAGGCACTTAATATATATTTGTTGAATGAATGACTGAATAGTAAATACTTAATGATAATCAACCTTGTGGGTAGCTGACTGTACATGGTGTGCAATAGTCCAATTACCAGCCAACTTTCACTGTTTAACATATCTTGCAATTCCACCCATTGCAATTCAGTGTAACTGTCTGAACTTTCTAGATAGTTATCAAGAAATGTCTGTCTCTTAAAGTAACACTGTGCTTGCAAAAGAGGGATCGTGTCTTTGCTTGGCCTGTCATTTATCATTGGATAAGATTCTGAGCAAAATGACACCAGAACTCTGTGTTCTTAATAATTAGATCCTTATGAGTGAGAGAAGAATGATGGTGAAATGGCCATAGGGTGATGACTCTGTCGACATCCTGGTCTTTGCCTCCAGGAGACAGTGAGATGTAACAGAGAAAGCCCTGGCCAGGTCAGAGGACCCAAGGACACTGGCAGTTCCAAAGGCAGAGTGTGCCCCATGAATTGAGGACAATCAAGCCTCATTCCCAGAAATTTTTTCTCTTTCCTGCTGCCTCATTCAACATGAACACTTAGAAGCCAAATACAATCATGCGTTGCCTAACGATGGAGATATATATGTTCTGAAAAATGCATCATTAGATTTCATCATTGTTCAAACATCTGAGTGTATTTACACACACATAGATGACACAGTCTACTACACACCTACTCTATATGGTAGAGCCAATTATTTCTAGGCTGTAAGCCTGTACAACATGTTACTGTACAGAATACTGTAGGCAATTCTAACACAATGCTAAGTATTGTGTATCTAAACATACCTATACATAGAAAAGGAACAGTAAAAGTAAGGTAGAAAAGATAAAAATGAGACACGTATACAGGGCACTTACCATGAATGGAGCTCACAGGACTGGGAGTTGCTCTGGGTGAGTCAGGGAGTGAGTGGTGAGTGAATGTGAAGGCCTAGAACATTACTGTGCTCTACTGTAGACTTTACAATCACTGTAAAGTTAAGCTGCACTAAATTTATAAAAAGTTCTTTCTTGAATAATAATTTAACCTTAGCTTACTGTAACTTTTTTACTTACAAGCTTTTTAATTTTTTTCGCTTTTTGACTCTTGTAATAACTAACAGGTAGCTTAAAACACAAACACATTGTACAGCTGTACGGAAATATTTTCTTTATCTCTTTTTATCTCTCTTTATAAACTTTTTTTATTTGTAAAATTTTTTATATTTTTTTACTTTTAAAAAATTTTTGTTAAAAACTAAGACACAAGCAGACGTATAAGCCTAGGTCTACACGGGGTCAGGATCATCAAGATGTCAGTAGGCAGTTAGGGATTTTTGGGACCACAGTAGTACATGTGGTACGTTGTTATGTGGCAAATGACTCTAGTTTAAAATCCATTAGGAAAAACAAAGTGTTAAAGGAGTGAATTGTGCTTGTGAAACCATGGATTGAACACAGTTCTGATATTATTGTGGCAATACAGAGACTATCTCGGATCAGCTCTGCCTCGTTTTGTGTTGCTGTTAATTGTTTATGGGCCAGAAAGTGGCTTTACAGATGGCGTCATGTGCTCTTCTCCAGGCCAGGAAATGTTTACTCTGCATGCATTCATTAATTCAGATTTATTTCTTCTGTTCATTCATTTACTCATTCACTGAACAAAAAATTATCTCTATGATGGTTAGGGCAGGGAAGGCTGGTCAGTAGTTTTGGTGGGTTGGTAGAGTTTATTTATTTTTTAATATTAGTTCATATTCAAACAAAGTAGAGAAGAGGGAACTGGTAAAGTTTGCTTGTAGAGTTAAGGAATATTTTGCTTCTTATTCGTATAATTATATACACATTAATTTCAAAACCTGAAGACTTGGTCAAGGGTGACTGTATCTTGGGAGAAAAGTGGGAGGGTTCTGGAAAAAATGTTGAGAGACAATCTTGGGGGCACAGGTTGGGTAGGGTATAAGTGTAGAATTTATTATGATTTTGTATCTTTTTGTTTTTCTATTTTCTCAAGTTTTCTGCTTTGTGTGTATATTACAGTTGTGATCATGAACAAAGCTACTAGTAAAATAAATTTAGTTTTGTTGAATTACTTTGAAGACAGGGCAGAAGAAAGGATTTTTCATGAGTCCAAGTTTTTTTATTTAAAAAGAGAAAGAATGGCCGTGCGAATGGCTCACGCCTATAACCCTAGCACTCTGGGAGGCCGAGGTGGGCGGATCGTTTGAGCTCAGGAGTTCGAGACCAGCCTGAGCAAGAGCGAGACCCCATCTCTACTAAAAATAGAAGGAAAATTATATGGACAGCTAAACATATATATAGAAAAATTAGCCGGGCACGGTGGCAGGTGCCTGTAGTTCCAGCTACCCGGGAGGCTGAGGCAGAAGGATCGCTTGAGCCCAGGAATTTGAGGTTGCTGTGAGCTAGGCTGACACCACGGCACTCACTCTAACCCAGGCAACAGAGTGAGACTCTGTCTCAAAAAAAAAAAAAAAAAAACAAACAAACAAACAAAAAAAAGAGAAGTCCTTCCAGTAAGCATTTATTTAGCACCAGCTACATGCTTTGCAAGAAGCAGTCATTTTTTCTTGAAATTGTCAGTATTTAATCATTTTCTTTGTGGATGACAGTTTGTCACATTAGTCAAATTATTAGTTTTTCATTCAGCATCATACTGTGAACATTATCTCATGCCACGAAATGTTCTTGGAAAGCATTTTAAGTGATTATGTTGTATCCGATTATGTGGGCTACCCATCCTTTGGCATTTATATAATTTCCTGCTACATAAGCAGTTGTGTGCTTCTGACAATTCTCAGTGGATACAGCTTACGAGATAAGATGCAGAACCAAAGAGTATGCCCTCTTTAAGGCTCATACATGTATCACCCTCTGGGGGAAGGCTGTTTGGCTCAAGCACACTCAGCCACCTACGGGGAAGCTGGTAGAAGCAAAATGCCCCAGGATACTAGAGTGTCACCTTCCGTAAGAAGCTCCTCTACTCTGAGCCTCACTTTCCTCATCTATGACATTAGAGCTATGACCTTGGTCCTCCAGGTTGCTGTGGAGCCCAGTGTCAGTCTACTCCTGGCAAGCAGTTGTGCTAGGGGCTTGCATGGCTCTTTCCATTTAATCGTGGAAATGAATGTGAAATAATCTATAGGAAATGATATATGTGAAAGAGTTCGGTAAACTATAAAGGGCTACAAAAACATGAGGTCCTTTTATGGCCTGAGTCTCAAGGGTTTTCTCACTTCCCAGAAACTGTTGTTGCAGCTTTGGGGATCAGTAAACAGTAAATGGTGTCACTTAATGAGAATGAGGAGGCGTGCATTTGAAAGAGCCATTCACTTTAGAGTTTATTGTTTAATGTTACTGAAGCTTGACTTTAAATCACCACATTAAGAAATAATAGATCTTTGACTTACACTTTTTATTAGTTTTTAGAATCTTGTGCTTCCTGTCCAGGGGAAGAGTGCTATGATAACATCTCCTCTTCCCTTCCTTGCTAGGGGTTCTCTGAAATGACTTAAGGGCCTTAGGAAATTACTCAGAGTTTTCATCTGAAATTCAAAACCTTGATTTCCTTGCTGATTTGACTCATACTCATACCTCATATTTATTTTCCTTTCCTCTTTTTCCCCTATTCTCTCAGCTAACAGAATTAAGAATCACCTACAATTCCACCACCCAGTAGTCAGAGCTAATATTTTGGTGTTCTCCATTCCTGATTTAATTCAGTTGTATTCCCAGGTACACAGGCACAATATGTTAATGGATTTGGTTTCACAATATATATTTTAGAATTTGATTTTTTTGCCATTAATGTTATATCTTGAGTGTTTTATTATATCTTTAAATATTCTTCAGCAATATATTTTCCATGGTTCTGGGTTTTTTAAATTCATGTGAACATAGTATTTAATCAAGGCCCTATTGTTAGACATTTAACTTTGCAACTTTTTGCTATCATACAGAATGCTACACTGAATATTCTAGTATAGAAATATCTGTAGGTATATCAATGAAAATACTGAGGCAGAAGGCAAGGATATTTTTACACTTTTTGTTGCTTATACCAAACTGCCTCTAGACATAATGAAGTAATGAGTATGTCTGTTTAATCAAATTCACACTTACACTTGATATTATCTTAAAAATACTTCTTCCCAATTTGGTATAAAAGATACTGTCTTAATAAAAATTTTTTCCTTATGATCCCAGTGAGGTTGCACATTTTTCATGTGTCTTACGGCTTCATCATATCCTATGCCTTCAATCTTCTTTTCTCTTCTCCAAGCCCCTGGGGGGTGACCTGTGGGAAGCACATCTATGGGCTCCCCTGCCTGTGGCTTCTGGTTGGGGTCACCCAATGGGGAAGCCCCAGCAGGAGTCTGCTAGAGGAGGATGGAGAGAGAGGCCAGGGTGTTTGTTCCCTTGATTCCTTCCCTCCTTATGTGCTCCCCTGTGACACAGAGTCCCTGGTTCTCCAAAGGTGGCTCACTCTACACAACTCTCTCTCCTTCCATGTTCTGGGACCCACTCTCTCCTTTTGTCCCTTTGTTCCTAGGCATCTGGACAGCTCCACTATTGTTAGTCCAGATTCCTGCACTATCCTTTGAAGTAGAATGAATCCCTTTGTGAAGAAACCGTCTTGA
Source organism: Eulemur rufifrons (assembly GCF_041146395.1). NCBI lineage: Eukaryota > Metazoa > Chordata > Mammalia > Primates > Lemuridae > Eulemur > Eulemur rufifrons. Next base: position 186,916,344 of record NC_090989.1, on the reverse strand, counting down.
ATTGTTTTTGAGTGTTGCATCTGTTTCCTCTTGGGACGTAGGCTTATAAATATTATCTTACTAGTACTTGTAGCAGACTGCACATATTGATACATCATCACCCCATTTTACAGGTTGTGACATTTATACCCAGGGAGATCAGAGTCTAACCTTGACTGATTCCTCTGGGTCATCCTGACAGAAGGATGAAGGGTGGTGAGGTTTCATTACCAGGGATTTCTAAGACAGGTAATTTCTGGCATTTAAATACATACAATTCACTGCCTAAGCAGCATCATTAATGCTTTGCTTGGTCAGTGATAGTAGGATCTTCCAGATGTTGCCTTACTTTTGTGTAGCTGGAACATGTAGGAGAACATGGACTTGGTTATCAGGCAGCCTGGGCTCACATCCTAGCCCTGCTGCTTTCTGGCTGTATGTCCCTGAGCAAATTATTTAAGCCTCCATGTGATGGTTTTGTGTGTCAACTTGACTGCTCCGTGGGGTGCTCAGGTTAAGTAGTATTTCTGAGTGTGTCAGTGAGAGTGTTTCTGGATAAGATTAGCATTGATGGACTCAGTAAAAAGTAGATGGTTCTTCCCAATGTAGGTGGGCATCTTCTAATCTGTGGAGGGCCTGAATAGAATGAAAAGGCAGAGGAGGGAGAAATATGTCTTTTGCTTCCTGCCTGCCTACTTGAGCTGGGCGATTGGTCCTTCTCTTGCTGTTGGACTGAGATTTACACCATCATCTCCCCTGATTCTCAGGTCTTTGGACTTGGACCAGAATTACACCACTAGCTTTGCTGGGTCTCCAGCTTACAGACAGATCAATGGGAGACTTCTCGGCTTCCATGATCTTGTAAACCAATTCAGCCAATTCTTTTCTGATAAATTTCTTCTCATATATATGCCTGTACACACACACACACACACACACACACACACACCCATTGATTCTGTTTTTCTGGAGAACCCTAATACGCTTAGTGTCCTCAACTGAAAAAAGAGAGTAATAATAGTAGCTGCCTCGGCAGTTGTCATGAGTTTATTCTTTCTGCTCTCCACTCTTGTTTGAGAGGATTAAATGCAATAAGACATGCAGAGAAATTAGTAGGAAGTGCTCAGAAGTGGTAGATGTAATAATAATAAATAATCACATTGTTTTTATTATTTCCCGTTCAGATAAGTTATTTTATCTGCCAAAGGAGAAGGATCAAAGATTTATTTTCTTGGTTGCATTCAAGTGTCCATAGCTCTGACTTTTAATTTTGACTCCACTCCTGGAGTACCACTAGGTTGCACCTTAGTCATGTGGCTTCTGATATTTCTTTATTCTTAAAGTGGATGAAGATTCACTGTTGTACTCCATGTGGCTTCTGGTACTTGTTCAAGAATCACTTGTAGTTCTGGCTTTGGTTTTCCTCCATAATATCCTGACAACTGGTTGCATAATTCCTGTGTGGAAATATCATGCAACACAAAACTCATTCTATATGGAGCACCCAATTTCATGTTTGAGTAATTCTGAAACCCTTTTACTCCTTTAATTAAGTAGTAGATAGATCTCTGCCTTCCTGGGCTCCCACTCCGGGCTCCTCAATATCAGCACTATGCCATTCTGGGCCAGATTATTCTTTGTTGTGGGGGCTGTGCTGAGCATTGCAGAATGTTTAGCAACATCTCTGGCTTCTACCCACTAGACCCCAGTAGCACTCCTCCGGTTGTGACCACCAGAAAATGTCTCCAGACCTTGACAGATGTCCTCTTGGGGGACAAAATCATTGCCAGTTGAAAACCACTACTCTAAACAACTGCATTTTACCCTCTGTTTTCTGTGGGACATTGTTTCACCAACTTCACCAAGCAGGACACTCTCACCTGGATGCATTTTAGTTTGCGAATGGTTTGGTAACGGCATGCAAAGGTACTTGGAATTGATGGCAGTTGGGCCCATTCCAGGCATGGTGCAGCCTATGATCGCACTAGGATTTCATTTTGTTTTATTTATTTATTTTTGACCACCTCAACACATCTTTGATTCTCATTTTATTCATGGTCAAAGCTTACTCTTGAGGTCTATGGTAGGATATGAATATGAAAACTGTAATGCCACACAGTCCCCGCAGATGGCCAAGATCATAAGGCCTGTGAGGGCAGGAAAATTTGCCTCTTTTTGCTTCCTCCTAAATCCCAAGTGTTTAAGGTAGTGTCAGTGCATAGTAGATGCTCAATAAACATTGTTGACTGTGTCAGGGATCCTGAGACCACTCTCAGGTTTGAGGATTTGCTAGAAGGAGACACAGAACTCAGATAAGCTGTTATGCTTACGGTTATGATTTACTGCAAAGAAAGGATACACATTAAAATAAGCAAAGAATAAAGGTACGTAGGGTAGACCCCACGAGAGACTAGGCACAAACTTCCAGTTGTCTCCTCTCAGTGGAGACATGTGGATGACACTTAATTCTCGTAGCAACAGTGTTACGAAGTATTCTCAACCAGCAAAGCTCACTCAAGCTTTGATGTTCAGCTTTGTTATTTGGGCTCAATCATGCAGGCATTGAATGCCCAAGTGACCGACTCTAGCTACTCAGTCCATATGCCCCCACCCCCAGAGGTAAACTGATACAGCATTGCCCAGGGCCCCAGGCAAACAGAAACAGGCCTTCACCTTGAATCACACTGTTAGCATAAACTATCTGGTGTGGTCCCATGCCCCAGTGATACAAAGAAACTTGTTAGGCAGGGGTACTCCAAGAGATTAAGGGTAGTCTTCCAGGAATAGTCAGGGGTCAGTTCTTTCTTTGGAATGTATAGGGCCTGAGCACTCTAAGCCTGCTGAGTTTACTGCATGACCCAGGGTCATAAGCTTTAAGAAGGCAGTGATTTTTGCCTCTTTTGATCCCTCATAAATCCCAAGTGTTTAGGTTGATACCAGGCACAAAGTAGTGCTTGTGTTAGGGTTCTCCAGAGAAACAGAACCAATAGGATGTATATGCATGTGCGTGTGTGTACTATATACATATGTGTGTGTCTTAGTCTGTTTTGTGTTGCTATAACAGAATGCCACAGACTGGGTAATTTATGAAAAATAGAAATTTATTTCTCACAGTTCTGGAGACTGGAAAGTCCAAGGTCAAATGGCCCACGGCTGGCAAAGGCTTTCCTGCTGGCTCCCATCTTCCCATGTGGGAAGGTGGAAGGCCAAGAGAGAGCCTTAGGGGCCTGGACTCGCTTGTGTAACAAAGTCATGCTCACTATAACAAACCCACTTCTATAAGAACAGCATTGAACCATTCACAGGGGTAGAGTCCTCATACTCTACTCACCTATTAAAGGTCCCACCTATCAGCAGTGTTGTACTGGGAAGTAAGTTTCTGACACATGCTTTTTGGGGGACACATTCAAACTGTAGAAGTGTGCATGTGTGCATTTATTTATTGGTTCATGCCATGGGGGAGACTTGCAAATCCCAAATCTGTAGGGTAGGCTGGTGGGCTGGAAACCCAAGAAAGAGTTGCAGTTCAATTCTAAAGGCAGTCTGCTGGCAGAATTTCCTCTCTCGGGAGACATCTGTCTTTTTCTTAAGGCCTTCAACTGATTGGATGAGGCCACATTATAGATTGCAATGTGGTTTACTCAAAGTTTACTGATTTAAATGTTAATTCCATCCAAAAAATACCCTCACAGAAACATGTAGCATAGTGCTTGACCAAATATCTGGGTACCATGGCCTAGCCAAATTGCCAAGTAAAATCTCAACCATCACAATGTTCAAGAAGCATGATTGACAAGCCACAGACCATGAAGACTAGTAGAGAGAAAAAAAAAATTCATTTTACTGGTGAAGAAACTGAGGCCCACAGTGGTAGGTACCTACTCGGTATCACCTGGGAATCCAGTTTCCTGACTCTATTTACCTCTCTCTCTCTCAGTACTTCTCAACCCTTCTCCACCTATAGAGGCCTTTGAAGGTCAGAGCTTCTGCTTCCCTCTACTCCAGGGTGAGGTCACATCTGGAACTATGCAATCCTTCCCTTTCATTCCAGGTGCTCTTCTTCCTTTCCACTTACATTGTATTGTCTCCTGGAGCTTTCCCCATCTTAACTCAGAGCAACGTCTTTTATTGGACTGTGTGATAGATTTTTAGTGAAATGGCACCTTCTCTTTTTCTTAGAAACAAGTTGATAGCAGTGAGAATATTTTTCTTGTCCCCTTGGAAAAAATAGGCATCAAATAAAAACAGTGATTTTCTCTATAACTAAATCAGACAGTTTATCCCCCAGGCTGTTGACACAGGAGAATCTCCAGGAGGAAAAAAAATAGCAAACATTTTCAGCCAGGGTAATTCACAGTGAACAAGAAGGCAACATATTCCAATTGATAACAGAAATTAATTCAATATTTCATGTAAGGGCAGAAGAGTTCATATCAAATGTGGTCCCCAGATCCTGAATTGAAACTATAACAATTTCCTCTTTCCCTACTGGAGGAAACACTTCATAGTGAGGTTATTGCTATTGCCCTTTTATTTATTTATTTCATAAAGAAACACTTGGCAGTTTGTGTATTGTTGCTTTACTAAAATTCTCAGGTCAACATTCTTGGGGACACTGAAGCCACCTGAACTTTTCCCAGTTTAAAAAAAAAAGTAAAATTTGTAATGTTTCACTGCTTGAAACAGATGATTCCAAGTGGCATTCTAAAATTATGCTTGCTGCAGCTGCTGAGAAAACCCTCAGTGGTCAGCCAGTGGTCATCCAGGGCAGCCACAGCCAGGGTGTGGAGCACTAGCTAGGAAGGAAGTCTGACTTTGGGAGTACAGGGCAGCAGTGATTGACCTTGGAATAGTGTTGGGAAGGTCATGAGAAGGGTGACCACACCTCGTGGTTCTCTAGGTGCTATTTTGATTTATTCCGGCTGTCCTGCTGTAGCTTGTGTGGCACACACGCCTTTGGTTGGTTCCTGGAACATGCCTAGTAATTTCCTTACTTGAGGCCTTTGCGTTTGCTGTTCCTTTAGCTTGTGCTTTTTCCTCTAAATATGTGCATGGTTGGTTTCTTTCCGTCCTTCAGGTCTTAGGTCAAATTGTCATCTCCTCACAGATGCCTCTCAATTACTCTCCGTCACAGTGATGTTTATTTTTCCTCGTAACATTATTCCAACTTGAATTATCTTACGTATTGTTCCGTTTGTCTATTTTCTGTCCCTCCCCTCAACTCCCTGCATGTCCTAGTCCCTGGAAATCTGCACGGCAAACAGCAGGCTCTAAATGACTGTGTCAAATAGATAAAAATAAGTAAATGAATGAATACACTGCAAGGGGCTGAATGTGTAGTTAATGGAATGCTAGCAGTGGTAATAGATAAACTTTCTGATCTCAGTGGCTTAATGGAATAGAAGTTTATTTTTGATGAAGGAATGTAAGTACAATCAGTGATGGTGGGTTGGCAGTACAGCGAATGAAGACAGATTCTCATTCTCCATGGAGCCATTCAGGGACCCAGGCCGACAGAGATTTTGCCACCTTCATTATGTGACTTTCAAAGACATTGACATCTAATGGGTGGGAAGAGAGAGAGTATGGAGGATTGTGCAGGAAGTTTTATGATTTGGGTCTGGAAGTAGTGTATATCACTTCTGCCCCATTTTATTTTATTTTTTGGTTAGGACATGGTGAGCATGACTTCACCTAGATACAAAAGGAGTGAGAAAGGTAGTCGGCAACTGCTTTCTACCATTTACTTTAGGAGGCGGGGCATGCATTTGGGGCAAATAGCTAGCCACCTCTGCCTCTCCTCGTCCAGCATTCAATGCCCAGTGCCATGGCCTTTACATCAGGAAGCCCATGAGAGAGGGCAGAGACTGTCTCTTTCATCAACTTGAGCTGAGGATCTAGCACAGTGAATATTTGAATGAATAACTAATTACCCCTTGATCACTAGCACCTGGTCAGACTTAAAACTTAACATGGTGTGAGAACATAGTAAGAGCTCCATAAAGACTTAGAACAAACAAAGGAATATTTTGTCTTTTGAAGACAGTCCAACCCCCGACTCTATTACGGTTTCCACAAAAAGAAGACGATAGCAGGGCAGGTTCTGAGGTGACTTTCCCCACCCCAGAAGGAGCAGAACACAATAAAAGATTCTAAGAATAAAATGCATCAGCTCAAAAGCTGTGCAAGGAAATGGCCTTTTCTAACCCTACTTTTTGGGCCTTTCATTGTATTTTGCTCCTTGGACAGCAGAGAAAGTCACTTCAGAACATAATCTTCCATCTCCCCATTTCTTCCCAGAGAGAGAAAGTGAATTTCTTTTCTACATTTTTTTTTTTTAACCTCATGTTCTGTTCTATTGTGTGTGCTTCAGTGGAAATAAGAAAAGAATCAGATCGAGTCAGCCAGCACATTTTACACCCCTGTGGTTTAGAAAAGCAGGAAATTCTTGAATTGAGACCACTGACTGGAGTTCCAGCTACCTTTTGTGGGGAGCTTCCTTCTTCAGAAGGCCCCAGACTTGTGTTTTATCACAGAGGTTCAGCCCATAAGGGGGAATGTCACATTGGCTATCATAACTATACTGACAGACTTCCACTGTTTTTCTCCTCAATGTAATGTTGAATAGTTTTCTGAGCTCTTACCTAGAGGAGGAAAGTTGGGAGAAAAATTTGTCCTATGAAATTGCATAATTTTTGCCAGTTCTGGGATTTTGAAAATGTCAGTGGCTGGCTTAGAAAGGAACATCTAGACCATTCTGGCAATTTGACATGTGTGTGTGTCTCATGCCAAGGAAACCGAGAAGGAAAACCACATTCCCATGGGATGCCCCATACCTCTTTATTTCTTCTCATCCTTCATTTTGGGTCCATGGCCAGAGTAGGTTGATGTGCTCTAGCTTTTATTGTCTCCCCATGTGTCAATAATAAAGCAGTCTGTCATCAGGCCTTATAAGTTACTGAGTGGTTTCACCCAAGAAACGTTGTAAAAACGCTTTGAATACTAAGACACTAACTAAGTGCTATGCAAATGGGTATAAGAATTTCACATGCTTCAAACTGGTCAGTTGGTCAAGAAGCAAAATGGATGATGGCATCATTATTACTTTTAATATTCATTATTTTCTGATTGTTACCCTCATAAAAACTCTGAAAGGTAGCCTTAAGCAGGTATTATTCCATGATATGTTCCAGTTTCTTGGGTGATAATTCACAGGTGGGAAAATGGGGGCTGGGCAAATTGCCAGAGCTATGCTATGTGGCAGAGCCTGGGTTAAACCCTCTTGGTCTCCTCATGGAGATTCTGGTGTTGCAGGTCTGCATCAAATGCAATGTCGAGTGAACTCTCGTATCTCTGTTACACGCACTTCTGAGGTGTTTTGTTGTGGTGATGGACCTCTTCCTGAAAGAAAGGTGGTGTGGCCTACATCCTAGTCAGTTCAGGCTGCTAGAATAAATTATCGATTTAGGGTGGACACGAACATTCAATCCATAGCATTCTTTCCCTGTACCCCCTAATGGACCCCCTAAATACATACCCAAAATACATTCATTTCTTCCCAACACCCCCCCAAAGGCTTAACTCATTCCAGCATCAAGTCTAAAGTCCAAAGTTACATCTAAGTATCAGTGAAATCAGATATGGGTGAGATTTGAGATATGATCCATTCTCAGGCAAAATTCCTTTCCAGCTGTGAACCTGTGAAACTAAACTCTTCCAGCCTCTACGCATTACTGAGTTCTGAGGTCACTTGGACATTTTTAGATATTTGGTATAACAGCGTCCCACGTCTCAGTACTAATTTCTGCTTCAGTTAGTTTGGACTACTGTAACAAATGACCAAAGACTGGTGGCTTAAGCAACAAATGTTTATTTCTCACAGTGCTGGAATCTGGAAGTCCAAGATCAAGATACAGACAGGGTCAGCATCTAGTGAGGGCTCTCCTCCTGATTTGCAGATGGAGCCTTCTTTCTGTGTCCTCACCTGGTAGAGAGAGGTCATCTCTCTGCTGTCTCATTGCGTAAGGGCACTAGTCTCATCGTGAGAGCCCATGACCTAATCGCCTACCAAATACCATCACATTGGGGATTAGGGGTTCTGTGTATGAATTTGAGAATGACTCAGACATTCAGTCTATAATACATACAGACAGTGCACAGACTTCCAGGACAGACACATTGAGGTTTAAATTGAGACTGTACTGTATAACATTGGGCAATTCACCTCATTGCTCTGAGCCTCACCTATGTCCTCAAGAAAATGCTAACGCAAGCCTATCTTCACAGAGTTCTTACAAAAATTAGAAAAAACGGAGTTAAGGTGGCCATTCCAGTTGTTATTGCTGTGAAATAGACACCACAAACTTGATGTTATCGAAGGATAGCCATTTCATTGCACTCATGCTTCCTGTGGTTAGGGACTTCCAGGGACATGGTGGGGTAGCTTCTTTCTGCTCAGGATGTCTGGGGCATCAGCTTGGGAAGACTTCATGGCTGGGGGTAGAGATTTGAAGGTTTCTTCACTCATGTGACTGGTCCCTGGCTGGGATGACTCCAAGATTGGGCTCAGCTGGGACACGCAGCTGGAGGACCCAGATGGCCTCTTTGTGGCTGAGCCTCTCACAGCATGGTGGCTGTGTTCCAGGAGGAAGAGCCCTGAAGACAAGCATGTTAAGAGAACCAGACAGAGGCCTTTGCCTTTTATGACCTAGCCTTGGCTGTCATGCTGTATCACTTTTGCCCCAACTGGTCTGACATATCCTTAATATCACAGTGGCATCACTGAAAAGCGGAAGCTCTACTAAAGGTGCTATTTTCATGTCAAGATCTCTCATTTCACTGTGGCAGCCCTCAGATGATTGGAAGCCTTTTTTAAAAAATTAGGAAGTATCAGCATGTACAGAAAAGTGTGTACACATAAATATATAGCTTAATAAGTGTTCATTAAGCAAATCCCTATGTATTCATAGGTCAAGAAACAAATGGCCAGAACTGCGGGGCCCAACTGTATGCCTGTGTCAATCATAATCTCTCCCTGTTTCCTAAAGGTGACCATGGAGCCAACTTCTCTGATAACCACTATGTTTTACCTGTTTTTGAACTTTATGTAAATGAAATAATTATGTCTGGCTTATTTATTTATTTTTTCTTTTTAGTATCAGGTCTGTTCATCAGATCTGTGAACTCTATGTTGTGTGTAGCTGTGGTTTGTTCATGTCCATTGCTGGACAATGTTCCATTGTATGAATAGTTATTCCACTGTTTACGGACATGGGCTGTTTCCAGCAAATAATGTTACTGTGCACATCCTTAAATATGTGTTTGTTGCATATGGGCATGAATTTCTCTTAGGAATCACCTGGGAGTGTATGTTCAACTGAATAGAGAGCGATAAACTGTTTTCTAAAAAGATTGTACCTATTCTCACTCCTAAAGAGGAGCACAGAGAGTTGTACTTACCACCATCTTCACCAGCACTTGATATTTTTAGTCTTTAATTTTCCCATTCTGCCAGGTATGCAGTGGTACATCATTGTGACTTTTATTTGTATTTCCCTGATTACTAATGAAGTTGATCGTATTTTTACATTTATTGGCCATCTGGACATATCTTTTTGGTGAAATGTTTATTCTTGTCCTTTTCAATTTTTCTCTTTGGCTTGTCTTTTTCTTATTGATACATGGTAGAGAGTTTTTAAAAATACATTATGGGCAGATGGTTGTTGCTTGTTATAAAAATGACAAATTTGTTTTTTCCCTATAGCTTGCCTTTTTATTATCTTGGTGATGTTTTTTATTTGTACATTTGTGTGCTGCCTCTTTTGTTCAACATTACATTGTAATAACATTTTGCTTATTCATGTCATTAGGTAGCTATGGTTTGTTCATTTCATGGCTGCATGGTATTTCATTGTTCTTAATTCTATAATCCACCAAAAAAATATTTTCCTGAATGATAAGTGCTTTTTGCATCTTATTTAAACAGTCTTTACTTGTGCCGAGGTAATATAGAAACTTTACTATATTATCTTCTAAAAGCTTTTGAAGATATTTAAACTTTACTGTATTATTTTCTAAAAGCTTTTGAAGTTATTGACATACTCTTTCCTTACACAAAGATCACATAGAAACTTTACTGTTTTATCTTCCAAAAGTTTTGCCTTTCTCATTTATATCAGGAGTCAGAAAACTATGGTTGGCAAAAAAATCTGGCCAACAACTTGATTTTTTTTTTATTATAAAAGGTATTTTATTATATTATAAATATAGTAACTATTATCTTTGTAGTCCTTGTAAAATTAAAAATTGTAGGCAAGCCCACTCCCTTATAAAATTAAATTCAGAAGTGAAGGACTAAAACATAAGTACAATCTTTGAGGTAGAGAATTCTTTGTGAGGCAAAAGAGATAAATACCAAATTTTTCTTTGAATATGGGATGTGTTTACACTACCTTAAAATAAAAATATCTTAACAGGATGGCAGCTTGTCCAAAACTTAATAGATTTCAAGGGTTCTTCTGCCATGAAGGCAAGAACCTTGTCTGTCATTTTTGTTATTTTATTTTGTTTTTTATCTTGGTGTTTTCACAGTTTTGCTTTGTAATAACCCACTATTTTATTTGTTTTTTATTGATTAAATGACCCAATGCAACTGGTTTTCTCTTTGTAGATTGTCCCATTCTTCATTCTTTTTTTCTTTTTTCATCTGGAATCTAGAATTATTCTAAGAGTTTAAGAGAAAGGCCCTGCATTTTGCCTAACAGAAATAACCATTGCAGTAAGTAGTTTGGGACATGGGTCATTTGAGATTCCTACTTGGAATTTCTTTTTTTTTTTTTTTTTTTATTTCATCTTGTTATGAGGGATACAGAATTGCAGGTTACATATGTTGCTCCTGTTCCGCCTTTCCCCCCAAGCCAGAGCTCCAGACGTGTCTGTTCCCCAGGTCGTGTGCATTGCACCCATCATGTAGGTATATATCCCTCCCTTCCCCACCCCCGCTTCCCGAGTCAGCACCTTCAAGTGTTACCACTCCCCAAACGGTGTGCAATGCACTCATTGTGTAGGCATACCCCCATCCCCTCCCCCGCCCCCCACCTCAGTCTGACATCCAATTGGTGTTGTTCCCACATGTGTATTTAGGTGATGATCAGGGAAACCAATTTTCTGGTGAGTACATGTGATGCTTGTTTTTCCATTCTTGGGATACTTCACTTAATATAATGGGTTCCAATTCTCTCCAGGAGAACCATAGAGATGTCGTATCTTCATCATTCCTTATAGCTGAGTAATATTCCATGGTATACATATACCACAGCTTACTAATCCAATCATGTATTGATGGGCATTTGGGTTGCTTCCACATCTTTGCTATTGTGAATTGTGCTGCTATAAACATTCGGGTACATGTGTCTTTGTTAAAGAATGACCTTTTTTCCTTTGGGTATATGCCCAGTAATGGGATTGCTGGGTCAAATGGCAGGTCTACTTGAATCTGTTTAAGATACCTCCATAATGCTTTCCACAGGGGTTGCACTAGTTTGCAGTCCCACCAGCAGTGTATGAGCGTTCCTGTCTCTCCGCACCCACGCCAACATGTGTTGTTTTGGGTTTTTTTGATAAAGGCCATTCTCACTGGGGTTAAGTGATATCTCATTGTGGTTTTGATTTGCATTTCTCTGATGATTAGGGATGTTGAGCATTTTTTCATATGTTTGTTAGCCATTCTTATATCTTCTTTCGAGAAGTTTCTATTCATGTCATTTGCCCACTTTTTGATAGGGTTACTTGATTTTTTCTTGCTGATTTTTCTGAGTTCTAAATAGATTCTTGTTATCAGTCCTTTATCTGATGTGTAGTATGCAAAAATTTTTTCCCATTCTGTAGGTGGTCTGTTTATTCTCTGGACTGTTTCTTTGGCTGTGCAGAAGCTTTTTAATTTAATCATGTCCCATTCATTAATTTTTGTTGCTGCTGTGATTGCCTTGGGGGTCTTCTTCATAAATTCTTTGCCTAGGCCAATGTCTGTAAGAGTCTTTCCTACATTTTCTTCTAGAATTCTGATTGTATCACGCCTAAGGTTTAAGTCTGTTATCCACCGTGATTTGATTTTTGTGAGAGGTGAAAGCTGTGGGTCCTGTTTCAGTCTTCTACAAGTGGCTAACCAATTCTCCCAGCACCATTTATTGAATAGGGATTCTTGTCCCCAGAGTATATTCTTTCCTGCTTTGTCAAAAATTAGGTGACTATATGAGGATGGTTCTATATTTGGATTTTCTGTTGTGTTCCACTGGTCTGTGTCCCTGTACTTGTGCCAATACCAGGCTGTTTTAAGAACCACGGCCTTGTAGTATAGTTTGAGGTCTGGCAAATTAATACCTCCCATTTTGTTTTTGTTGCTTAAAATTGCTTTTGCTATACGGGGTCTTCTCTGGTTCCATACAAAGTGTATAATTATTTTCTCTACATCTGTGAAGAACGATGTTGGTAATTTAATAGGGATTGCATTGAATCTGTAGATCACTTTGGGTAGTATAGACATTTTAACAATGTTGATTCTTCCGATCCACGAGCATGGTATATTTTTCCATCTATTTGCAAGTTCTGCTATTTCTTTTCTCAGTGTTTCATAGTTTTCCTTATAGAGGTCCTTTACCTCTTTAGTTAGGTGTATACCTAGATATTTTATTTTCTTTGTTGCTATTTTGAAGGGTATTGAGTCTTTAATTTGGTTTTCTGATTGACTGTTGTTGGCATATATAAATGCCTCTGATTTGTGTATATTAATTTTGTAGCCAGAGACTTTGCTATATTCGTTAATCAATTCCAGGAGTCTCATGGTTGAATCCTGGGGGTTTTCCAGATATAGCATCATATCGTCAGCAAAAAGTGAGAGTTTGATCTCTTCCTTCCCTATTTGGACTCCCTTGATTTTGCTCTCTTGCCTGATAGCTCTCGCAAGGACTTCCAATACTATGTTGAAAAGTAATGGGGACAGTGGGCAGCCCTGTCTGGTTCCAGTTCTAAGTGGGAGTGCTTTCAATTTTTCCCCATTCAGAATGATGTTGGCTGTGGGTCTGTCATATAAACGCTTAACAAAATAGGCGTAGATGGAACCTACCTACTTGGAATTTCTTTTTCTGAAGGTCCCTGGTTTAGGACAATGTTCAGCTAGAAAGGAATTGACACCATAACTTCATGTATCAATTGCATGGTCAGAGAGATGCACTCTGACATTGTTTGAAACTCAATCTACTATGTTCTATTTTCTTTGTCCGTGTAGTATTTTAGATTTGCTTCCTATTGGGAAAGTGTTCAAACAGTGACATGGCATTTTTTTTTTTTAAAGTATAGAATGGGGTGATGGGAGAGTTGCTAGCATTGATGGAATACCAATTGTGTGCCAGGTACCAAGCTAAAAGTTTTTAGTAGTGCAGGACTTGGTGAATTTTTCTGTTGAAGGACAGAAAGTAAATAGTTTAGGCCTTACCAAAACTACTCAACTCTGTCATCTAGTATGAAAATAACCATAGATAATACTTAAACAAATAGGCATTGCTGTGTTCCAATGAAATATTTTTTATTTTTTATTTAATCACCAAAACAGGCAGTGGACCACATTTGGCTCCTGGGCTATAGTTTGCAGAGCCCTGATTTAGAGTGTTGGGCTGGGAGGGTTGTGGGCAGTCATCTACTAAACCTGGCTGTTAGAAACTGTGGCCCGTAGATCTCCAGGGTTTCCCCATGGTGGATGGGACTCTGTCCTACCTCTTGCCTTCAACCAGAGTAGCACAATCTTATATCCCTTTATATTATGGGGTTTTGCATGAGATTTCACCTGAGTAAGGGATTTCTTAACTAGTTTTAAAAGATTTGAAAACCCTCAATTCTCATCCAACTTTGCTTTCCAATTTGGAGAATTGAGGCTAACAGTAGCTGTCAGCCACCCCCCAAATAGTGATTCAGTTGTTGTCAGAGCTGGGACTTCTACTCAGCACTAGTGGCTCTCAGACTCAGTTCTGACTGTACTGTGAGGGCTCCATGCCATCGAAATTCACATCAAAGGGAAGACTTAAGTCATTTTTTTTTTTTTAAATAAGAACCACTTATCAGCATGAGCAATTTGTGAACAGAAATCACAATGTTAAGAGATTGTGTAAGATTTCTCTAGGGTTGAGGCGAGCTCTTAACAATTCTAAGTATAGTGTCTTACAACAGATTTTTTTTTTTTTTTTTTTTTTTTGAGACAGAGTCTCACTTTGTTGCCCGGGCTAGAGTGAGTGCCGTGGAGTCACCTTGGCTCACAGCAACCTCAAACTCTTGGGTTCAAGCAATCCTCCCACCTCAGCCTCCCAGAGTGCTAGGATTTACAGGCGTGAGCCACTGTGCCCAGCCATTACAACAGATTTTGAATGCATGCTTGATGACCTTCTCTGTGTGAAGGTCTATACAATCACATCATACCTCAGATGGTGGTTAAAAAAAAAAAAAAAAAGGTCTGTGAAGTAATTTTCTGGAAGCTGGTGATAGCCAGTGTTTATTTTACATCATTCTCCTGCCTCTTATAGATCTACTCAGCCATTATGTTTCCCTAAAGTCTCTGCCTCAAATACAAAATTGAATTTTGAATTAAATTGAAAAATCTATGATGCTTTTGGCCTTGATGGAAGAAATTGTACTGCATTTGCCCAGTTGCACAGGAGGGAAAACCTGAGAGCGGGAGAGCATAGATTTGTCTAGTTTTACACTGCTAGATCTGCTGCAGTGGGGACCTTGGGACCTGCTGTCCCCAGTCAGCGGAGGTCTGATCAGGTGAAGGCAATCCATTACCCAGCCCATGTGCGGACTCGCACAGGACTTCAGCCTGCTGCCACGCTGGAGTCCTTTGTGGACATTTTGTTAAACCGTCTAAGGAAGTGAAAAGCCCAGCCAATTTTAAATTTGTATCTCTTCACTGAATGTAGCATAATGAAACCTCAAATGTCATCTCAGAAAGGAAACATGTTTTACTCAGTTAAAGCAAATATTCTTCCTAAACTTTCAGATTATTCCTATACGTACTGTTTATTTGGAAGAGAGGAGAGGAGATAACAATAGAGAATTCTATTCCAGATAACCAATTATAAAAAATGACCTTTGACTTGCATATGTAAATTTAGAATATTTTCTACTACTTTATTTTTTGGCACAAAATATGGTGTTTTCACATCATCTGGTTATTGTGTTTTGTTATTTTTGGTGTGAAACATCACTGTGCATTATTCACTTAGAAGATTATATGTCAACATATTTAAGTTGTCTTAATGGACTTCCACTGTGTGTGTGTGTGTGTGTATGTAGTAGTTGGGTATTGTGCATGCGTGTATATGTAGTTTGTGTGCGTATGTATTTTCTTAAGGAAGTAACATTCAGTAAAAGAATCAGGGTTTTATTTTGCTGCATCATTTTTATAATTCATTGTTTTAAGAAAACAGCATCATTTATGTAGGAGTGATGATAGGGCTTGTGAAAGAAATTTTAGATATTTTCCTAATGGCTTTTTAATATGGTTTATTGTTATTTTTAAATTGACTTTCAGATATAGAAGAATTATAACAGCATTATAGAAAGTACTGAAAGCAGAGGGGAAAATATCACCTGTATATTTAGATGACTTGTAAAAAAAGTTTGGATAATTTTAGTTTTCTCTCGGTTTTAAACCTTGTACCAGAGTCCTCTGTTTCAGAATTCCAGGGAACTCGATGAACCAGGAGTATCCCCAGCCCCCTACCTGCCTGGATGACTGAGGCATCTCAAGACTGTCTGGTGGATAAATAAGAATATAGAGTGTTGAGAAGCAGGGAAGGGCAGTCTCTTTGCAGGGAATAGGGAAGCAGGACAGATCATGCCACATTTGGCAAAGTGACAAAGGTGCCATCTCGCTGAAATGTAGGGTCCCTGGATTGGGTTGGGGTGGAGTGGAGGGAGTTCAGGTGGAAAGAGAGTTGCCAATCAGATTGTGAAGGGCCTTACACCATGCTCAGGAGTGGAGGCTTTGCCCATTAGGCAGGGAGAAGGCTGAAGCCCCCATGAGAAAAGCACCTGTTGGAGCCCAGGCTGATCCTCCTCAAGTCCAGAGACAAAGAAATAGATCAGTGGTTACAGTCGGCCAAGGAGAAGGCTCAGCCAAGCCATGGGATGGTCACAAAAGGAAATGTCTGTTTTCCTCTCTTTTCTCTTTGCCTTATGAAGAAACTGTAGGCATTGCCCACCTCCCTCTCGCTGGGGTCTGGGGCCACCATTTCAGTCTGTATTCAGAAGGGAAGGAAAATAAGCCAGCCTTGAATTTAACATGAAATTGATGCTTTTACAGGAGCAGCCTAAGCCTGAAGGACCAACCTGAGATGATTTTAATAGCCAAAAGCCACTGACAAGATAAACAATCAGAGCATTAAGGAGACCTGTCCTAGGAGCAACAAGAATTCTACAGAGGACAGTTGGTGGCAATTCCTGGAAAAGATCACCAGTTTACATTTGGACTCCAACAAATTGAGACTCCCCTTCCTAAATATGTTACAGTGCACACTAAGAAATTTAAGCAATGCAAATGAAAGGATTTATAGAAAAAGATGTGTGTTGAGATTTCTGTATTATCAGATCATTCTTTCTAGAGGCTAAAGGAAGATTTTAAAAAATCAAGATAATATGGTTAATTATTATTATGCAGGAGATCCTTCTACATTTTGCTCCATTTTGTGGTGCAATAATGTGATTTTGTTGTCTTAAGAACTCAATAATTAAAAAAAAAAAACACTCTCCATTGAGTTGAAATGAGTGTTTCTAGTCTTAGGAGGTTTTTTCCTGTTACAACTGTGAAGGACTCCTCCATAGGCGCCCCTTCCCCCAACCTGATGAACATTTCAAGTACATTTCTCTGGAGAAAGTCCTTTAATGGTGGCAATCTATCAAGATGTTCTTTTGAGATTATTGCTGAGAAGCATTTTTTGGTTAATCAAAAAAGAAAGGAAAATAAGAGAGAACAAAGAAGACACTATAAATGAAGGTGCTGTTGGGCTCAGGATTAAATTGTCAGATTGGACCCAGAGAGAAGCTTCAGTGGGGAGGACCCAGTTGCTGGATTTACATGGTATCCCTGAAGGGCAAGGGGTCAATTGCCTGAGGGGGTTGTTTATGGGTCATCTGTAATTTGTTAACTTTTATTTTAAGAAAGAGAATAAATTGGAGAGGTGGAAAGAGGTAGAGATGGAGAAAGATGACTCAGTAAGTGGTTTTGATTTTTGGTAGGAGGGGGGTGGGTAGAGGTTTATTTATTCAACACACATATACAAAAGACTTGTTTTTATTTAAGTTTTTATATAAAGGGAAATATTAATCATGACCACTCATGATTATCAGTCATCATAAGCAGAAGATTCATGTTAATGCATGTTAAAATATATATAGTTATTAAAATGAAAATAGTTCAGGCTCTGCCTAAAATTGTTTTTAGTACCACCAGGGTGGTACAATTGCTGTGAGAGAACTACTTTACTAGCTGCTGTAATGCACTTAAAAAAAAAAAAAGGTATTAATCTTGATTCTGTTGTCATCTAATTTTGAACAAAGGCATTAAGTCCAAAGTTAAATTCATCAGTCATAACACAGGAAATGTTACTGACATCCATTATGAGCTCCACAGTTGATTAGCTCCCTTGATTAAATAGTGGTGCAGCTGATGGGAAAACAGGAGACAAGCCAGCCACTCTGGCAAAGAGAACTTCAGTTAAGAAAAGAGAAATGGAAAATAGCAGACAAGAGTTGGGCTGCTTCAGCAGTAATGCAGTGCTCTCCGTAACAGCAGTCCCACGAGTGGGCTCCAGAGGTACAGCTTAGTTTCCTTTTCATGTACCCAAGGGTAGGGGATTTTGGCTTTTTTCGGGGGTGGGGATGGGGAGGTGACCTTTGCTGTCATTAGAAAAGTAAAACCCTGCGTTACAATAAAACCCAACAACACAGTGTCTGATGTGAGTGATACTTGAATGCTGACATTAACCAAATGCCACCTTTTTGGACAGCGGCATAGAAATAATGTTGAAATGTTCTGCTATTTTTTTTTTTTTTTAAAACAGCAGTTTTCCTGAGAGATTAGAAAATCGGTAGGAGGCAAGCCAATGACATTTTGATTGCAGGCCCCACTCAGAAAGGCATTGTGGAACTTTCTGCTTAACAAAGTTAAAAAAAAAAAATCCAAACAACAAATCCACCATCTCTATCCACATTCCACTTTTTTTTTTTTTTTTTTTAAAGAAAATGGTGAAACTTTTGCTTTTGCTTTTAGCGACCAAGATTTCCAGGAGTTGTTCGAAGAAATTGTTATGTCGCATTGGCAGCTAAGAAACCTCCTTTGAGAGGGGTAGCTGTTCAGTAATACTGCTTTCCACTTCAGCTTCATCTGTCAGGTACCAAACTTGGTGCAGTATAGTGAGTCTTCAACCCACCTGCAACCTTCTGCTTCCTGAAAGCTGCTTCTTGTCCTCCACTGTGAGATGGCTCTCCTTCTCTGTTGTCAGCACTATTTTGGTATCTCTTCTATGTCATATCTACATCAGCCTTGCTCTGAAATTATTTATGTGATAGTTTACCAAGTTCTTCGAGGGGAGCACTTTGCATTTCATAGAATGATTGAACATTTGGTGCATAAAATGAATGGATGTATGGATGATGGAATGCATAAACCATAATGGATGGAGGGATGGATGGGTGAATGGAAGAAACAGAAAGATAATTGTGACTTTCACAATGTTTGACCTTAGACTGAGATTTTTGTCATCTTTCTACAGACCTGGAGAATGGTTTGAGTAATGGTATTATTTAAGATATACTTTTTGCTCTACTCTTTGTCATTTTCCATTGAGCCAACCTTCTAGTTTCCCTTCAGAATTCAGGTATAATATTTGCCACAACTTCACATGTAGACTGATTAGAAGGGAACTTGAGGGACAGTTTTATTTTAAACTTATGGCTTTTCTTTAATCACATCTTGAGATGTCACGTAAAAATTTTATGGGACAGTATTGATAAATTGTAACAATATAGTAGCCAACAGATTTTCCTTTTTCCTTCTTCTTTGTCTTTCTTTGTGTTCCTGACTATGCTGAATACTTATGCTAGAGGGTTGAAAAAAAATTATTTTTTTCATTTTTTCTGTATCCTTTTTTAATAGAAAAAATGAGAGGGTAGTTAAAATTTACCCCTGAAGCTACTGAAATAAAAATGATCTATCTTCCAAGCCACCTCTATAAGCGAGCTTTGAAATTAAATGGACTGTCTTGAATACAAGATACTAAACTTTATGCCAGTTTGCTATTCCTATATAGATGCATTATCAATTGTATCTATTATTGGCTTTTGTAAGTGTTTTGTTGCTCTGAAAACCATCTTTAAAACATATCATCTAATGCAGTGTCTGTAAGAAAAACACACACACAAACGATGGTTGATTTGGATAGATATGGATGCTAATATCTTTTTCTTTGCATTTTCTGGCTTGCATTTGTATTAAAAGGATGTATATATTCAATTAAAATATATAAAGTATATATATTGATATGTACATCTGATAATAAAAATGTAAAAGTGCTCGTACATTTTAGAGGCAAGAAGTGGTAGAATTAAATTGGAAGGTGAAGCAGTGTGAAAATGAGTTTAAGGCCTTTTAAAAACTGTGTTCAACGTTACTGTAAGGTTGATGGGGGGCCGTGTAGCCCCCTCCCCTGCCACAAACCCCTCTGCCTTAAGCAGTGAGTCAGCTCCACTTTTCTGCTTGAACAAACACCTGCCCCAGCCACATCCTGTGACTGGCAGCACACCCAGCCCCCCATGCTGTCTACCCGACCCTGGAGACATCTTGCTTACTGAGAACTTGATAATCCACTTGAACAGCACCTAAAAAGCAAGCCCCCCTCCACTTATGCCCCTCACCGCATATAAATACCCTTGCCTCAGTCACAGACAACTGAGACTTCCCGAGTCCCTGGAGCACTCTGCTTTTCTCCCGGGGCCCTGGAACCTCGCCCAGGTCCCTCCCTTGGGATCCGTTACCCTCACCCTAGAACACTCCAATAAAACCTCTTTACTTAACCCTTTCAACTCTGTTCATCTTTCTTTCTCTGGTGATGACCATCCAAAAACCTTACAATTACTATCATAACTGTAATGACTCATGTAATTCATGACCAGAGTGGTGTTAAATATTGGTTGGAGTAATGCTAGGCTATGCTATAATAGCAAATAAACCCTAGAATTACAGTGGTGTAATACATCAAAGGTAGATTTTTTTACTCTGGCAGCCTCTTCCATCTTAACTGTGACATCCTAAATTTGTAATTTCTAGGTTACCATGGAGGGAAGAGAGCTGGAGAAGGCACACCAGTTCTTATTCACATCAGTCTAGCAGGGGCATGAGCCATGTCCATTCACAGTTCATGGACAAGAGCGTCTTGTGGTCTGAACCCTAAGTTCAAAGAAGCCTGGGAAATACAAGAGAGCCCATGAGATGTTTGGTGAAGACTAGTTGTTTTGCCATATATTATATTCAAGAAGCACCGTCCAAGCCCTGTTCTTTCCTAGCCTCTGAGTCCAGCAACACATTGGGGCCACAAACTCTTATACCTAGGAAGATGTCTGTCCCTCATTCTAGATACTCTGCCCCCACCACACACCACCCACATAGAGCAGGGGTTGGTGGAAGGAGTGGTGTAGTTCATTAACTCTAAATCTTTTCTTCACAGGAATTAGCATGTATGTGATTTTTTTTGGGGGGGGGCGGGGGGAGTTGGTCCTTTTTACTTTTCTTCCAACCTCTTTAGGATTGGAAAGAAGGCTTGTGGCAATTGACGTATCCTTTTCTCAGGGTACAGAAAGGGAAAGGACTAAGCCAGTATTTTCTTTAGCCCATAGTGGGAGGGGAAAGGTGACAACTTCAGTATGTTAACAGTTATTCCATATCACTGTCATCAACAGGTATGTACTCTATTTAGCCCTCCGTCCATCCATCCAGATACTAGTGGTACCAAGCCAGGCATAGGGCCCTTGCAAGTCAAAGAAGAATCTCTGGGTCGTACCTTTTCTGATTATCCTTCCCTTTGGACAGATGAATTGTTTTGTCCATCACATTTTTGCTAACATTTTCAAGTGTGTCTACCCTATTAGATTACAGCCTCCTTAAGGCTTTGAAGGGCTTGGGTTTTGCTTACCTCTGTATCCTCAGAATCAAGCCAAGACTGGACTCCGAGGGAGTACCATAAACATACTTGGGGTACATCAATGGATGCCCTCTCCACCGTTCCCCGTGAGGCCAGTTTGAATGGGAGCTGAGTCTATAGCTGTAACCACCTCTCCACAGATTTGTCCCAGAAACTTCTTTCCATCCTGAGGTCCTAGGTTTAGGAAGTGAATGATTCTGACGGTGGCCTCTAAATAGCTACACCAACAGTCAGTGCCAAGGCTGTTGTAGGAGCTTGCTTTGAAAAAAATAATCCTATTTGATCCAGAATCATCTATAACCCTGGATAGGAGTTACTATCTTAGAAAAAAAGATGTGCTTCATTTCTGGTTTCTTCGTATGCTTCTCTCTCCGTTCAGGCTACTTCCTAAATCTAGGCTTTCTTTCATGTTGTGCCTTGGCCATTCTTCCTCCCATCCATACTAAGCTGCTACTTTTTCATGGCTAGAGCTCTCACTCCATATCTCCACGTTCTCTTTCCTCCCAAATTTCAGAGCCGTATTTTTAACTTTCTACCAGGACACCTGAACAGCATGGTCCCACGCACACCTCACGCTTGATATGCTCCAGACACAACCAGACCTATCTATCTTAGTTAATGATACCGTGTCCTCTCTCCACTCACACCCAGGAGCCCAATGTCATGATCTGCTGTGCTCATCCCCAGCCTCCCACTTCCAGGGTTGGGCCACCGTCATGGCTGTCTCTTCTCTTCCTGGATGCCTCTCCTAACCACCATGTGTTTACTTTCATTGTCAGAACTTTATACCTTCTCCTTTGTATGTTTTGTCTACTTAACTTATCTCCCTGTATTTTAATTTATTTCTAGTTCTTCCTATTCTTCCTAGAGAGTCCAGCTATGATATTTCTAAAACATATCACTTCTCTGATGTAATGTTGTAGATGATTCTGTTTATCCTCCAAATAACTTCCGAATGCTAGTGTAGCATCCAAGGCATCAGCCATCTGTTTCTAGCCTCACCTCCACTCTCACAGACTCAGCCAAACTACACTACCCTTTCTTTGGCACCTCAGACATGGCTCACTTTGTTTCTTATGTATGGAGAGAGAAAGTTGCTCAAATCCCAATGTGAAGACCTTCTAACTGCTCTTCAAGTGCCAACTCAAATGCTTTCCCTAATCTCTACCATAAGAATCAATCTTTCCTTCCTATGAACTACAACTTAGGTGTGGCAAGTAGGCTTCATCTCAGAACAAAATCTGGTTGATTAATAATAGATGCCTGGAGGGTGTCTTGAGAAGATTCTGAGGCTGGATCTAGGCTCAAAGAGAAAGACTGTCATGTTCATTAGCAATGTCTTTCTAGAGTATGAAGAGGAATTAAGACATTGATGTTGCTTAGATGATTTCTCTGATCTATCTTTGTATTTTACATGTGCAGCATCACACTAATTCCTAAGTTCTTTAAAGGAATAAATTGTATACTGCTGAATTGTATACCCAACACCTTGAATGCACCTGCGCAATGTTCTATGATCATTAGACAGCCTAAAAATGTTTGTTAAATGAATGCCCCAATGTTTGAATATGCTGTGTAGTTATATGAGATTGATGAGCTGGGGACCACAACTGGTGAATATATTTTAGATGAGGTCTGAACAGCCAAGATAAAAATAAAAAATCACATCTCTGTGGTCCTACACTCCCTATTTCTATCATTACATCCTAAGGACACATTTAATCTCTTAGTGGCTACATTACATTGTTGTCTCATAGAACTGATGGACACTTGAAATTCCTCATCATTAAAAAACATCTTATTTCACCTTGGGTTGGTGAAACCTCTTTCTGTTGG
Source organism: Eulemur rufifrons (assembly GCF_041146395.1). Lineage (NCBI taxonomy): Eukaryota > Metazoa > Chordata > Mammalia > Primates > Lemuridae > Eulemur > Eulemur rufifrons. The sequence continues at coordinate 186,893,287 of NC_090989.1, read as the reverse complement.
TCAGAAAATCCAGCCCTATCTGTTCTACTCATAAAAGGGAAATTATGTAATGTAGCCAGCCACTGAGAGATTAAATGTGTCCTTAGGATATAATGACAGAAGTATGGAGTGTAGGACCATGGAGATGTGATTCTTGATTTTTATCTTGGCTGGTCAGACCTCATCTAAAATATTCACCAATTCTGGGTGTATCACCAGACCAATGGAAGATACTCAGAGGAGAGAAAGGAAGATAAGATAGTTTCTGAAAACCATGTCATAAGTAAATAATTGAAACATTTCAGGTGTATATCTGGGAGAAAAAAATGTGAGAAATTATAATTTTATAGTTACATGTACAATGCTTTAATTGTCTGAATGGGTAGGGCATTTTAAAGACCACCAAATTAGTAATGCCCTCCCACTGAATGTGGTTCAAGCCAGTCTTTGACTTTTGACTTTGACTAAGGGACTTAAAATCTGCCAGCTTGCTTTGCTGGCCTGTAAAAGTAAGCCTAAAACTAGAATTCATCCATGCTACTTGAAAGTTCATTCTATTACAGGTAATACTGGAGTATGGGATGTTGTCCATTCATCTAGAGTGACTGGTCCCATTTATCACCGAAAGTAACTGTGCAGAAGGGGTTCTCGTGTGGGCACAGTCAGATTCCTTAGCAAAGTTACACTTAAAGGAGTAGATGCTGTGATGGAATACAGCTGCCCCATCAATGCAGTCTCCAGCCTAAATCATTCTGGGTTCAACTTCCACAGAGGAAGGAGAAAACACCTCTTCCTGAAAGGTCCTATATAAGTCTTGGAGTATACTCTGATAGGACAAAGTTGAGTGTGTGGTCACCCCTGTGTCTTAGCAGCAGTCCCCAACCTTTTTAGCACCAGCGACCAGTTTCATAGAAGACAGTTTTTCCATGGTCTGGGCCAGGGGTTGGGGAAGGGAATGGGGAGCGGCTGTAAATACCGATGAAGCTTTGCTCACTTGCCTGCTGCTCACCTCCTGCTGTGCAGCCCGGTTCTCAACAGGCCACAGACTGGTACCAGTCCCCAGCCTGGGTGTTGGAGACCACAGTCTTAGAGGATTCAGTGTGCTGAAGACCCAGCCTGGGTCACATGCCCTGGTGTTGGAATTGGGTTGGGGACCATATGTATTGAGCAGGAGAGAAGGCGGTTCCCCCAAAAGATCCCATCACCAAAAGCATGGGAAAGATTCTGGACAGACCCAAAATAACAAATGTTCTCTGTAACACAATTATCTTTTAAATCCCCTAAAGAAAGAGATTGTTGCTTATTAATTTTTTAATACTCCCATCCCACCTTTCACAAATGACACAATACATATTCAAGAACTAGTTGTTGATTGAATGAGTACGTGAACCAATGGCAGCAAAATGAGTGAATTTGAAATGGCTTAATGTCAAAAGTATATTTGTGTCTCACTTGATGCATCATAAAATCAGACCAAAGTGACTTAACAGTGTCAGCTTTATTTGCATAGAGGAAAACAAAACTATTAACAGCTTGATGTGGCATTATAAGGACAGTTTTTGCGCTGTAGTACTGGTGAGGAGAAATGATGCGCCTTAAGTGCCAAGAAAGTGGAACATTTTCTTCTAGGACAAATAAAATGAAAACAGCTTGATTGACAACCTAGTAACATTAATGATTCCTTGAAGGTGGAGAACTGCTCTTATTTCAAACATCCCAGAGCAGCTCTATCACAAGAATAAACACTCTCTATTCCAAAGTCAAAGACTTTCAGTTGCCTTTGGTTAAAGCAATTGTTTTCTATCAGTCACATGACAGCTTTAACAAGCAATTTCAATTTCTATATAAAATCTGAACTCTCCTCCAACCTGAATCCTATCCCCCACTTCCATTGGGGGTACTTTATTCGACACAGTATTGTTTCTGATGCTTCAGGTGCCCATGTCCCCCTGCCTCTTCAGCGTGTGAGTGAACTCTGGCCTGACTTCCAATTGCCATCCCTGCATCTCTGCCCAGGGCACTCTCATAGCCTTGCAAGGACACCTGGCAGGCTGGGAGGGCCAGATAATGAACACCTTCGGGAGCATCCCTCAACCAGTGACTAATTGGAATTGGTGGATAGAATCTTAAGAGCTCTTACCCCTGGCGAGATGACTTGGAGGACGTGTTCTACACTGTATTCCAAAGACCCATCAGAATTAGGTTCTGGTTGCCCATTGTTGTAACTTGCTTGATTATATACCCTCTTGGTTTTCTTTCCTTCTCTGCTTTACTTCCCTCTCCTTTCAATATTTCCCAAGATTACCTCCTACATAAGCTACTTAGATTCCAGTCTTGTCTCAGGGACTATTTTTTGAGGAATCCAAACTATGCCAGTTGTTTTCAAGGAAGAAAAGTGATTTTCAGACCTTAGAGGGGGGTAATCAGAGATCCTTGAATTGGGAAGGCAAGGACCAGGAACATGCATACTACGTGCTGGGTGAGCAGCCGGTGGCTGCTGTTAAGGCATGTTTTCTTTGAGGTCTGAACATGGCTTTAATGGTGGGCTGAGCACAGAAAAAGCACCGATGACCTCTAAAGCTGTGGTCCTCAACCCCTGGGCCGCAGCCCGGTACCAGTCCATGGTCTGTTAGCAAATGGACCACGCATCACTGCTGAGCTCTGCAACCCCCACACAGCAACCCACCCCCATGCCCCCGGTCCACGGAAAAATTTTCTTCCATGAAACCGGTCCCTGGTGCCAAAAAGGTTGGGGACCACTGCTCTAAAACACGAGAACCCAAAGCAACCGCAGTTAATCAACGCCTTTGGATAGATATTCCCAGGGAGGAAAGTCCATCCCAGAGAGGAGTGTGGTCCGTGGTACCTCAAAGCTGGGGTGTGAATTCAGGCACTCCAGCTCTGGAGACCTGGCTGTGACCTAGGAATTGGCACAGTTTTTCTGTGAAGAGCCAGATAATAAATGTTTTAGGCTTCTTGGACCATGAATTCTTTGCTGCAATTCTCAACTCTGCCTATGCGGCAGGAAAGCAGCCATGGACAATACCTAAACAAATGAGCATAGTTATATGCCAGTAAACCTTTATTTATAAAAACAGAGAGGTGTGCTAGAGTTGGTCTCAGGCTGTAGTTTGCTGACCCCCTGTCCTAACACTGCTTAACATTTTGATATAAAAAGTTGTTTTTTGGCTAGGGGAGCCAGGTCGTGTGGTTTCAGTGTGGACTTTCTGCCAAGCCATGCCTAGCATGAATTCTTTGTAGTGGGATATGGGGGGAGAGGCTGGGAAGAAGACAGGAATTAGGGTATAGTGTGGGAGGCATGAAGGAAGGAGAAGGAAGAAGCAGGAATGGGAACTGCAAGTTCTAAGCACTCAAGATAGAGATGGGAGAGAGAAGCACTAAATTCTGACCAGTATTGTAGGGCAGCTATAAGTAGAAGGAACAGGTTTAAAAAATGCCATAAAATTCAACTTTATAGGATTTGGGCTTTATAGCATATGTTGTAGCAGCCACATTGAATAAATGTATGTTTTTCATTATATTTTTATTACACATTTAAAGTGTATTAAGGCACAAACAGCTATCAAAGAAGAAAAAATAGAGAAACTTTGGCTTCACAAGTAATCACATCAATTTTAAGGAAGGCTGTATTTTATGAAGACAGAGAAAGATGCATGGCTGTTGTTCTTCCTAGCTTTATACTAATTCATTCTTCTTTAGGGAATGATTTTAATAGATGTTTTGCTGCATTTGTCTCCTGTTGAAGGAGCAATCCTCCCCCCTCCCACCTTTAAAAAAAGATGTTTGTTCATTTGCCTTTGAGTTGTAGGTAATTGGTTGGTATTCCAAGTCTGTAAAAAATCTGCTTTGTTGGAGTTTGAAAAAACAAAAGCCATTTCAAGAAATTGTAGCTTGATATTATTTCTAGCTCAGAGAAACTATGTCATATCCAGTGGTATTTGACTGTATTTTAATTCTTTGTCTCTGGGGCCAGGCAGAGTTGGACAGAGAAGCACTGTTGTTGCCATGGACTGTCAGGGGGCTGAGTTATACAAATGCTCTTGGGCCTGAAATGTAGTCTACGCTCTGCCTCTGAGAAAAGACTGAAGGAAAAAGCATCTTTTTCTTCACACTAAATGCACTGTCTACTTGCCAAGCCATGGCCTTTGGGGCTGCCTATGCTGAGAGGTGGGGACTTTGTGTGTGTGTCTTCCAGCTGTGGGGGTGAAGACATGGGGCTTTGCAGATTGTTTATCATCATATTTAGGTTGCCACTGATTGTGAGACGCACCACGATTTTGTGAGCAGCTAAGAAAGACAAGATGCTGCCAATCAAATCCTGATGTGCCATTTGCTGATTGTAAGCTACATTCTGATTTCAAAGATGTTAAAAATGAAAAAGATACAGTGTGGTAATTTGCCTAGAATGTGCACCTTTCTTTGGTAAGCGCAAAGGAGCCGGGTGGACTAGCTGCTACCCTGTGAGGATGAGGTAGGCAAGACATAGGAAGGAGGTTCCTTCCACCAGGTTTTGTGTGTTTTCTGGGATAAACAGCATTGCCAACCTCTTTGTTCTCCTACAGGATGTCAACTGGTCAAAGTGTTAACAGAAGTAGAAATGTGGAATATTAGAGCCACAATGGACCTCAGGGAGCATCTCTCTCACTATTTCTGCCTGGGGGTTGGTATTTGCCCCCAGGGGGTATTTGTTAATGTCTGGAGAAATTTTTGGTTGTTGCAACTGGGGTGAGGGGTGTGACTGGTATTTAGTGGGTAGAGGCCATGAAAGCTGCTAAACATCCTATAATGCACAGGACAGCCCCTGACAATAAGGAATTACCTGGCCCCAAATGTCAATGGTGTTAAGGATTGAGAATCCCTGATACAGCAGGGGTGTGAAAACCCAGACGTTGGGGTTAGGCAGACCTGGGTTCAAATCTCAGCCTTCTATGGAACTGGCTGTGTGGCCTTGGGCAAGTTAATTAATCTGGTATATCTCAGTTTCCTTCTCTGTAAAATGGAGATCATAGTTTCTATTATCCTTCAGAGGGTTACTGAGGGTGCTAAATGAGATAATGAAGGCAAAGGTTGTATAGACAGCACAACAACAAAATCTAAACCCAAATGCAGCTACAAGTATTTTTCTCTATATGCTAACTAAATACATAGGGCGACTCTGAAGTAGGTATTATTATTATCCTTATTTTGTGGGTAAGAAAACTGAAAAAACTTAAATAACTTGCCCCAGGTCATTCCTAAGTGGTGAAACTGGTATTTGAATCTAGAGCTAATGTTCCTAACCAGCCCAATCCACCTTGCACTGCATAAGGATTTAGGAAAAGGAGGCTGTTAATAGTATTGTTACGAATATTATTCAGTCCACAGCCCCTTCTTACAGATGGTGACTTGGCAAGTTTCTCTTTGAGAGGGCAGCTGACCTGGCAAGTTCCTTGGGGTCTTGTCCTCTAAGGGACGAGCCTCTGTCTTTACTGCCCTGCCCCTGTCAAGGAGCCAGTGTGGAAACCGGTGTGCAGGAGCAGGAGAGGGCCCGGGAGCCACCACCACCTGAGTGACTTTGAAGGTCTTAATTGACTCCTTAGCTCTGTCATGGTATACTGGGAGGGTAGTTCTGTTTGCTCACAGAGTTATTAGGACAGTGCTATGCAACGGTAGATCTTGGGTTACCTGAACGCGTGGTGTGTGGGCACCACGGTCCTGGAGTGACCTGGAGCAGCCTGTCTGGTGGAAGGGATGGAGAGGGTTGGCAGACAGGCCTCAGGGAGGAGGTGGGAATCCTGAGGGGCCCTGGAGGGTTTCTCTCAGGTGGTGGCACCGATGGACTTAAGCATACGTGGACGGCCCTGGAAGCAGAGAGAAGACCCCTAAGACCTATGGTGCAAAAGTTCTGGGTGACTAGATACCCTCCCCGGGCCCAGGATAGGGACAGCACAGAGCACATCACAGCCGAAAATTGAGTGAGATAGGTCTGCCCAAGGGAGCCCTTGGGCAGGTTCTTCAGACCTCACAGTTGTGAGGGGTCTTGGAGCTCCCAGCCCATCAAGCCCACAGCCTGGGAGCACCTGTGGGTGAGCAGGGCTCACTCATTTTGCATTTCCCCAAATGCTGATATGGAGGAGGCAACACTGCATAGTGGCTGACAGGTCATGGCTTCTGTTGTCACACTGCCCAGGTTCAAATCCTGCCTTGGTCACTTGCCAACTCCGTGGCCTTGAGCAACTGACTTACCTTTCAGGGCTTCAGTTTCCTCATATGCGAATTGGGAATAATGATAAAATCCATCTCATAAGCATGTTAATTAGATTAAATGAGAGGCTGTTTTAAGGCCCTTAGCACAGAGTGAGTACTCGATAACGTCTACTCCTCTTCCTATTATTTTATGTAATTATTATTGTTGCTGTATTCAATTTATTCCCAGGAGAAGCAGTGAAGCAGAGGTGTATTCTGGAATCATTCAAACCAGGACTGCAATCCTGCCTGTTTTGCTGTCCACCAGCTGTGTGATGGCAGGCCAGTAACTTCATCTTCTGAGCCCGTTTTCTTCCCTGCTAACAAGGAAAATGATGTCTGTCTTACAGAGTCCTGATAGGATTAAATTACTTAACATTCATAACATGTTTGATGCTTACTAAGTCCTCGTTACCTGTTCCCTTCCTTTCCTATATCCCTGTCCCACTATCTCATTGTCCCCACAGGTCCTCAACTCAAGGCCTCACGCAGCTAGATCACGCAACTAGAAAGTAGTGGAGCCAGCCTTGAATCTGAGTCTGTTTGGGCCCCTCTTCCCTGCTTTTCTCCATCAATCACACCTGCCCATTGCAGGAGGCATGGGGCTGGAGGAGAGGCCCCACCTGGAAGATGTGTAATTAATACATGGGAGTGATGCCTGGATACTGAGATGCCACCTTCTCCCCCATGAAAGTGCAATAACAAGAATATCCATGCCATTTTTAGGGCTCTTGCTAATCTGTTAGTCATTTGCTTTTTCCAATCACCCTGGGAATATCAGCCTCGCAGACATTATTGTGCTCATTTAATAGAGGAAGAAATGGAGGAATCAAGAGGGAAAGAAGCTGGCCCAGGGTAAGATAGGGTTAGGACCAGTACCTGGATCTGGGTCTGAGTGTTCCTGCTCCAGTGCTCTTTCCACACATCTAGGTGCCCCTCCTGACTTTCTTGCACTTGGCTTATTTAACCCTAACTCCCCGTCCTCTCTCCCTCCCCTCCTATGCTCAGCCCCATCCTGGCCCAGCTGTAGATTCATCACCTGGAGGATCATCGAATCTGGCTAAGCTCTGGCATCACAGCAAACAGGATCAACTTATTACACTCACTCATTCCAAATTCTAGGTTGACGCAGCTGTAAATTGAACAGTGGCAAAGTCCAAATAACCTGGCAGTCAAGATAATTCAACTGCTTGAGGCTGGACGTGCAGGGAGTAGAAAATTTGGGAGGAAAAAGTCTGAAGCTTGATCTCCAGAAAGGGAATTTATTGTCCATCCTCCACCGTGACCTGAAGCCTTCTCAGGGTCTTGGATTGATTGAATTGGCTGTGTGGGAGCTGGGGAATTTTTTAACAGAACAGATTTGATTTGTTCTAATCAACTGAGCATGCCTTAAGCAAAATAGAATTTATTTGGTCATCTAACTATAAAATCTAGGGGTACCACTGCATTCAGGTATAGATGGATCCAGGGGCTCAAACATGGCCATTAGAAAATTTCTCTCTCTCAGCTTTGCTTCTCTGTGTTGTCTTCTCAGTCAAGTCCTCCCTATAGTGACAAAGGTAATCAGCGCAGCTCCATGCTTGCTGTTTACCAGCACAGTAACCCCATCAGGAAGAACATTTTATTTTCAGTAAATCCAACAAAAATGCTTGGTTTTCTCTTGCTGGCTTAGGCTGGATCATGCACCTCTCCAGAATCCGCCAGTGTAGGCTGTGGGGTGTGTGCTCTCATTGGTCGGGCTTGAATTATATGGCCATCCCTGGAGTTAGGGGAATGCATAGGGTCAGATTCACAAATCATATTAGCTGAAAGTAAAATAAGAAATGGGCCCTGTGTCCAGGAAAAGGGATTGTGGACATTACCCAAAAGAGCCAGATGACCGTTATAATATCCCACAGCCTATGTTTCCTTTTCAGAGATTATAGTATGGTGTATCCTGTTTCAATAGTGTTTCTTGTTTGTTCTGATGTCATTTCTTGATGAAAAACTGGAGAAAACTCTCTTTCTGCTTTATTGACTTTTATGTCCATAATTATATTATGTAACATCACTGGCTTCTTTCTGATCTGGAAATAAAGTTGAAGATATCATTTCCTGAACACCTATCATGTGCTGGAAACTAGATTTGACACTTGCAGTGGGAATTTGGTGTTTTCCGCCTGTCTTAGTCCATTCAGGCAGCTATAATAGAATGCCATAAACCACGTGGCTTCTCAGCAACAGAAATTCATTTCTTTCAGTTCTGGAGGCTGAAGTCCACGATGAAGGCACTAGCAGATTTGGTGTCTGGTGAAGGCCACTTCCCCACTGTGCCTTCACATGGTGGGGGAGCCTAGCTAGTTTCCTGTGGTCTGTCTTACAAGGACACAAAGGCCCCACCTTCTCATACCATCACCTGGGAGATTAGGATTTCAACATGCAAATTTTGGAGGTGCATAAACATTCAGACCCTAGCATCTCTCCAGCAGCCAAGCTCATTTTTTTTCTGGAAACAACCCCCAGTATTTGACTTGAAATCAATTCCTCCTGTACTCTGTGGTTGGAATTCCACTTCAACTCTATAAATGAAGTGCATGTGGATGTAGATTTTAAACTCATCAAAGTATTGCATTTCCTTATCCATATAGATTGGTTCAGGAGTAATTGTGGGATCTAAGCTGGTCCAATCAGAAGGAATGAGAGGACTTTCTTTGAATCAACTGAATGACAGGTTCCATCTTCCCACTGGACTTGAGGAAGAAAGTCTGGAATGGTGGAGGCTGTGCTTTCCTCTCCTGGGAGAACATGGAGGCTGAGAATGCAATCAAACCACAGAAGGCAGAGCCAAGATGCAGAGAAACTGAGACCCGACCATAATGATGAGATCTGAATCTTGCTGTGTCTGAAGGCAGAATGATCTGACTTTTTAGTTGTGTGAACCAAGATATTTCATTTCCTGAGATGGGTTTTTTGTTATTTGGAGTACAATGAAATTTTCATGTCCCTAAAGTTCAACAGCTAGTAAATGTCAACATTTGACCTCAAATTTTGATGCTGTTTTGTGATACTTCAAATTGTTTTAAATTTATTCCAAAAGCTTTCAACTCATTTCAAATTAGTAATCATAGGAAACATAGGACACTATACTGTCTCCCAAATGCCTGATGAACCTGACTTCTCCTGTTTCCTTGTTCACACCTCCACACCGTGGTTTGGTCCCTTTACACATCTCCCAGCCCTTTTTTTACAGCTCTGTTTTGATATTTTTGTAGTGTTCTGTTTTGTTTTTTTAAGTAAGTATATTAAAGTGTAATTGATATACAGTACATTGCATGCATTTAAAAAGTACACTTTTATACACCTATGAAATTACAACCACAACCAAGATGATGAACATACACATCACCCACAAAAATTTCCTTGTGCCCCTTAATATTCTTCCACCTGCCTTCCCTGGACTCCATCTCCAGCAGTCACTGGTCTGCTTTCTGTCACTGTAAACTAGGACATTTCATAGACTTAATACAAATAGAATCATACATGATGCACTCTTCTTATTGTTTGCTTTCTTCCAAAATAATTATTTTGAGATTTATCCACATGGCAGTAGATGTCAGAAGTTCATTACTTTTTATTGATAAGTCATAGTCCCTTGTGTAGATGTACTACAATTTGCTTGTCCATTAACATGTTGATGGGCATTTGGCTTGTTTCCAATTTTCATAAATTAAAGCCACTATAAACATCCATGTATAAATCTTTGTGTAAACAGAAGCTTTTATTTCTCTTAGGTAAATACTAGAAGTAGAAGAGCTGGAACAAATGGTAAGTGGATGTTTAAATTATTTTAAAAAACCCACCAAACTGATTCAAAAGTGGTTGTACCGTTTTACATTCTGATCAGAAGTATGACAGTTTCAACTCTTTCATGTTTTTGTCAACACTTATTAAATAATATGGCCAATCTTTTTAATTTTATCTGTTTCACTAGGTGGGTTATGGTGTCTCATGATTTTAACTTGCATTTCTCTAATGACTAATGGATGTTAAATATCTTTTTTTAAAATTTTTTTATTGATAAATAATTGTACATATTCATGGAGTACATGTTACATGTTGAAACAAGCACACAACATGCAATGATCAAATCAGGGTAACTGGGACATGATTCACCTGAAACATTCATCATTGCTTTATGTTGGGAGCATTTGAAAACTTCTAGCTATTCTGAAATACAATAAACTATTGTCAACTGTAGTTGTCCCATTGTATCACTGAACATCAGAACTTCTTCCTTCCATTAAACAGAATTACCCCTTCACCAATATCTCTTCATTACCCCATCCCACCACCCTTACCAATCTCTAGTAGCCACCATTCTATTCACTACTTCATTGAGATCAATTTTTTTTTTTAGGTCCCATATATGAGTGTGAAAATGAAATATTTGTCTTTCTGTGCCTGGTTTATTTCACTTAAAATAATGTCCTCCAGATCTATCCATGTTTCTGCAAATGACAAAATTTCCTTCTATGTTAAATATCTTTTTGTGTTATTTGCCATCAATATATTTTCTTTGGTGAAGAATCTTAAAACCTTTGCCCAGTTTTTAAGTTAGGTTTTTGTTTTCTTATTTTTGAATTTTGAAAGTTTTTTATATATTCTGGAGGCAAGTTCTTTATCAGATACGTAATTTTCAAATATTTCCTCCCAGTCTGTGGTATCTTTTCATTATCTTTTTATTTGAAGAGTACAAAATTTTAATTTTCATGAAGTCCAATTTATATTTTTGTTCTTTCATGAAACTTGCTTTTGATGCCATGTATAAGAAATCTTAATTTAACCCAAGTGGCAAAGGCTTTCTCTTTCTCCTCTGTTTTATTTTAGAAATTTTATAGTTTTAAGTTTTATGTCTTGGTCTGTGATACATTTTGAGCTAAGTTTTGCATATGATAGAAAATGCAAAGGCAGTTCAAGGTATAAAGAATAGTCTTTTCAATCAGTGGTGCTAGAGCAATTGAATATTTATATACCAAAAAAAGGACATTGATCCATAACTTACTTGTTGTTAAGTAGAGTGTTCTGTAAGTATAAAAATAAATGCCATTTAGGTCAAATTGGTTGATAAATATTCTATCTCTATACTGATTATTTCTGTCTACTCGTTCTATAAATTATTAAGAAGTATTGAAATCTCTGATTATATTTGGGTATTGATTATTTTTCTTCCAGTTTTATCAATTTTGACTCATATATTTTAAAGTTCTGTTATTAGGTGCATAAACATTTAGGATTGTTATATCCTTTTGATGAATGGCAACTTTATCATGATAAAATGACTTTTGTTATCCCTAATTATTTTCTTTTCTCTGAGGTTTATTTTCTTTCCTGGTATTAATACAACCACCCCATATTTCTTTTGATTAAGGTTAGCATGATATATCTTTTGCATCCTTTTATTTAATATATTATATCTTTATATTAAAAGTATGTTTATTGTAGGTAGCATGTAGTTGTATCTTTCGTTTTTGTACAATTTGATAATCTTCACCTTTTAATTGGGATGTTAGACCATTTATATTTAATGTAATTATTGACATGTTTAGGTTTAAACTATTACCTTGCCATTTGTTTCTTATTTGTTCCATATTATCTTTGTTCCCCTTTGCAAAAGTTTGGATATAGTTTGTTTTTCCCTACCAAAACTCATGCTGAAATTTGATTTCCAATATGGTGATATTTGGAGATGGGGCCTAGTAGGAGGTGTTTGGTTATGAGGGCAGCTCTCTCATGAATGACTTGGTGCTGTTCTTGAGGTAGTGAGTGAGTTCTTACTCTTGAGAAACTGGATTAGTTCTCATGAGAATGGATTACTTCCTGTGAGAGTGGGTTGTTGTAAAGCCAGGATGCCCCTCAGGTTTTCACCTCTTTGCAGGTGCCGGTTTTCCCTTTGACTTTCTTTGCCATGTTGTGACGTAACACAGAAGCCCCCACCAGAAGTTAGGGCCATGCCCTTAAACTTCTCAGCCTGCAGAACCACCAGCTAAATAAACTTTTCTTTATACATTACCCAGTTTCAGGTATTCTTTTATACCAACATAAAATGGACAAAGACACCCCTTTCCCTGTTTTTCTATTTTTTTGATTAATTGAATATTTTTAATGAATCTATTTTATATTTTTTGTTGGTATATTATCTGTAACTATTTTTTTTGTTACATTGATATTTTCTGCTTTGTTTATGGCATGCATCTTTAACTTACTACAGTCTACCTTCAAGTAATACAATTTCACTTTTAGTCTAGTATAACTGTATAGCAACGTACTTCCATTCTAATTCCCCTGATCTTTGTGCTATTGTTGTCATGCATTTAATGTTTGCATGTTATAAACTTCCCACACTTCTTTTGTTTAACAAGTACTTTTAAAGATGTAAAAAGATTAAAAAAACTATCATTTTTAAAGATTTAAATCTTACATATTTACCCACGTAGTTATCGTATCTGGTGTTCTTCATTCTTTGTGTAGATCCATATTTCTTCTGATGTTATTTTTCTTCTACCTGAAAGAATTTATTTAAAACTTACTATGGTTCTGGTGATAAGTTCTTTAAATTTTTGTATTTGAACATGTTTTTGTTTCATTTTCTTTTTTTAAACTATATTTATACTTAGTACAGAATTCTAAATGCCAGTGTTTTCTTTCAGTGCTTTAAAGATGTTGTTCCATTGTCTTCTTGATTGCATTGTTTCCAACAAGTAATCTATAATCTCTTATCTTTGTTCCTCTGTATATAAAAAGTCTGTTTTCTCTCACTGCTTTTAGGATTTTTCCCCTTTTCAATGGTTTTGAGCAATTTGGTTATTATATATATATATTTTTTTTAAATGTGTCTTGTGCTCTGGTTTATTTTCTTGGAACTATGAGTTTATAGGTTTAATCAAATTTGAGAAATTTCGGCCATTATTTTTTCAACAAGTTTTTCCTGTTGCTCCTGTTTCAGATGACTCATTGGTAGTTAAGTTTTTTAAAAAGTAGCCTATTCACTATACTGCTTAGTGTTTGATCATTGATAATGCTATGTCTTCAGGCTCACTAATAGTTTCTTCTGTAAAGTCTGACCTGCCATTAATCTCAACTAGTGCACTTTTCATCTTAGAAATTATATTAATAGTTTTTATTAACATATGGAATAAAGTTATAATAACTCTATTAATGTTCTTATTTGATAATTCTAACATCTGTTTCAGTTCTGGGTTGGTTTTGAGTGATTAATTTTTCTCCTTCTTATAGGTTATATTTTATGCTTTCTGCATACCTGGTAATTTTTCACTAGATTTCATAAATTGTGAATTTTATTTTGTTGAGTGCTAGGTAATTTTGTATTCTTACATATTTAAGCTTTATTGTGTTTAAGTTACTTGGAAAAAGTTTGGATGCTGTTTGTGTGTGTATGTGTTTGTGTGTGTTTGCATGTTTTTTTTTTTTCAAGATATATTAGTAGACTTTCTCAAGGAGAAATCTGGGGCAATGTTAGGGCTCACCTTGTTTATTTACATTTCTTTCCAGTGTCTCTGGCTTTGTGTTTCATTGCCTGTTGTCCAGTGTTTTGAAGCTGTTGGTTCATATTTTTTGTCCTTTTTTGTCAGTTTCAGGTAGAAGCATGAATCTGGTTCCTGTTACTCCAGCTTAGCTGGAATCAGAATTGTGGTCCAGCTTCCAGGTCGTTTTTACTCTCATCACTCTGTGTTATGAGTGTTACCTCTCTTTTGAGAAGAAGAAATCAAATTTCAGAGACATTACATCATAAAAAGGCAAAACTAGTTTTAGATGCTAGGTTATTTCTTTGGAGTAAACACAAATAATCAGGAAAGTGAATTTACAAAGGAGAAATAGACAATAAGACCTGTTGTTGGTGACCTGTGACTTATCCTTCTTTCTTCTTAAAGCTAAAACTCCTGACCAAAGCAAAATGATATCCATCTTCCTTCCAGAGCACTAGCTTCTTTCCTTTATTATTTTTTGAACCATTAATTTCTGCCTAAATTAGATTTCTATAGATTTTGACCTCTTTGGAGATTAACCAGCAAAAAACTAAGTGCTACCTCATTCAGCAGTGAGAAGCAAAGTATGACTTCTGTCCTGTAAGAATTATCATGGGAAAATGAAAATATCTTTCCATTGTTTACCTTGCGTTGCTCCCTCAGAACCCGTTATTGTTTGATGATGTGATCCAGGGGAAGGCACTGAGAACTGGAGATGGGAGACATGTGAGCTCCAGTTCCAGCCAACTCAGCAACTTGCAGAGTGCCCTGTCTCTGGGCCGCCATGATCTTGGCTATAAAATGGAGATGAAAATACCCCAAGTCCTCTATTTCCCTGAGTCACTAGAAAAGTCAAACATAATCATAGATGTGGGCTTAGTAGAAAATGGTTAAACATTGAATCTAAGAGGGTTATTATTTAAAATTCTGCTCTTTGACAAGCCAGGCATAAGTATCATTTCACCTTTTGGAAGAAAGCTTTGTGTGAGGACGCCAGACTCAGGGGCATTTTGTTGGAGGTGTAGCAGGAGGCCCATAGGCTTGGTAGTTGGACGAAAATAGGTTCTGCAGCTTGACATATTTACTTATTTACTTCCTGTATCATTTCAAAGCTCATAATTTGAGCCCAGCCTTCCTAGGAATAATCACAAAGGAGTCTTGAGCCCAACCCCTAGTCACGCTAAACTGTTTCCCCTGGATGTGCACTTTTCATGCCTTGGCTCTGCTTCTGTGCCTGAAATCTCTTGCCCCAACTCCGTGTGTCCTTCAAGTACTGGCTCAACTATCTTCTGGGAAGGCTGCCTAAGAGATTTAAATGTTCTTCTCTCTGTGCATCTCCTAAGCTCTGTGCTATTGATAAAGATCTTATCACATTGTAGGAAAATTAGTCTTTAACATTTCTAGCTATTCTCCTTTATTTAAAGTCTCTCAAAAAGTGGGGAGAGATTTAATTCATGTTAATATCTCAAACCTTCTAATGCTTAAAACATTGGAAACACTTTCATAGTTTTATTTATTTTTTTTAAGAAAACCCTGCACCGTAAGTCACACCATTTCAAAGAATTTTAAAACAGTTGAAAAGGGAATAAATTGAAATAAAAGTCCCCCAGTTCCTCACACTCCACTCCCTTAGTCTAGGGCTTTACCGCTGTCATTGGTCAGGGAGCAGCACCCCTCTGAACATCCACACGCGTGGGTATGCTTTATAGACACAGACATTCTACTCACTAGAGAAGATTAAACAGGATCGTGATCTACTCATCATTCCACACAACTTTCTTTGCTGAATATGTTTGGCATTTTATTTTAACATTCAATTTTAAATGCCTTACTTTTTTTTTTTTTTTTTAACCAGTTTTCTTATTGACAGTCACATTTTCAGGTTTTTACTATTAAGTATAAGCCTGCAGAAAGTCTCCTTGAAAACTTTCGATCTCCTTTCCAAAACATTTGGAAATGTTGCTAAGTGACTTTGAAATGTTTGATTTATTCTCGCTCCTCCTTCACCAAGATAACAAGAACTTTAAATTTCAAAATCATGAGTTTGAAAACAGTTGGCTTTCACAACTGTTTCCAAATAATTTTTCCCCATTTTAAATCCAAACATCTTAAGGCACAATTTCAAAACATTTTAGATATTAAACTAGTTTATTTTCTAAGCTTGCTGATGAGTTGAAATTTTTTTAAAAATGATTTTCAAACAATTTGAAATGTTTGGAAATAACTTCTAAATATTTTGAGGCACTTGAAAGCTCATCAGGCTTTTAAAATCATTTATAAAACACTTAAATAAAAATGATTAGAAAGTGCAGAAAAAGCACATCATGTTCATTATATAGATTTGTCATTGCAAATTTTTTCCAGATTTTATCTTTCAAGGCTAACGTATTTTAGAATATGTTAGCTCTTTTTCACTAAAGGAATATAGACTATTTCTAATCATCATACCATTTTCTCTGCTTTTCTCCTATCTGGAATTGAATTACCTTTTTCTTCATTCACTGAAGAAATCTTTCCTGAGTGCTTACTGTGTGTTAGCCAGTGTTCCAGGTGCCGAGAGCACAACAGTAAATAAGACAAAAATGACCGCACTTTTGGAGCTTCTATTCCAATGGGGGAGATAAAAAATTTCACAAGTTGATTAAAAAAATACAGAAGATAGTGATAAATTAGAAGGAGAAAAAACAATCAGGTAGGGACAAAAGCATAAGAAGTGTTGGGGGCAGGGTCTGCAGAACATAGCTTTTGAGTAGAAGGCCTGGAGGAGGTGAGAGGGTGAGTCATGTAGCCATTTGGGGGAAGAGCTTCCCAGGTTGAGGAAGAGCAAGTGTGAGGGTTCTGAGGCACAGACGTGAGTGTCTCAGGCACAGCTAGGAGGCAGTGCGGCTCAAGTAGAGTGAAAGTGGGCAGTAATGGGAGCAGAGGTCAGGCACATAATGGGGCCTCATAGGTCATTGTAAATAGGACTTAGGCTTGTTCTCCAAGGAAAATGGAAGTCTGTTGGAGGGTTTTGAAGTTGGTCTGAATGATCTGACTTACATTTTGACAGGCTCGCCCTGGCTGCGGTGTTGAGACGTGCAGGTGGCCGAGAGTGTGGAAGCACAGGGTTCACTGAGGAGGTAGAGCAGTAATTCAGGGGAGGCCGGATGGAGGAGCCACAGAGGTAGGGAGTGGAGGTTAGATTTGAGGTAAAATGAAGAAATCATGGAGAGAATTTGTTGGTGGAACAGTTAGGAGTTATGAGCAAAAGAGAGGAGTCAAGGATTTTGACCAAAGCCACTAAATGGATGGCTTTGCCTTGGAGGATGTTGTGATATAGTGTAATGAGAAGACTGCAGGAGAAGTGGGTTTGGAAGAGGACATCAGAAATTGGTTTGGGACATTTTACATCTGAGATGGCTGTAGATATCCAAGTGGACATGTCAGGTGGGCAGCTGGAAATACAACTCTGAGTTCAGAAGCAAGGCCGGGGCTGGAGATGTAAATCTGGGAGACAGCAGATTATAAATTGTATATACAGCCTTGAAGCTGGACAAGATCACCAAGCAAGAGTGTTAATATGCAGGAAAAGAGATGCAGGGACTGTGCTCTGGATACACCAACACTTTGAACTTTGGAGGATGAGGAGAAACCAGCTAAGGAGGCTGAGATGGCACAGAGACAGGATGCTGTGTCCTGTCAGCCAAGCGGGAGGTGTTGCAGGAAGCAGAGAGGGTGAAGAGACATTCTGTGAACACTTTTCTTGCTCTTATGTTAGTATTGATCTCCATCCTTAAGTTTGTTAATATTAAGTGGCATTTATATCTTTGCTGGAAACCAGTGACTCCGATTCGTTTTCCTATGGCTTATAGTTAGCAGCGCAGCATCTGGGTTAAGTAGGAAACCAATAACTGCAGTGTCAAAATTGTTTGAAAATAAGCACTTTCCATTTCAAAGGCAATAGTTGTAGAAGTCAGCCATTGTGCAAGAGTCCTGAATTGATTTAGGACTTTCACAGATGGGCATGTTCCCAGTAGAAATCAGTGTAATGTTCCTCCCCATTGTTCAGGCAATGGACCTTCTGCAACCAGTTAGGCATTGCTATATGTTGGGAGGATCCTGAGAAAGTAAATAATTGAATACTCATAATTGTTAGTCCCCAGTAATGCCACCTAGCTTATGTTTTGTAAAGGCCAGTGGAATCAATCACCATTGCTTTGTATGATTACGAAACATTTTGTATGAGAAATAAGCCACTCTGTAAACATTGACAAACTACCTATTCTGTATTCAGAATGGGGAGATGTGCTGTGAGAGTCGAAAGCACCAATTCTTGGATCCCACCAAGAAGTTATTACCTAGCATGGTGTCCGCTATAGTGATGTGAGTCTGTAAATATTCCCTTTTTCTTTCCAGTGGTAGATAATACAATTGATCATCAAACTCTAAACTGCTCATCCTGAATGTGGCCTAAAGTCCTTCTCTAAGAAGCCATAGACAGTTGGAATTCACACATGAGATGACAGCTGTCTGCCGTCCATATTTTGGATTTCCTGACATTGGCACAATGAGGCCATTAGAGCAAAATGGACCACAGTTATGAGAAATGGAGACCAGCCTCTTTTGCATGTGGATAGAACATTGGAAATAAGACAGAAACACTAGTTCAAGTGCCTGTTCTGCTAGTGGGAGAGTGGTTTGGGGCAAGTCACTTCAACTTCTGGACACTTTTGGGTAGCCTTTATGCACACAGAGTATTTTTACAGTAGCAGTTTCTTTAGGAAGTTGGAGTTGAGTCAGAGGTTAATATTTCTCCTCCCAAAACTCCTGCTACTAAACCTCTAGGAAATACTTACCTATTTATTCATTTATTTTTGAGATAGGGTCTTGCTCTGTCTCCCTGGGCTAGAGTGCAGTGGCATCATCTTAGCTCACTGCAGCCTCAAACTCCTGGGCTCAAGGATCCTCCTGCCTCAGCCTCCCAAGTAGCTGGGACGACAGGTGCATGCCACCATGCCCTAATTTTTCTGTTTTTTGTAGAGACAGAGTCTCACTCTTGCTCAGGCTGGGTCTTGAACTCCTGACCTCAAGTGACCCTCCCACCTTGGCCTCCCAAAGTGCTAGGATTAACAGGCATGAGACACTGCACCTGCCCTTTGAATACTTACTCTGTGCCTTGCATTCTGCTAAAGGACTTTATGTGCATCAAGCAATTTATTCATCTTCCTAATATCCCTGTGTGGTAGGTACTATTAATACCCTCATTTGATAGAGTGAGAAACTAGGCACAGAGAGATGAAGTAATTTGCCCGAAGTCCTACAGCAGGTGAGTATCTAAGTGTGCATCCTAACTGAGGCTCTCTGACCTCTAAGTGATTCTGAAGTCCACTTACTGAGTTACTTCACTGTACTGAAGTCATTGTGCTTTTCAAACTTTTAAAAGGAAAGCAGCGTTGCTCTGGTTGAAGCCAGGGATCAGGAGCCTAAGATTCTGGGGTCTCACGTGCTCTTCCATGCCCCAACTTCCTCTGAAGCCTCTGCTGGAACCCAAGGAATCCAAGAAACAGCCTGAGAACCTCAGGGCTGGGAGACCTCGCTGGATTTTCAGCTTCCACGTTATCTGTGCATGTGACGAATACAGCAGCATAAAATATCAACATTCATTCCTCGGCCCTCAAGGGAACCACTTAAATCATAGATGATGCTAACTTGAATCCTGGCTTTACAAAACATCCAATTAGGAAGTGATTCTTCAAGGCTGTTCTGGAAGCTGCCAAGGTTGTTGTTTGTTAAATTACTTGGTGTCTCTACTCTGCCGGCCCAGGGGAGGCATATTTCTCTGGCCTCTGTGTTAAGGGCTTCTCTTTAACACTGGTGTGCTTTAGCCTGATGAACACCGAATCTCATAACACACTGTGACTTCCTTGACATACTGACTTCTAGAAAACTCAGAACCAAATTAGTGGTATAGTCATAGGGAGTTTACTGAATTTGCTCATGGCTCTAAATAATTTTCTTTTCTTTATTTTCAATTTGTTTCATTTTTCTTCCTCTTAATTTATTTTTCTGTGGTGTGCACATTTTTGGAAGCCATCTTAAATTCCTTTTGCAATAGAGTGGCCTCTAAATGAAGAAAAATTATTCTCTTTAAGAAAGTTCTCTGCAGGTGACCGTATTAATACTGGGCTCCATTAATTAGCTTAGTCTTGGATGAGTAAGTTTTTCATCGTTTTTCATAGTATTTTAAAGTTCATCATAAAGGTAGAACCCAGTCTTGCTAGAGATGAAAGGAAATAAGATCATATTCAACTACTTCCAAGTTGTCATATTGTATATTGGCCAAAGCGGAGTACAAGAGTCACCATTCAGGATGAAGAAATGAAGGTGAAGCAAGAAAAAGTAAATAGATCTCAGGAAGAGAATTCCTATTAGCTGGGTCACGGTTTCTTGCTGGAGACCACCACCTCTCCAGCCCACTGCAGCGTCCCAGCTGACCTTGATGCCTGCACTCTCGCGCCCCTACAACTTACTCATCACACTGCAGCCAGAGCGATAGCAAATTGCAGATTGGCTCCTGTTACCTGCCTGCTTAAAACCTTTTAATATCTTCCTTCTGTCCTTAAGATAAAGACTAAATGCTTGAATGTGGCCTTATGCCTTCATGGTCTACCCTCTGGCAGCTTCTCCAGTCTTATTTCTCACCACACTCCTTTTTTTGTCTCATCCTCTGCCACAACGGATAGCGTGCATCAGAATCATCTAGCAGAGCTTGTCAAAATACAGATGGCTGCACTCCTGCTGCCCAGAGACTCCGATTTGGTAAATCTGAGGTGGGGCCTGATAGGTGCATTTTTGACAATTTCCTAGGTGATGCTGATGCTGGTATGAGGACCACCCTTTGTGCAGCACTGCCCACCACATTTTTGTCCACCATTGAGCCTTTGTGTAATGGTCAGCAAACTTTTTCTGTAGAGGACCAGCTGGTAAATGTTTTTGACTTTGCACTCCATTTGTTTTCTGTCTCAATTACTCAATCCTCCCTATTCAGCTCTGCCATTGTAGCATGAAATCAGCCATAGACAATACAGAATGAGTGTAGCTGTATTCAAATAAAACTTTATTTACAAAAACAGATGGTGGGTTGGGTCGTTTGTATATACAAGCCATGAGCTGTAGTTTGGTATAGGCTGTGCTACCTCTTACAGTGGAGCTTGTGCACATGTCATTTTCCCTTTTGATTGGAATCTCTCTTTGTGTAGTTAACTATTTCTTAGTCTTCACTCATGTCAATCATATCCTCCCTTCACCTTTATGAACTCCCAGTCATTCATAGCATTATTCCTCCATTCATCCATTCAATAACATTCATCATGTGCCTTTTAAGTGCTAGGCACTGTTCCAAGTATTAGGAATATGGAAAAGTGAAAGACAAGATTTCTATTACCATAGGACCTCCATTTTAGTGGGGAAGATATACATTATAAAGATAAGAAACTAGGAAGTTAAATAAGATTTGTATAAAAACATAGGGTGATATGAACAACGAGGAGTCCCTCTCCTTTGTAGTGGTTGGCACAAGTTTTGCATGTTTGTGGGACAGTGTGATGCAGCACCTTATCTGGCTTTGCTCACTATTGTTTCCCTATTGCCTGGCACAGAGCCTAACAGAGACAGGGTCTCCATAAATACTTACTAAATTGATCTGGATTTAATAGGCCACCCACGGAACTGTTTAGTTTATTCTTGCATAAAACGCACATTGAATTGGGTCAGTACTCTGGCAGAGATGTTAGGGTATAAGAGATGTGTGTTTTTTCCATTAATTCATTGATCCAATATTTGTTGAGCACCTACTATGTGTCAGGCTCTTCTCTAAGTTGGGGGACAAAAGGATTATCTAAAACAGAAACATTTCTTCTTTGGTTTGGGATTTAAAAAAATAAATAAAACAGAAAAATACCCCTGCCATCGTGGAGTTTTTACCTTCTAGTTGAGGTTGGAAGTGGGGCAGATAGTAAACACTGAGAAGATATATTGTATTTAATATAAATCAATGCAAATGACAAAAATAAAGTAGGGGATAGGAGGTGGAGAGTACTGGGTGGGGAGGCAAGCAATTGCAATTTTAAATAGAGTGGGGAGCAAAGGCCTTGCTGACAGCATGACATTTGCAAAGAGGCCTGAAGAGGTGGAGGAGTGAGTCAAGGAACTAAGTAAACATTTGAACCCTCCAGAGGGCAGGAGCATTCAAAGGCATCAACTTCCTGGCACACCCATGGAACAACAAGGAGGACATGGGGGCCACTGTAGAGGGTGAGTAGCACTCATCTTTAGTGGAAGTCAGCTCCATTTCAGATGTTATGTCTTAATTTCCTTTTTTTTTTGTTGTTGTTTTTTTTTTTTTTTTTGAGACAGACTCTCATTCTGTTGCCCCAGTTATGATGCTGTGGCATCATTGTAGTTCACTGCAACCCCAAACTCTTGGGCTCAAGAGATCCTCCTGCCTCGGCCTTCCAATTAGGTGGGACTACAGGTGTGCACCAGGACTCCTGGCTAATTTTTCTGTTTTTAGTAGAGATGGGGGTCTCACTATTGCTCAGGCTGGTCTCAAACTCCTGAGCTCAAGCAATCCTCCTGCCTCAGCCTCCCAGAAAGCTAGGATTACAGGCATGCGTCACCATGCCTGGCCAGATGTTATGTATTCTTGTTTGTTTTTTTATTTTTTTCATTCTTTCAGATGTTATGTCTTAAATGAGATCCTGACAGTGTGAATTCAGGAAATTCTCTTGGTGATTAACTTCTACACTATCTGGTGACCAACTTCTCAGAAGCAGGATTCTTTTCAGTCATGACAATGGAGGAAAAGTAGGGATCTTACAAACCCTTCTAAGCATAGACAGTTTCTTCTCTCCCTAGCTGCCCCTGAAGTGAAGCCACTGGAAAATGATCATTTAATGGCATAAACTTAGTGAAAATTTACCAGGATATATTTTGGAAAGACCCTTATGTTGAGTGGTTTATCTGGAGGAGTTACTGCGTAGAATTTAACTAGATCACACCTTTTATATGACATGGTGTACATACACTACTGGTTGTTTTCCCATATCCATTTCTTCTTCTCCTGCAGTAAGAGAACTTCTAATTTTAGTGAAGGATATGGCTATCTACAATAAAGGCATTTGACAGCTTCTCTTGCAGCTAGGTATGACCACGTGGCTCAGATCTAGCCAGTAGGCAGGATATAAGCAGAATGGGTTTGTACAGTTCAAGCAGATGTCTTTACAGGGGAAGGGTATGTTCTTTCGTTTTGCCTTTTCTCCTTCCTGCTGGCTAGAATAGGGAAATAATGGCCAAGACTCTAGCAGCCATCTTGAAGCTCACAGAAGAGGCCACATTCCTGCAACAATGCAGTGGAAAGCTAGAAGGTGACAGAGACCCTTGGCATTGTAGAGATGTCATATTGGCTCTGGACTGCCCATTTCCAGAAATCCATTTCCAGAAATTTATGGAAAAAAATAAAACCTTAGTTTGAAGTTGTTCTTAATTTGGGTTTGAGGTCACATATAGTGAAACTTAATTAAAACTAATATATCTGGATTTTATGGAGCCACTGAGGTCTGAGAAAATTCAGAACAAATATAGGTGTTTATTTTTTAAGCCCTAAAACTAGATACAGTCAGAATGAGAACTGTGTGAGTATGGGCTTCAAAATGAAATTTCTGTTATTGTTTTTATTAGAAAGCAATACATGCTCATTTTAAAAAGAGCAGACAGGCAAACAAAAAATGAAATGATGATACAACCATCATTCCACACACCTAGAAATGATCTGTTAATACAATAATGTGTTAACTTTCAAATATACGTGAACTCCAAAGTTTGAGAATGACTACCCTAGGGAAAACAAGGGTGCTGTCACCAAATAGAGAAGCACTCCCATGTAGGTAAAAAAGAGAGATGCTGTTAGGATTAAAAATTTTCCTCACACTAAAATTCTGTAGTGGAAATATAAAATTTATTTATATTTCACTTATTTTATATTCATATTAATATATTGTCTATGCCATAAACTGCATGCTTCCTGAGGGCACACAGGGGGTGCTATTCAACTTTGTGTCCTCGCAACAGGGTGCACAGTGCCTTGTGTGTGGCAGGTGTGCTGATGTCATCCATGCACCCCTTTTTCTATCCACTCCCCTTCTCTAATCTTCTATCTGCCTCCAAGGCCTGACCCCTATGCATTACATCAGTGGTCTCCTGTATCCTCCGGATCCCATCTGGGTTTGGCCAATGAACAGTTCTAGGAAAAAAGAAAAGAAAAGAAAAAAGGAAGAGAGGGAGTTTGAAGATCTTGAAAATCAAGATCAATCTCTTTATTCCCTTGGCCCCTCCTGTGAGCTCCTGAGCTCTCTTCAGACCAGTTGTGCCCCCTCCCCACCATGGCCATGGCTCCTTTATGAGCTTCCGCTATTGGACTCTCTCCTTCCCAGGTCTGGGGACCACTCCCTGCTTTGTTCCCTCTTGCTTGGGGGCCATAACAGCCTCATTGCTGCTGGTCCCTAGGACCCACCCACACTGCTTGTGCATGCCCTGCCCTACACCTTTGTCAATTGCCCCTCTGTAAAACCCTTCAGTGAGTATTTACATTGAGTGTGGCATCTATTTTCTGCTGAGACACCGATTGGTAGAATCAACACCTAGCAAATATGTGTTCATGAAATCAGTACATTTTGAAAACTATTTTTGTTGTTGAAAACAAGGTGAGTTTGTACTTTCTATCATATAGAATCCTTTGGTAAAATTCTTTTAAGATGGGTAAATTAAACCCTTATTTAGCCTGGCTAAGAAACAACAGTTCTAAAATATTTATTTATAAGAAATTGGAAGAAGTGTTCAATTATTCATATTCTTATTTGAAACCATTACAGGGGGAGTGAGATGGGACCTTCTCCAACTGGCATTTGTAGTGATAACTTGACTGCTTGACCTACACAGAATCCCAAGAGGTATGTGTATTTGTGAAGATGGGCAATGGTTTAATTTATTTCCAGAATTAATTTTTCAAAATCATAATGACATAAATTAAAAGCACTGTGAATTATATTGTAAACCAAATAAATTAGTTTTAGTCTTGACGTGCGTAAATTATACCTTGGTATTTAGGAAGAGAAATGTTCCCCGTGGCCATTGATGGGCCCTCACCCCATGGATTATAAATCAAGGGTACAATTTGAGAATAAAACACTTTTTATGAAATAGAATGTCAAAAGCTCCTTGTTAAATTTGCTGTAGCAATTAAGTTCTCAGGTGAGAAAATGCCTCTTTTTCAGTGTTTTATTAACTCTGTCATTCAGTACTCCATTTATAGGAACAACTCTTCATAGTAAGTACACATTAGGATGACTTTTCACCTCCATTTATATGAAAAGTTTGAGAGGAGGAATTGGTTCCTGTCCAGTCACTTGAATAGCAGTGGAGACTGGATCTGTGCCCGTGTACAGAGAAGAGAGAATAGGGGAGAAGAACAGCAAATGGCCAACCTGGCTGGTGGCATTGAGGTGGAGATGTCCCCAGGGGCTGCATGTCACCTGGGGCAGGCGTCTATGTGCACCACTGGCATTTTCTTCAGAATCATGACACCTTGTTTCCACCCAAGCTTGAGATTCTAATTGATCATAACTTTTGGGTAAATATGTGATAGTTTTGTATTGCTCGCCTCAGTTTTTAAATCAGAAAGAGGGGAGCATGAGAGAGAGAGAGAGAGAGAGAGAGAGACAGAGAGGTGATGGAGACAGGGACAGACTGCTATAAATGTGACTGTCTTTGGTGTCTATAGTTATTCCAAGGAAAACAGTCGCATCGGGGAAGTTATTTCCTTCTGGAATAAGGAGCATGGGTGTGATGGAATCAGACAGCTCTGTATTTAAGTTGGCCTTTGACAGTGACCCGCCGTGCACCCTGAGTAAACTTAAAGTCCAGTTTCTGCACTTCCTGATGAGTGGTGCTGCTGCTCACAGGGCCAGTGTGCGGTCAGATGAGTGAAATTGCTGCTTAGGCTATAGAACATGTCGGTGGCCTCCGGCCAGGTGTCCTCACCAGGAGCACAGCTATAGTTGAACAAGTAGGGTTTAGTTCTTGTTGCAGGGGAGGGGACAATCCCACAGGGAACTCTGGGGGTTCTGAGGAAGAAGGGGGCAGAACAGACTTGCATGGGATTTGGCTTTGTGTCCAGTGGTTTTGGGGAGAGCATAAGGAGGTGGGGAATTGCTCTCAGTCAGATGTTGCCAAGCAGTGAGGCAATTCCATGCATGTGTATTTTAATAAATCTCATGTATTTTAATAGGAAGAGAACAGACTAGAGGGATGCAGACGCTGTAATTGATAAAGAAGCAGCAGTCACTCATATCAGGGAAGGGAAGATGTCTGGTTATTTTTGTGGTCTGGGCAATATTCATGCTTTGTTTGTGTTCAGACATGATTACACAATCATCTTGTTTTTTGTCTTGATCCATCATGGTCACGGAGTGGCCTTGTCTGATGTTAATGTTCTGTGAAATTGTTTATGTTCAGCAGGAAAACATCAAGGTCTAGCTGGTGATGCCTGGCCAGCTCCTGGATGCCAGAGGCTGCTTTTCTCTTTCTCAAGTATTGCAGAAGAGTAGGATGTTTTATGTTTGCGATTGAACAGATACAGAATAGTGCTTCTGTGTGTATGTGAGTGTGTTCCAGCCTCAGCAGTGTGTGTGGCTACCTTCGCTGGTAAAAGGCACATCTTTTAATTGATTGAGACATTTGTATGATTTAGTAGCCATGCTAGAGACATTCCAGTGTTCCCCTCCTCAAGGAAAGTGCCCACCCATGCCCGTGCTGAGAAGAGAGACTGTGTTTTGTGCTAGGTGGATCTTTCCCCTCTCATTCATCACAACTGAATGCATCAGAGCTGGGTCCTGACCCAGAAGCAGCCAGTCCACAGGGTGGACAGTGGCCTAGGACCCTGGGTCCTGTTTGAAGATTGGCCTGGACCAACCAGATCACTCTCTCCAAATTGGGAAACCAGGAGACTGAACCAGCTAATGATGGGGAGCAAAAGGCCATAGGATGCATGGGGAAAATGTGCAAACTGACATTATTAAGGTCATGAGAGAATAAAAGAGAAGCAGATTAGAGGGAAAGAGCCTAGGTGGACAGAGTAAAGAAAGCAACAGAATAGAGGCCCACAGAGAAGCAGAGGCTCCATAAGAGTTAGAAAGACAGCCCACGGGGCTTTCTCTGGACCCACCACGTCTCAGTTCTACCCTTGACCATACTATGGCAAATTTCTTCCTCGTGAACTAATTCAGACAGACCCCTGTGTTTTGCAACATGGTGATGTTGCTTGAAGTAATTGTCTAGAAGGTTAGAGATTTAAAGAACTGTAGATAACATCTAGCCTTTGTTTTCCCGTTGAGGGAACTTAGTCTAAGGGAAGTGAAACAGGTTGGAGGTGGGGGACGAATAGAACACACAGACACGCGCTGTGCTTCTTAACGATGATCATCACATTTGGGGAAAGTCTACTTTCTAAGGTAGTCCTTCAAACAGAGTAGATAATTGCCTACAAGTGATTTGAGGAGCTCTAGAAAGGCCCCTCTTCCTTTTCTGCTCCTCCCTCCTCTCCTAGCTCCGCAGGCCATTTGTTGCAAAGGTTAAATGGGTTGCATGTGTTAAATCCTTTCCACAGTACTTGGAGCTTAGTAAGAGCTAAATGAGTGGTACGTACAGAAAATGTGCTCTAAAGCCTTGTGCTAACTCATTTATGCCGGGCCCCAAAACCAGCAGGAGTAGATTATCCTCTTAATGAGTCATGGTAACTAGGCCTATTAGATTTAGCTTAAAACAGCAACCAAAAGATACGATCAACAGCACTAGATTGCTATCACCTGTGCTGACAAAAATTTTTAAAATCTTGCACTAGTCTGGTATTTACATTGGTCTAGCTACCTATCATAGCTCCCTTTACAAACACAAACACTGTTATGTTTTATTATCATCACAGAGATGTGGAACCCAAAGCTCAGAGCAGCTAAAGGAGGAGTAAGGATGTTCTCCTTGTAGGCAATGGCGTGAGAACCCAGGGCACTGGGAGGTGGGCAAGAGAGTGTGCCAAGTTGGGGTGAGCCCTGTTAACTTCACCACTTTCTCCAGGACCAGCTCTCCACACTGAGGAACTTGGAAATAAAGGGCACTCTCTCCACATGGCTGTGGGTGTAATTCTTCTCTGTCCAGGCTTAAATGTCTCCAGCATGATTCGCGCCTGGGTCGGGACAATTGTCTCCCCTTCACATTCATCTCTGTTTCTGCAGGTGATGAGGAGCGTGGCAGTTTGAGGTTGGGAGACATTCCTCCCATAAGGAAAGCAGCTTCCATGGGTCTAGCTGAGCCTCCAGTTCAACAGAGGTAGAGGAAAAGTGGTCATGTGACTTTTTGCAGTACAATGTATAATCAGTTCTTTTGAAAGCTTGGGAAATATGAAGTCCCAGTACTTTCAAGAGGACTCTCAGAAAAGTCATGGATTCTGGGTATATGGAACCCTGTTGCTGCTCAGTAGCAAAGCGAGGCAGTGCTGGATTTGGGGGCAGGCTGCTTGCTGAACGTGGTCAGGGGTTCGTCCTGTCTGATGGCCACACCTTTGTGGGAAGGGGGTATCTTTTAACAAAGTAGCTCTTTACAAAACTGTGTGAACTGAACGCTTATATTTTCTAAGCTTTCTAACAGTTCTGCAACTAACTCTAGGGTTAGGGTTAAAAACCCCAAAGTTTCATCTAAAATAGAATATGTGATGTATTTATAATATATAGTACATATGGCTTTGGAGTTTATGGCAAGTGTATCTGCTCAGAACCTTAGAGTCAATCTGTATATTAAATGCTTATCTTCATATCTTTGGGACTGTTAAGCCAGTGACATCAAAGCATTTTAAGTAATGAGGTATTGTTAAAAAGAAAACATTTCTGAAATTTATTTTTTTCTAGAAAAAGTTTGTTTAAAAATTTCAACTAACTTTGATAGGGTTGATTTCCTCTTTTTTTTTTTTTTAAATGCTGTTTTCTGCAAACAAAGCAGCATACTGCATGTGTGTGTGTGTGTGTGTACTTCTTCAAATGTATAATATTTTTGGTAAACATAGATGCCTACTTGAGCATTTTTGGACTGACTTCACTATAATATCAGACTAATCCAATATTACAACTGTCTATTCACCTGAACAATTTGACCCTTATCTCCTGGTTTATAATAATTGTTTTTTATTTCATGAAATCAAGCTAGAGAATTAAATGACATATTTGTGATATTAATGGTATAGATTCATTTCAATAAGTTGCTTTGATTCTCTTTTTTAAGGAGTATCTTTATTTTGCCAACGTGACCTTCTTTTCAGCCTGCTTCTATCTGAGAAATAGGCTTTTTTATTCTTTGAACTTTTCCCCTCACTGTGGCCTCCAATGAATTTATCATTGTTCAGACATTTAGCTTTGCTCCCATAGAAGTACAGAAGTATTTTTTTAAAAACTCAAAGTACTTGCCAAAATACAATAGCGATTGTTAGCTAATCATTATTGTGTGTAGAGCAGACAAAAGCGCTTTAAAATGAGTGTAGGTTTGTTCTCCAGCAACAGTAATTCAAAGACTCATTTTTTTCCTCATTCCATGGCAGCAGCTGAGGCTAAAGCTGACTTGAACCTCCAATAAGATATGAAAAAAAAAAAAAAAAGGAATTGAATATTAGAACCATTTATTATGTTTTGTGGCCATACAGAATTTTCTGAAAAGCCTTTCTTTGGAGAATTTCCCATAATGTGAATCTTTCCTATCCAAGGTGGAAGTCAAGTGCTCCTTTTCCCAGCCTCTCTTACAGCTGGGTGCACTCACGTGACTTAGGTTCTGCCAATAAGATGCAGACACCAGAGAGGTTTTAATGTGAAGCAACAGGAGGAAGCAGTCAGGGCGCGAAGTTCATGTTCTGGGAATGGTGGTGGTGGAGGCATCTGGTTTTAGGAACAGTTGGAAGGAGGATTCCTGGCGTTCATGGCCTGACCAGGGACTGAGCCACAGTGTCTGAGTCCCAGAGGCAGTGGGACCTTCACTGCTTCTCAACCACCCTGGAGACTCTGAGCCACCAAGTATCTTTTGACCTGTTCTGCAGTTTCCAAATGATATGATCAATACAACATATGTAGGTACTTTTACTTTATCAGCACTTGAATATGATTCTTAAATGGAAAAATAAATAAAGGAATTGGTATGAGGAGAATCTAAACAATTTTCTATAGAGTTTTTGCCAAACAATGTACTTGGATGTGTGTGTAATTGTAATTATAACAAAACCTTTTCACTTGGGACATGCATGCTCTTTTAGCCAAGGGAGATGGCAAGAGGCAGAGTCCCTCACTGACTGCAGGGTCTTTGGGGTCCTTCTTTTCCCATGTTCTACTGTTGATTTGCCAAGCTGTTTCATTTGCAGTTGGTCATTTATGTCGAGAAATAGGCTAATCACGGAAAGACAATTTGGTGGTCATGTCTCTCTTAGTTTAAGTTCATTTTATGAAGTATGAGGCTTCCTGCCTTAACAGATACCATCAGTGTTGTTGATATCAAGGTATTTTGTGGTTATATCCTTGGTTCCTCCTCTGCTGCTTTGAGTTTTCTACTTGAAGGGGACAGCTCTTCTGGATTGTCAGAAAAGCCATGGTGTGTCACTGATTGATCATACCCTGCACTGCGCTGCTCAGTTGTGCTGGGCTCTGAGGGCTCAAGTTGGTCTAGGTGATAGGCTGTGCTGGCCTGCACTCCCTTCCTGAGCTGCACTTGGATTCCCTTTCCAGGCTCTGCATTCTTTCTGTAGTTATCTGCCTGTACTAGAGGGTGAGTTGCTTGAGGCCAGGAATTCTACCTTGGCTCCTTGAGAGCAGTGCTGGACACATTCCTAGTACTTAATGTGGTAGTTATCCCAGTCAGGCCCTTGTGCTCTGAGGGATACTGGCCTTGGCTGTACGAACTGGAATATATTGTCGTTGTTTATCCATCTCTCTGGTCTTGCCCACTCCCTTGGGCACACTGACCAGGAACCAGACCCATCCGTCTGGTCTCGTAGCATGACTTGGTTTTATTCCCAGTGTCACATTTGTGATCTCTTACAAATCTCCTTTATGACAATTTTTGCTTATCAGGGTATTTAGGTAGCTCTTTCAGCCTTTGGGGGCATGTGCTTGTTTGGGTCCCTAAACAACAGATTCCTGTTTCTATGAACTTTTCCTTTCCTGCTTTTTCAAAATAGGTCCCCTCTCTTCCACAGCTGCTGAGCAATGGACAAAACAATTACTCTTAGTAGACTAAAGCCACACTGTACATTTTAAAGTGCTGTGGTCCTAGTAAACAAAATAAATAAAGCCTTTGGAATCCTTTAGATTTTATTGTTTCACTCTGAGTGGATTACATTTACATGAAGTGTAAATAATTGAAATTAAATATTTATTCTACTATTCAGCTTCATAAGTACAAGTATCTGAATACTCAGGAATATATCCAAACCAAAAAATATTAAAATGTGAAAGCCAGAAAGGACCTTAAAACTTTTCTTGTATCACATATCAGACAAAGGACTTGTACGCAGAATATGCAAAGAAGTTGTACAACTTAATAATAAGCAAAATAACCCAGTAAAACTGGGCTAAATAAATATTTGTACAGACACTTCAGAAAGAAGATATACCAATGGAAAATACAAACATGAAATGATGGCCAGAATAATTATTCCCTATGGAAATGCAAGTTAGAAACATAGTGTGATGATGTTATACATCCATTAAAAAAGACTAAAATTAAAAAGACTGGCCAGGTGCAGTGGCTCACACATGTGATTCCAGCACTTTGGGAGGTTGAGGTTGGAGGCTCACTTGATCCCAGGAGTTTGGTTGCAGTGAGCTATGATCACGCCACTGAACTCTAGCTGGGGCAACAGAGCAAGACCCTGTCTTAGTTAAAAAAAAAAAAAGGCTGACCTTACCAAGTGTTGATGAGGATGTGGAGGATCTAGAACTCTCATATTCTGCTGGTGGGGATATTAAATGTACAACCACTTTAGCAAATGTTTGAAAGTGCTTTTAAAAAGAATTAAACCTACACCTAATATATGACCTAGGCATTCTACTCTTAGATACCCAAGAAAAATAAAATATATATGTCCACATAATGACTTACACACTTTCATGCAACTTTATTTCCAAAAGCCTGGACAGAAATGACCCATGTATCCATTAAGAAGTGATGATATACAATGGAAAACTACTCAGCAATGAAAAAAAATCACCTACTGATATACACACAACATGGATGAATCTAAAATCATTATGCTGAGTCAACAAGGCCAGGCCAAAAAAAAAATGTACATGATGTATGATTTCATTTATGTAAAATTCTAAAAAATGCAAGCTGTTCTGTAGTGACTGAAAGCAGATCAGTGATTGCCTGGGCACAGCAACAAAGGGAGGGATGAATTACAAAGTGGCACAAGAAAATTTTTATTTATTTTTCTACATATAATTCTCTTGTCCAGATTACATTTAGCACATTGTTCTCTGATAAGTAGATTATGTTTGAAAATGCACTTCCTTTATTATATTTTCTATCTGCATTATTCCTAATAAGAAAATTGCTTAGATGCTTGTCTTTTCTACATGATTACTGAATTATTTTTATCATCCATTATAGTTTCACAATTAATGAGAATCTTTTATATTTTTTCTTTTACTCAACCCAGACCATATATGCCTATTCACTTTGAGTAAAACTTTCATTTTTTTTCCTTTTAAATGACCCAGAAATTTGATAAAAGCGATGCAGTGAATAAAAACGGCTTTGTCTGCTTTAGAGGAGTCACCTAATAAAATTATAGCTTTAATTTTCAGCCTGACCTTTCTTATAATTTGTTTGAAATTTTATGATTTCAAAAGAAATAGACTGTTCACTGAGAAATGCATCATTTCCCACAGGAGATTTTGAAAACCAAAGCTTTGAGTCTAATGTAATGGCAACAGCAACACTACTGTTTGTTGTCCCTTTCTGTGCCTATAAAGAGTGGGGACCGGTTATTGGGTCTTTCAGTCATCGTCGTTTCCAAAATTATCTATTCACATTTCCCTGATTTTTAAAGGGATCAGTTATGTGGATCAGAATTTCTCAAACTTTCATATGTACAGAAATCCCTGGGGGTCTTGTTAAAAGGCAGGTTCTGATTCTGTGGGTCTGTAGTGGGTGCCGAGATCTTGTATGTCTAGCAAGCTCACAAATGACACCTGGTTCAAGGATCATACTTTGCATAGCAAGGGCATTGATAACACCAAAATAGCACAAACCCTTACGGTGTTTGAGATTGCCTTTAAAGTAAACTCCCCTGTGTCAAAAGATAGCATCTCAGAAAAGATTTAAATTAGAACATTCCAAATATTGACCATTCCAAATACTGACCTTTATTATGAAATAGTCATAAATGGACCATGTTGCCTGATATTCTTCCTGAAGACGAAACCAGCCAGGAAACAGAGCCAGCTAAAGGGCCAAAGGGAGCAGAGAAAGAGAGAGGATGCTAGAGCATCTCTAATCTGTGCTGCATGTGGAACACTAGGGTTGTGTTTAAGGGGGTAGACTCAATCCTTAAGCTCATTTTCAACCTTCCCTGCATCTATGTTTTTTTCCCAGCAGCTTTGCTGTGGACTGGGGAAAGTTCTACTTCTTGACGCTGGACTTGGCTATGTGATTGGCTGTAGCCAATGGGGTGTTAGCAGATGGCCCAGCAGAGGCTCAATTTGGACTTGTGCATGAGGACTTTTACCTCCTACACCTTTACCATTGCCATGAGAATGACATGCTCAGGTGAGCCTACTGGTCTTGGGAGGAGGATGAGAGGCATGTGAAATACCGTGCCGCCTCTGACCAAATCCAGTATAAATTAGCTCACTCCACCCAATCTTCAGACACTTGAGAAACACCAAGTGGTTTTTATTTTAAGCCACTCAAATTTGAACCACTTTGTTCCACAGCAGTAGCTAGCTACCTTCACTGGAATAGCGTGTCTGATACAGTAGGACACAGTTAGAGATGGATGTTGAGATACTGGGGGGCAGATCAGGAGTTGAAGATCTGAAAAGGTAAGACCAGAGATAGGAGGCCGGCACAGGTGAAACAGCATGGAGTCCAGGCTAATGCCAGTGACTGGATTTTGGATGCTTTTGGCGCACACTTATGGATGAGTGAGTTGTACATAAAGGTAAGCTGAGAAGGCATAGATAGATAGGCACTGTTTTGAGCCAACCGGGATGAGGCATGACACAACAGGATGCTTTCTCTTACTGAGCTCCTGGCTGCTTATATCAGGAGAAAAGACAAAGACAAAGACAAAGAGGGCTGGGAGAAAACACTCACCTGATTAAATTTGAGCATGAATTAACTGAAAACATGTATCTTCTCATGTTGCTTAACTGCTTGTAATGACAAGGCAACATTTTTTCCCCATGTATTTGATAAAAGTTAATTCTGGATCTCACCACATCACTAGGCAGGAGGTATTTGGGCTGCTAATCATTGATTACCATACCCCACACATACGGAGTTTGTGACATTCTTTTAGTCATTAATTCCCTGACTCATTCATTATTTGAACTGTACTTGTCAAGTTATTGTATGTCTCTAGAGCTGACATTTCTGCATGGGAAACATGCATTCATCACTTTATTATAATTGTTATCATGGTTAAAAAAGAGGAAGCACAATGAGCTCCTCTGTGCTTAGAAAAAAGGGGTGCTTAGAGTATGGGGATCAGTGAAGACTTCTCTGAGAAAAAAAGGGCATTTAAGTTAAAATTTGAAAGGGGTGGGAAGAACAATGTAGTTGATGAGAACAGTATGTACAAAGGTCCTGTGGATGATGTATGACTTATCTGAGGAAGTGAAAAGTCAGTTTGGCTAAACAGTGAAGGGAAAGGGGAAGATGCCTTATCAGGCATGGCCAGGTTAAGAGTTTGGATTTTATTCTAGAGGTGACTGAGAGTAACTGAAAGGTTTCAAGCGGGAATGCAACATTATCAGATAACCTTGGCTGTAATGTGAGAATGCATCAGAAATAAATAGGGAAGATGGGTTTCGCAATGGTGTAGGAAAAAGAAAATGTTGCCTTGGGTTGTAGTGGCAGTAGTGGATTTGGAGAGCTTTGGATGAGTCCTGGAGATATTTAGGGAGTAGAATCAATAGTTCTTGATGTTGATTGGGTGTTGTGGGTAAGGAAGGAGGAAGATGGTCTCTGAAGTTTCTGGTTTCAACAGCTAATGGTGCTATTCATAGAGACAGGGGTCTTTGAGGAAACATGGGTTTGGGAATTGGATGAAGAGTTTAGTTTTATGTATGTATTGATTTTTAGATACTTGTGGTATGTGCAAAGGGAAATGTCAAGCAGACAATTGGGCATATTGTTCTTTAGCACAGAGGAGAGGCCTGAGTTGGACATGTCAACTTATAAGTCACTGGCGTAGAGATGGTAATGGAAGCTAGGATGAGAGTATGAAGCTGGGAGAAAAGGTTGCGGAAACATCCTTGAGGACTATCAATGTTGAAAGGAGGATTAGAGAGCAAAGGAGGCCAAGACAGAAGGAGAAAAGCTGCAAGAATGCAGCACCGAGGAAGCGGGTGGTATGCTATGTTGAAAGCAGCAGAGAAGCTAGGGAAGTTGAGGCATGAGGCGTGTCTGTTGGAGTTATTAATAGTGACAGGTAAGTCATTAGTGAACTTGGAAAGACCCATGGGGCAAGATAAAGGTAGGAGCCAGATTAAGATGAGGCTATACTCTCCAAACAGCCTCAATTTCTGTTTTGGGGAGAAGCAAGCTCAATGTGTGTGGCAGTAGGAAAACACCAACATGAGATTAAAAAAATGTTTATGAATAGTTCAGGAAGCATAATTTTTATTAATGGAATTAGGAATTAAATTGCACGGGCTTATATTTCAAGAATTCATATTGGAATAATGGCTTTGCTCAAAACTACCTTTAATTTTGTTATGAAAGATGGGTACATAATATTTGTCCTTGTGTAAATAAGATTAAGGGGAATGGTTGCCACTGTCTGAAGGAAACAGGTTTAGATCCATCTCTACATAAGACTATTTACCTAAAGATTGCTCTGTTGGATACAAAGTTCCATGAAGGAAGAATCCTGGTTGTTATCTTCATAGCACCTGGAACAGCATGTGGTGCAGAAAGGGATTTGATTACATTTGTTGAATGAATGAGTACTAGTTGTTTCTTTCCTATTACAAGAGTTACACTAGAACTCAGAAGTAACATAATATCTCAATACCTTGGCAACATTACTCAATGCTCCTGATTCCTCTGACCTTGAGTAATTCAGGCTTGACATTTTACCCACAAGCCCAAGTCAGGGAGGTCATACCGCTTTGGAACACACACCACTGAAACAAGGTTGGCATGTCTTAAACTGGGCCAGATGAGTTCTGCTTTCAGGAAACCTTGGGTAAATAGCAAGCGAGTAGAGTATTGAAAAGTGTAATTGTTTGCATTTGCTGGCAAACCCCTACTATTATCCAGCTGCCAAAGAAAGTGTGCTCAGAATGTGGGTGTGCAGACCCAAATGGTACCTGAAGTGCCTCAGAAGGTTAAAAATCTCTCCCGTGATTCCTCCTCAATGCCAGCGAGGACATGAGAAATACTGGATTTGGCTGTAGAAAGTGCTTTCACTTTTTACTTAATCAGAATTTGCATTGTTTTCTCATTATGGTATTAAAATGTGAATTTTGCCTCTGTGTGCTGTGGACATAACAAAGCCCCATAACAGTTGGTTTGATGCCTAGCACCTTCCGTCTTAAAATCTCTGAGGATCTCATAAGCTGATAATGTTCTTTCCAAATGAGCTATTTTGTAATCACACTCCACATGATTGTTTAAAATGATTATTATTGTTTCACCTTAATATAAAAAGATTTATTTGCCAATAGAAAGCCCAGTTTACCCAGGAATGCTTGTGTTAACTGCCTCTTGGCTCATCAAGGTCTGTGGGAATCTGGAGATTGTGAAACGCAAATGTTAAGCTCTGGTTCTGTACTTTTTAAGAAAATGAGGAGCTGAATTTCCATGTTCAAAGATGAGTTTTGCTATTCTACCTTAATGCTCAGAGCGAGGTGTAACCCAGGCAGAGAAAGGAAATAGGAAGTAGGAGAGTGTACTCACTTAGGGAAGGCACAGAGTGGGAAGATAGAGGCCTCCTGCTCCCTGCCTCAGGGTTTAGGATTAGGATTGGCTTTCCAGAGGCCATGAGGCTTTCTCCTGTCCAGCTTTCCGGAATTTTCCACTACATCTTGGACATGAGCTTTTGTTTTCTTCTAATAACTTTTAAGCAGGTGTTGTCTTGCCAAAGAGGTCATGCCACTGGGCAATTTTAATGCTTGCCTTCGTTGATTCAATCACTGGTACTTGTTGATACCTTCCTGACAGTATACAGACTCTTTAGAAATAAAAAATGTGGTGATGTGATACCTGGAGGTTTCTATTTCAGTATCTTTGTGCTCACCCATACCAAAACTATATTACATAGGTAAAAGCTACAGAGCTTTTCCATTAGCCATATATGATGACTTTCCTATTCTGAAATCACCTCCACTTCATCACTGAGATGACTAATTCTCTAAATGGGGTCAGCAAACTTTTTCTATAGAGCCAAGGGGTAAATATTTTAGGCTTTTGGGCCATATGGTCTGTGTTGCAGCTACTCAGCCCCATCATTGCAGTGTACAAGTTGCCATATGCAATATGTGAATTGGTGGCTGTGGTTATGTGGCAGTAAAGCTTTATTGACAAAAACAGGTGATGGGCTGGACCTGGGCTGTGGGCCATCATTTGCCAGTCCCTGCCCTAAATCATAGTTCTCACAGTTTTCCGTAATGTGAGAACGGACATACGCTGGTCTCTCTAATATTCCCTCAGAGTTATATTCATCAGACTGCCAGTTTATCTTTTCATTTCCAGATATTCAATAGGGGATCCTTAGCATTTGGGGGAGCAATCTGAGAGTCATCTCAGTGGCCTGTGAGGCCCTCATCATGATGGCTCTGATCTCACCTTCTACTCCTGTCTACCTTTACTGCTCTGCCTCAACTCCTTAACTACTCCCTGTTGCTCTCTAAACATACCAGACATGTTCCTTCCTCAGGTCCGTGGCATGGGATCTTCTCTCTGCCTGAGACAGTGACAAAGCCCACTCCATCTTCTTCAAGTGTCTGCTCAGGTCACCTTCACAGTGAGACTGGTTAGTTAATGTGTCTGTCAGAAACACAGGAACAACTGTAGGTATTTCAAATGCAGAATTTAATAGAGGAGACTGGTTACAAAGTGAAAGGACTGAGGAGCAGAAAGGATAGATGAACTTACACAGAGATATTGGCAGCAGAAGGGCTGAAGGAGAAAGGGGGGAAGTAGTGTACCCCGGGCCCATGGAGATGGCTGCTACTGGATCTGTTCCCTCTCCCTCTGGCGATTGGAGCTAGAAGAGACCTGTTCCTGATGTCACCATTGCTAGAGACATTGAGTGCTGTGCAGCTGCTGCTGTTGGTATCACTGTCTGAGCAGGGACCCAGGAGCCCCACACTCTACTGTGGTAGCTGCAGTTGCTTAAAACATCATCAGAAGCTGAAAGAATGTTGCTGCCCCTTTCTCTTGCCTTCCTCCTGTCTCCCATCAGTGCCTCTCAGTGCCTGAGCCTGGCCAGCTGCAGGGAGTCTGGGGAATATAGTTTGTAGGCTTATAGCCCCCTGCTGTAGAGAGTTGAGCCTGGAAAGACTAGAAGAGAGCAGAGAAACAATGGGCTGGTAACTAGCATGCCCTGTCCACTCCAGTTAAAATGATAAACTCCTAAAAATTCATCCTTCTTCCCTGCTTTATTTCTCTCCATTGTGCATATCACTGTCCAGCACAGCATAGATGTACTCACTTGCCTATCAGCTGTCTCCACTCTTAGAGTGAAAGCTCCATGAGGGCAGTGGTTTTTGTTTCCAGTTGTACCCTAGTGCCTAGAATAGTGTTGGCAACATAGTGGGCATTCAGTATTTGTAGAACAAGTGAATAAATCTCTTAACAACACCCAGGTGCTATTTCTGAAAAATATTGCAGTTCACTGAGCCAACTTTGACAATTTTAAAGTATCGTGGAAAATAAGGGGTTAGAAGAAAGTAAGTATGCATATTATATTTACTTTTTTTTCTAGAAAGCATCTGCTTCCAAAACCAACCATTTTTATTGGCATTGAAAATCTGTTCAGAGAGGGGACCCTGCATCTAGACTTGCTTCTTCAGTTGTCAGGCAAATGTAGTGTCTTTAGAGAAAGTCGTATGAGTTTCCTAGGGCTGTCATAACAAAGTACCACAGCTGAGTGGCTTTAACAACAGAAATTTATTTTCTCTTAGTTGTGGTAGAAGTTGAGATCACGGTGTCAGCAGGTTTGGTTTCTTCTGGCCTCTCTCCTTGGCTTATGGTCATCTTCTGCCAGTGTCTTCACATGGTTATCCCTCTGTACACGTCTTTGTCCAGTTTCCTCTTCTTACAAGGAGTTACCCCTTTACAGGCCCTATCTCCAAATACAGTCACCTCCTGAAGTACTGGTGTTTTAGACTTCCACTTTTTTAGAGGGAACACAATTAAACTCAAGGCAGGTCCTCTCCCACATTTTGTGTGTTGCTTCCTAGGTCTCATCTATGCAATTATTGAACCAATTCTTATAGGTTTGAAAGTGAAAACTTTTTGCACTTGCAGTCTTTTATGTTTTTTTTTTCTAGTTTTGTCCCATATAATTGGGGGAATATGGTGATGTGGTGCTTATTATGTTATTTTTCTGAACAAGAAAGTGTCTGTGCATGTCTTCAGAGGTTGAGGCTGAACAGAGTCTTTGTCTATAAGCACTACATGGTGCTGATTGGGTAAACTTAAGTACCTGTCACGAGATTAGACTTCAGCCATTGCAACAAAAATATCAGTATTCCATTGGCAGAGAAAGGGGCTCTGTGGCCTGTCCTACTCTTTATCCGAGTGGTGAATGTTTAACAGAATGATAAAGCAGATTGCATAGCAAGGGACACCTCGAATCATGAGATTACACAATGCCCCTCGACTGGTGGGGCTGGTCTTGTGTTTATGAGTCAGTGTTCCATTAGGGAGGACCCCAGCTTAGTGGCTGATGGACAAGCCAGTGACTCCAAGGTGGGGAAAGTTTCAGTAAGAAAACATACCCTGTTTAACCTTGATGTAAATCGAATCTGCCATGGAACACACAATTGTCTGTTTGCAGCCTTGTTCTGTGAACAGCCTACCAGATATCTTTCCATTCTCTCCTCGAATATTGAGTGACCTTGGAAACAGCCTAATCTGTCTTGGCAGATTGAAGTTGGAGAAAACAAGCAGGGGAGACAGACCTGCCGGTTCCTGCTATTGATCAGGGGCTTGAATGAAAGCTCATTATGAGATGGAGAGATTTGTCAGACACAGGTGTCAAGGGTGGAAAAACTCAAAACAGACCCTGGCAGTGAGGAGGAGAAATGATAAAAACAAAACACACACGCACACACACACACACACACCCCCACCCACCGACCTGCCCACCCTACATACCAGAAACCTTTGTTCCTTCCTTGGGTTTGTTTATTCCTGGTTTTTGACCATTTCTCTCCGATTATAAAACTTTGGAGGCTGAAGAAAGAGACTCTTCCTAGAAATCAGTCATCTAGTCTAGTCCAGTCCCCTTTAAAGGTGGGGAAACTGAGGCTCAGAGGGATGAATTGACTGCCCAAGATCCAGCAGAAAGTTAGCAGCACAGTAGGGATGCTTAACCCAGGTCTGACTCAATCAAAATCCAAGTTCTTTCTGCCAGATTTTGCAGCTTCCTTTTCTGTCTGACACTATGTCTCAGGGTCCCAGCACTAGACTCTGTGATATCAAGGTCCTTGTGCTGGGCAGTCCAATATAATATCCAGGAATGAGCTCAGTACTGAGGACAAGCACACGTGGGCTTGCATCCTAACTCTGACACTTGTCAGTCTGGGCATATCGCTTACCTCCCCCAGCCTCACTTTCCTCATTTTTTTTTTTTTTCTGAGACAGAATCTCACACTGTTGCCCTATAGAGTGCAGCGGTGTCAGCCTAGCTCACAGCAACCTCAAACTCCTGGGCTTAAGCAATCCTGCTGCCTCAGCCTTTTGAGGAGCAGGGACTACAGGCAAATGTGCCACCACATCCAGCTAATTTTTCTATTTTTTGTAGAGATGGGGGTGTCACTCTGGCTGGTCTCCAACCCCTGACCTCAAGCGATCCTCCTGCCTTGGCCTCCCAGAGTGCTAGGATTACAGGCAGGAATCACTGTGCCTGGCCACTTCCCTCATTTTTAAAATGGACATACGGATGCTTGGTTTCCCCCCTTGTCTGGGAGGATGATAGCTTGAAATTAGTCTATGAACATACTTTGTAGGTCCTAACTGCAAGTGTGTGGCCTCCAGGAGGGGTAATCTCTTACTCTGTTCATATCTAATAATCCTGTAGCCAGAAATAGTGAATTGAATTGTCCCAGCAAGCCCAGGGGGTCAGATCCAGAGCTGTGCATTTGTGATTAGGAGAAGGAGGAGGGTGTATTAGTTAAAAATAGCCAGAGAAATAGAGCGAGTAGGGTGTAGATATGAAATAGAGCTGATAGAATTGTGTGTGTGTGTGTGTGTGTGTGTGTACACACAGAGGGAGAGCTATTTTGAGGAATTGGCTCACGTGTTTGTAGGGGCTGGCAAGTCTGAAATCTGCAGGGTGAGCTGCAGGCTCAAGACCCAGGAAGAGTTGATGTTGCAGCACAAGTCTGAAGGCATCTAAAAAGCAGATTCCATCTTTCTTGGGGAATCTCAGTCTTTTCTCTTAAGGCCTAAACTGATTAGATGAGCCTACCCACACTATTGAAGATAATCAGCTATACTCAAAGTGTGCTAATTTAAATGTATTATGTCATTAAATGTTTTTGATGACTATTAGGTTTTGGACTGTGTTTTGTCACTTCATCTTTATCTACTCATTTTTCCGAACGCTTGTGATTGTCAAAAAGAATCCATTTTTCATCACACATCACAATACTGTATAGAAATGTTTCACCTTTATGTCATGACAGCAAAGAAAGACAAGCTTCAAGACTTTCTCTTCTGACACTTGTTTAATTCATGCAGAACCCATCCGTCCAGTGTCTTCACCTTGCCGATTGGTTTCAAATGGCCCAATATTGTTGGAATAGCAATGTCGGACCTTGCTGCTAGTTCACGTGTAGGTTGAGATGGATTCGCTTCCACTACAGCTTTCAGCTCATCATTATCCACCTTGGTCTCAGATTGCCCATGTGGCTAATTTGCAAGATTAAAATCACCAGAACAGAACTTCTCAAACCATCGATGTGCTGTGCATTCATTAGCCATGTCCTTCCCAAACACTTTGATGATGTTTTGATCTGTCTGTGCTGCACTCGTTCCATTACGGAACTCATATTTGAAAATAACTAAACTTTTTGACTTATCCATAGTTTCACAAAAATTGCTTTAAAAAAATGTGAAAGATGATCACAAGCTGTGCATTTGAAAGAATGAGGATGTGCCTTCACAATAAAAATAAAACAAGTGTCAAAGTGAAATGTCAGAAATATCAACTGTCAAACTTAGTAACTAAGTAAATCAGACATTTCATACTTAATAACCTAATAAATCTCATTGAGTGTGGTGGCTCACACCTGTAATGCCAGTGCTTTGGCAGGCCAACGTAGAAGGACAGCTTAGGCCCAGGAGTTTGAGACCAGCCTGGGCAACACAGCGAGACTCTGTCTCTACAAAAATAAAAAAAAATTCATCAGATATGGTGGCATGTAACTGTAGACATAGCTACTCGGGAGGCTGAGGCAGGAGGATCTCTTAAGCCCAGGAGTTTAAGGGTGCAGTGAGGTATAATCGTGGCACTGCACTCTAGTGTGGGTGACAGAGTGAGATCGTGTGTCTCAAAAAATAAATAAATAGATAAATGTCTTCTAAAAAATACCTTCATACTAACAGCTAGACTGGTGTTTGGCCCAAATCTGGGTACTGTGGCTTAGCTCAGTTGACATATAAAATTAACTATCACAAGTGGGAATTTCCAGAAGTATGGAGTGTTTGGGAGATGGAGGTTGAGGCTGCCCTAAAAGGGAACAGAGGGAGAGGAGAGTGCACGGGCCAGAGGGAAAGGGCACATGAGATTCAGCTCCAGAATGCCAGGCCTGCCCTGAAGCACTCTTTGCTGAGAACCAGACTGTCTTTGTAGCTCTGGGAGATGCTGGGGTTCTCCCTGCCGTCCGTATTTGACCAGAGAAAACATAAAGGAAAAGAGAGAGAGCAACCCCCTCTTGCTGGTCTGTGCCCATCTCCAAACATTCCCATCCTTTACGGGCTCCATTCCCTTTTACCACTGCCCCCACTTCTACCTCCCTCCCCCGGCCCCGATCTCCCTGCCAAGGGGTGGCACGATTTCCTAAGGCCCTCTCTGTCCGCAGGAGGAAGGGAGTCTGACCCCACTGTTCCCACAGGAGGGAAAACCCAACCACATTCTGGATGCAGGCAGGCGTCCAGGGAGGAAACCTAGGCTGTGTCTTCAGAGGTGCACACGCTGCCTCTCTACATCATGTACTACGCACCCCACGAATACACCCTGCAAAATGTCATTTCCTTTAAAGGTCACAAGCTCTGTTGATTTCTGATTTGTGTGTGTGTGTGTGTAGCAGATTCCAAACAACAATTGTTTACATGGTAGATTAGTTGAGTGGATGGTTTAATATGGGAAGCAGGTCTGGGATTCTTGTCCAAGGGGAGAGAAAAGGGGCATTTTCTTTTAAGGATACCACAGTGATGTTTAAGCTATTACTGGTAGTTCTATTTGCTATGTGTTGCTGCTAATCACTGCCCGCCTGCCTTTCTTCCTTTATTGAGTGCCTACTATGTGTCAGGATACTGTGCAATATAATGGTATAAAAATCCTGAGCAAAATAAACATACAGACTTACTGTCATAGAATTTATATTTTACAGGAAGGGTACCAAAGACAAACTTTAAACATGTAAAGTCACAAACATATATAGTAGTCGTAAGTTATAAGTGCTATGGAGGAAGTGTATAGGGACCATGGGAGCCTACGGCAGGGGACTTGATCCAGGTCGTGCCATGGGATAGTGAAGACAGAGGAGCACGTAGTCTTAGAACTGAGAGCAGATGGAAGAGAAGAGTTCATTAGGTGAAAAGAAGGGATAGAACATTCCAGAAAAGGAAAAAGTATGTTCCGAGACCCTGATGTGGAAGAGAGGTATCCCACATAAAGAGCGGAAAGAAAGCCAGAGAGAAGGAAGAGAGTAGGGGGCGAGGTGGGAGGTGAGTGGAGAACCAGGCAGCAGCTTTCCTGTCGGGTTAGACGTGACCAGGAGACCCTTAAAGAGTAGAGTAGTGTGGTTATGATCAGATCTGGGTTCTTAAAGACTACGAGACTGACATGTGGGAACAGATGGCAGAGGCTGGAGGGGAAACAGGTGAGAAATGATGACTGTGACCTGGTCATTTCCATGGAGATGAAGGGGAATGTTTGGAATCAGAGAAATTTAGGAAGTAAAATCACCTAAATTATTTAAGTAGCTTCATGACCATAGACAAGGAAGTCAATTGACTCTCTTGACCTCAGTTTCCTCCTTAGCACAGTGGTGCTAATATTTCCTGGTCTACTTTCTTTATTTTGTTTCTCTTTTTTTCAAACCAGCAAATTTTCTGGTTTAATGGTTTATTCTTGCAGTCTTCAACCGTCAGGCCTCGGATGGGTATGTGTCTGTGGCCTGTTAGGAACCAGGCTGCACAGCAGGAGATGAGTGGCAGGTGAGCCAGAAAGTTTCATCTGTATTTATAGACGCTCCCTATCACTC
Organism: Eulemur rufifrons; assembly: GCF_041146395.1. NCBI lineage: Eukaryota > Metazoa > Chordata > Mammalia > Primates > Lemuridae > Eulemur > Eulemur rufifrons. The sequence goes on along the minus strand of NC_090989.1, from coordinate 186,848,529 downwards.
AGAGCACGGCCTGAGCTCCACCTCCTAGCAGATGCGGCAGCAGCATTAGATTCTCATAGGAGCTCGAACCCTACTGTATGTAAACTGCGCATGTGAGGGATCTAGGTTGCACACTCCTTATGAGAATGTAATCCCTGATGATCTGAGGTGGAGCTGAGGCGGTGATGCTAGTGCTGGGGAGCAGCTGCAAACACAGATTATCATTAGCAGAGAGGTTTGACTGCACAGTAAATATAATGTGCTTGAATCATCCCAAAACCATCCTCCACCCAGTCCTTGGAAAAATTGTCTTCCATGAAAGCGGTCCCTCGTGCCAAAAAGGTTGGGGATCACTGGTTTATTCTATTCTAAATATTTAATGAAGCTCCTGTCTATATAAGTGGTAACAGTAGTAACCAATTAATGGCCTGAAGTGTTAACACCCTTTTCCAACTGAGAGATTAAGTCATGATAATGCTTTTCTATGATTTCTTGAAATAGAAATTCTTTTCCCTGATCTTGAGTCATTTTTTTCCCAGCTTTATACAGATATAAAGACAAATAAAAATTGTATATAATTAAAATGTACAGCATGGTGTTTCAATATATGTATATGTTGTGAAGTGATTATCACAATCAAGCTAATTAACATATCCATTACCCCATAGAGTTACTATTGTGTGTGTGTGTGTGTGTATTGTGTGGTAAGAACACTTAAGATCTGCTCTTTTAGCAAATTTGGAGTATACAATGCATTATTATTAACTATAGTTACCATGCTGTACATTTGATCTCCAGAAATTATTCATCTTATAACTGAAAGTTTGTGTCCTTTGCCCCAAACTCCCCCATTTTCCCCACCCTGTAGCCGTTAGCAACCACCTTTCTACTTGTTGTTTCTACTACTTTGACTTCCTTACATTCCATGTATAAGTGAGATCATGCAGTATTTATCTTTCTGTGCCTGGCTTATTTCACTTAGCATAATGTCCATTGAGTTCATTGATTTTGTCACAAATGGTAGGATCCCCTTCTTTTTAAAGGCTGAATAATACTCCATCGTGTATATGTACCGCACTTTATCCATTCATCTGTTCATGGACGCTTAAGTTGTTTCCATATTTTGGCTATTGTGAATAATGTTTCAATGAACATGGGAGTTCAGATACCTGTTCTGGATACTGATTTTAGTTCCTTTGAGTATATACCTAGAAGTGGAATTGCTGTCTTATATGATAGTTATATTTTTAGTTTTTCTTAGGAAACTCCATGCTGTTTTCTGTAATGGCTGTACCAATTTACAGCCCTGCCAGCATTGTACAAGCATTTTCTCCAAATGCTTGCCACCACTTGTTATTATTTGATTGTTTGATCACAGCCATCCTGACAAGTGTGAGGTGCCATCTCATTATGGTTTTGATTTTCATTTTCTTGATAATTAGCTGTATTGAACACTTTCATATACCAGTTGGCCATTTGTATGTCTTGTTTGGGAAGTGTTTTTTCAGGTCCTTCATCCATTTTAAAAAATCAGATTACATTATTTATTTATGTTTTGCTATTGAGTTGTATGATTTGCTCATATAGTTTAGATGTTAACCCGTTATGAAATATATGGTTTGCAGACATATTCTTGTATTCTGTAGGCTGCCTTTTCATTTTGTTGATTGTTTCCTTTGCTGTGTAGAAACTTTCAAATTTGATGTAGTCTTACTGATTTATTTTTGGTTTTGTTACTGGTGCTTTTGGTGTCCTATCCAAAAAATCATGGCTGAGACCCATGTCAGGGAGCTTTTCCCCTATGTTTTCTTCTAGGATTTTTATGGTTTCAGGTCTTACACTTAAGTCTGTAATACATTTTGAGTTGATTCTAATGTATGGCATAAGGAACCAATTTCATTATTTTGCATGTGAATATCCAGTTTTCCCAAAACCATTTACTGAAGAGATTTTCCCCATTATATATTCTCATTATATATTTTTGGTCAAAAATTGGTTGACTATATATGTATTTATGGGCTCTTTGTTCCATTCGTCTATGCCTGTTTTTATGCCAGTACCATACTATTTTGTTTTTTTTTTTTTTTTTTTTTTTGAGACAGAGTCTCACTCTGTTGCCCAGGCTAGAGTGAGTGCCGTGGCGTCAGCCTAGCTCACAGCAACCTCAAACTCCTGAGCTCAAGCGATCCTCCTGTCTCAGCCTCCCGAGTAGCTGGGACTACAGGCATGCGCCACCATGCCCGGCTAATTTTTTCTATATATATTTTTAGCTGTCCATATAATTTCTTTCTATTTTTAGTAGAGGTGGGGTCTCGCTCTTGCTCAGGCTGGTCTCGAACTCCTGAGCTCAAACGATCCGCCCACCTCGGCCTCCCAGAGTGCTAGGATTACAGGCGTGAGCCACCGCGCCCGGCCAGTACCATACTATTTTGAATACTTCAGCTTTGTAACATTGTTTAAAATCAGAGTGCATGATGCCTCCAGCTTTGTTCTTCTAGCTCAAGCTTTCTTTGGATATTTGGGGTCCTCTGTGGTTCCATGTCATGGGAATTTTGATAATGATTGCACTGAATCTGTAGATAGCTTTGGGCAGTATGGCCATTTAAAAAATATTAATTCTTCTAATACCTAAACATGGAATAAATTTTCATTTATTTCTGCCTTAAATTCTTTCATCAGTGTTTTATAATTTTGAGTGTACATATTTTTCATCTCCTTGGTCAAATTTATTTCTAAGTGCTTTATTCTTCTTGATGCTTTTGTAAATGAGATTGTTTCCTTAATTTCTTTTTCAGATCATTTGTTGTTAGTGCACAGAAATGCAACTGATTTTTCTATGTTGATTTTATATCCTGTAATTTTACTAAATTCACTTTTTAGTTCTAACAATTTTTTGGCGGAGTCTTTAGGGTTTTCTGTATGCAAGATTATGTCATCTGCAAGCAAAAACAATTTTATTTCTTCCTTTCCTATTTGGATGCCTTTTTATTTCTTTTTCTTACGTAGAAAATTGCTGGAAAATGATTCAGGTCTAACCACTCTTGGTGATTGGCTCTCTGATGAATACTCGGGTTCCCAGAAGAGAGCATCTCATCTCAGTCCAGCTTGAATCAAGTGTCCCTTCACCTACCTTGGACCAATCACTGTGGCCAGGAGGCGGTACTAGAATTGACCTGGTGTGGGTCATGGGTACTAGCCAGCTGTTACCAAAAGGAGAGGGAGATGCTGGGGAGACCCACGCAATGGCCATTACCAACTGACACACAACACATCTCACCCAGATGACCAATCTAGCTTTAACAGAACACTCTGTTCTTACCAAAATAGAGCTCATATTTCATGCATTTGATAACTTCATTACTCCGTACTTGTTCCTGTAATGTTTACATTTTCCTTCTTCCTCCCCTGCCTGTTGAGATCCTCCCAAAGCTTCCAGGTCAAGTGCTGCCTCCTCTCTAAAGCCTTACAGATTGCAGTTGAAGGTGGTTTTCCCAGGATCACTTGTTTCTTGATGCTGTAGTTGTAATGAGAGATGTGAGATGGGGACAGGGCGACTCAGCATCGGCAGGATAGGAAAGGACGGATGGCTTCCTACCCCTTCATACAGTCAGGGGCTTCTCTGGACGGTGTAGCCACTGTCGACTCAGATCAGGAAGGTAATGGTGAGTTCTAAGAGAAGGAGAGGAGATGCAGGTAAGAGCTTAAGGGCACAGATATTAGAGTTAGATCAACTTGCATTTGAAGGCTGGCTCAGCCACTAACTATGTGATATTGGCTTTATCTTCATGTCTCCTTCCTGTGCCTCAGTTTCCTTATCTACTAAATGGGAATCATGATGCTTACGTCATGTGATCTGCATATTTATAAAGAGTGGGGCACAATGCCTAAGGCATCGTATGGAAATCAGAAATTAAAGACTTTGATCTCCTAACCTGTCTCTGTCATAAAATTTTAAATTATAATTATAAAAAGCAAGTTAAAAGCCTTTGTAAAATCCAAAAGCTTCTGGGCTAACCTTTACCTTTCTCACTAAAAAGTTGGAGAATATTCATCCATAATATTATAAATAAAGGACTTAGTGGGATAAAACCTCCAAGGAGTAACTGTACCTTTTCTTTCATCTCAAGTACAACATTCTCTCTATAATTTTAATTATTTAATGAGAGAAAGCAAAACTTGAAGTATCATTTTAACCATTTAAACATGTAAATTGTTTAGAAACTTTGTTTGCATAAAATTATAAAATATGTTTGTCATAGGAAATTACTTTTGTTCACCTGATCTATAAAATAATTCCTGATCTTTCTTAATTTAGACCATATCTATGTAGATGTTGCTAATCAGGAAAATGGGGAAGAAAATAAATCCTCAAACCCTTACATCTAGTTTTTCTTTTTTGATCAAGTAATGGTAAGCAAATAAAGACGTGTCTTTAATAGAGTAATATCGAAACACCACAAGTATTAGTCTGCTAGGGCTGCTGTTAACAAAATTTATAATGCTAATTATGACACTAATCCTGTCAGATTAGGGTCCCACCCTATGATGTCATTTAACCTTAATTATTTCCTTAGGGGTTCCGTCTCCAAATACAGTCGCCTGGGGAATTAGGGCCTCAACATATTAGTATTTTTGGAGGGGACACAAACCTTTAGTCCGTAACACAGCACAAAGCCTCATTCTTCTACAGCAGCAAATGTCCAATGTGTATCAAGCAGGCATTAGCATTGCAGAGCAGGGGAAGTTCAGGTGCAAGTCTTTTGGACCTGCAGCAGGTGTCAGGGGTCCAGGTAATTAATCCCTTCTCAGTTGATCTTCAGGTCCCCACTGAAATGCCACTTCCTTAGGAAAGCCATCCATGTGCTCCCAGATTGAGTTCTGCTCCTCTGTTCACTTTCACAGGGCTCAGAACCCCACCTTCATTGCATTGATCTCTGTTTGTAATTTATTAACGGTTAACTTCCTTCACTGCTACACTCTAAGTGAGATTTACCAGTGTAGAATACAGTATCAGTCTTGTATTGCCGTGGTGTCTCCATCCTGAGCACGTGCCTGCAAAATGAATGAATGCTAAAAATGAAGACTCTAGCCCTCTTCAGGAGCTGGCAGGGAGATTGTTAGACATCAGCAAAGAGTTTATACCCTGAAAGTGAAGGTTTTACTCTTAGTAGTTTATTTGACAGCTAAAAAGGGAGACTAAAGCCAAAATCCAATTGAATATGTTAGGCCAAGGTGGTTGGTGTGCACATGTGTGCTGGGGGCTCCTCCTGGCCTAGAGGTTTGTCCACCAGCCTGACCTCAGGCAGCATCCGTAGTTCAGACTCAGGCTGTGAGCAGTTTACTGCCTTGGTCAGGGTGGCAGCTCTGGTGGCAGATGGGGCCAGTTGGCTGAGGGAGGGCATGGGGGTTTCCAATTTAGGAGAGCTGATGTGGATGTTGCAAATCTTTATTGTGTCACCAAGATTCTGTGCTTTGGGTTGTGTTTACTTGTGCCTCTGCTTACCACTCTGCTATTTCACAACGTACCCTGCTGCAAATTCTGAGATAAGGAACCGGGCAAATGTCCGCTGACCTGGTGGGATTGGCGAGCTGGCTTAAGAAGGAAGCACGAGAGCGTTCCCAGACTCCCAAGTCAGCAAAACTGAATGTCTTTCTGGGATCATGCGAATGGACACATGTACTCTTTGTATAATCCTCCCCTTTGGGGGAACACTTTGCAGTTTTGGAAGAGAGCACAGAATCCCACATGTAAATCTTAAAGGAATATGTCATAGCATTGGTTTTCAGATAGCAGTGTGCCATCAGGATAGTCTGAATAACTGGTTAAAATACAGATTCCTGAGTCTCAACCCCCAGAGAGTCTTACTCAGCAACCTTGGAATGGAGCCCAGGAAACTGCCTTCCTCACACGCACTCAGGTGACACGAGGCAAGTGGTCCATGAACCACACCTAGAGTAGTTAGCACACACGTTACCTGGCACAGTGCAGATCCGCATTCAGTAGGTCTGAAAAAGGAGACTGAGGTCCTGCAATTCTAACAAGTTGCTGGAAGGCAGATGCTCCTGAACCTGCCCTACACTTTGAGTAGCAAGGACATAGAAAAGTCACTAATGTGACAGTGGAGTTAGGGCTCTGGAGGCAGATGGTCATGGGTATAAATCCAAACTCTCTGCTTCCTCACTGTGTGACCAGTTTCTCCTAGTTCCCGTCTACTGAGTCTCAAATGGGAAATGATACAGGAATGAAATGTGGTAATAATGTACATAAAGCATTCAGCATATCTCTTGACACGCCATTAGTCCTCCATGAATGTGAGCTGCCATTCTATTATTAATAATAAATCCCACTAATTCAATGCAAATTAGTCAGAGGGGCTTGTTTTATAATCCTTGCCATTTTATTTCAGTCATTCCATTTCTAGGAGGATTGAGACAATGTTTTCATTTCTATCATACAACACATCTGGAAGATAAGAAATATTAGTCCATTCCCTACCGGGTACCCAGCCCATGCAGTGCTATGAACATAACACATCCTTAATAAGATGTTGTTACATTAATGAATGTCAACACAACTGGTTGAGGAACTAATTGATTCTCTCTGGCTCCAGATGTTGGTCATTATGTAGACAGAGCAGGTGTACCCAGAGTTGGGTTGATGTGATTCAAAACTGAGAGACTACTATGAAAATTTCAGCCCAGGTAGGCTGTTTGACATCATAGGAATTGGCTGCTGATTGGCTGAAGTTCTTGGGTTTTAGATACTTGTTACATGCAGTCCAAGTCTACCTAGTGATGTAGTAGTAGCTCAATGTTCTGTTCTGTCCAAGTTTGCTCAGATCGTCTTTAAGGTTTATCTTGGAAAGGCAAAGGTCCTGAGGGCAGGGTGGTGTTTACTTCATTTGCAAATATTGTAGCATAATAGGTAAGCCCTGAGGTTTTGGAGTCCTGTAGACCTGGATTCAATCCTGGCTCTCCCACTAAATACCTGTGTGGCCTTGGGTCACTTGATAACCTCTCTGAGTCCCTGTTTCCTCATAGTCAATGACCATAATAGTATGTATCCTTTTTTAGGTGACACTAGAGTCAAGTAGTGGTTCCTGTGGGTGAACTGTGATGGTTTGAACCATTATTTTATGTCATTGGTACAATTTTTGACTCACAATATAAAGTCACATTTAAAACTTAATTTTCAATATAGACTGGTGGTATTTGAGTGCAAAGAACTTCTGATGGTTTTTATTTTCTTTTAAGACTATAGTGTACATATCAGGCATGTGTGGTAAGTCTTTGGAAAGGAAGGGTGAAGGTTTTGTAGATGATATAAGACATTGCAGCTCTCAAACGCAAGAAAAACTCTCTTTTCACATATGTTATTACACCTGCTCATTGGCATTATTCATCCTCTGTTTTTCAGATGAGAAGCTGAGACACAAAGGTGACAAATATCTTCCCTAAAGATAGCCAGGTCATGAGTGGCACTGCAGGAATTTGAGTCCATGTACTCTGTCTGACACCAAAGAGGCTTCCGTGGGGGTGGGCCTATGCCTACAATCCTGGTACTTTAGGAGGTTGAGGAGGAAGGATTGCTTGAGACTAGGAGTTTGAGACTAGCCTGGGCAATATAGTGAGACACCATCTCTAAAAAAAAAAAAAAAAACACAAACAACTAAAAATTAGCCAGATGTGGTGATACCTGTAGTCCTAGCTACTTGGGAGGCTGAAATGGGAGGACCGCTTGAGCTCAGGAGTTCTAGGTTGCAGTTACCTATAATCAGGCCACTGCATTCCACTCCAGCCTGGGTATCACAGTGAGACCCTGTATCTAAACAAAGGGGGAAAAAAAAAAACCTTCCTTGAATTGGCTCTTTGACAGACTACACAGTTCCCTCTCACAAGATAGTAATTGAGCTAATAAGAGAGAATGAATCTAGTTAATTCCAGGAGCCAGAATTTATTTATCTTTTTTGCCTACAGTAACTGAATGAATCAGAAGTTGTATATGTCTGTAAGAGTCTTTCCTACATTTTCTTCTAGAATTCTAATAGTTTCACACCTAAGGTTAAAGTCTGTTATCCACTGTGATTTGATTTTTGTGAGAGGTGAGACTCTTACAGACATTGGCCTAGGCAAAGAATTTATGAGGAAGACCCCTAAGACAATCACAGTAACAACAAAAATAAATAAATGGGACCTAATTAAATTAAAAAGCTTCTGCACAGCCAAAGAAACAGTCACGAGAGTAAACAGACAACCTACAGAATGGGAAAAAATTTTCGCATACTACACATTAGATAAAGGACTGATAACAAGAATCCATTTAGAACTCAGGAAAATCAGTAAGAAAAAATTGAACAACCCTATCAAAAAGTAGGCAAAGGACATGAATAGAAGTTTTTCAAAAGAAAATATAAGAATGGCTAACAAACATATGAAAAAATGTTCAACATCTCTAATCATCAGGGAAATGCAAATCAAAACCACAATGAGATATCACTTAACTCCAGTGAGAATGGCCTTTATCAAAAAGTCCCAAAACAACACATGTTGGCATGGACGCAGAGAGACAGGAATACTCATACACTGCTGGTGGGACTGTAAACTAGTACAGCCCCTGTGGAAAGCAATATGGAGATACCTTAAACAGATTCAAGTAGACCTACCATTCGATCCAGCAATCCAATTATTGGGCATCTACCCAGAAGAACAAAAGTCATTCTATAAAAAAGACACCTGCACCTGAATGTTTATAGCAGCACAATTCAGAATTGCAAAGATGTGGAAACAACCCAAATGCCCATCAATTCATGAATGGATTAGTAAATTGTGGTATATGTATACCATGGAATATTACTCAGCTATAAGAAATAACGGTGATATGGCATCTCTTTGGTTCTCCTGGAGAGAGTTGGAACCCATTCTATTAAGAGAAGTATCCCAAGAATGGAAAAATAAGCACCACATGTCCTCACCAGCAATTGGTTTCCCTGATCGTCACCTAAGTGCACATTTGGGAATAACACCAATTGGGTATCGGACAGAGGTGGGGACTGGGGGGAGGGGATGGGTGTATACCTACTTTATGAGTGTGATGTGCACTGTCTGGGGAATGGACACGCTTGAAGTTCTGACTGGGGGATGGGAGTGGGGGGCGGGGATGGGTGTATACCTACATGATGAGTGTAATGTGCACTGTCTAGGGAATGGACACGCTTGAAGCTCAGACTCGGGGGGATGGGGGGGCATGGGCAATATATATAACCTGAACTTTTGTACCCCCATAATAAGCTGAAATAAAAAAAAAGTTGTATATGAAAAGTGATATTTATGTTATAAAGGTATGTATAAAATATTAGCAGTATAATCAATGTCTAATTGCAATTAATGTCTGTTGTCCTGATTATTTTGTAAATGCTCGCATCTACACGAAAAGCTTTTGCGATTCTGATAGTGAGAGCCAAGTTTTATGATCTGTAATTCCCAAATGGCATGTCTGGTGATCCAGTCCAGAAGCAAGGCTACAGAGTGTTTCAGCTTGTATGGTCTGTGCCAGCAGAAATACCAGCAGCTCCCACCTCTGAGTCCCACAGCACAACTTGATCAGTTGGTTGATTGATTCATTCATTAGCATTCATTTTTTCATCCTCTTTTGACAGATTTTTTTTTTTTTTTTTCCCCTGGGTATTAGGGATCTTTATTTCTGAAACCTCCCGCATCATGTAAAACCTTGATTAAATCAATTCGTTATGCTTTTCTCTTTTTTTTTTTTATGTTTGTTGATTAACTTTATTTCTTCCTCTGTTTCTTTTCTTTTTTTTTATCATTAATAACAATTTAATTTTACAGAATCAAAGAGTCTAACAGTATATCTTGTTAGATACAGTATGTCCTCATAATGTATACATTATTTCTTGTATAATGATATGAAATAATATGGGAAATATTCATGATAAATTATTAAGTGAACAATGCAAGTTAAAAACAACAGTTTCATATTTTTTTCCCCACCCCCCCTTTCCCGAGTCAGCACCTTCAAGTGTTACCACTCCCCAAACGGTGCGCAATGCACTCATTGTGTAGGCATACCCCATCCCCTCCCCCACCCCCCACCTCAGTCTGATGTCCAATTGGTGTCGTTCCCAGATTTGTATTTAGGTGATGATCAGGGAAACCAATTTTCTGGTGAGTACATGTGATGCTTGTTTTTCCATTCTTGGGATACTTCACTTAATATAATGGGTTCCAACTCTCTCCAGGAGAACCATAGAGATGTCGTATCTTCATCATTCCTTATAGCTGAGTAATGTTCCATGGTATACATATACCACAGCTTACTAATCCAATCATGTATTGATGGGCATTTGGGTTGTTTCCACATCTTTGCTATCGTGAATTGTGCTGCTATAAACATTCGGGTACATGTGTCTTTGTTACAGAATGACCTTTTTTCCTTTGGGTATATGCCCAGTAATGGGATTGCTGGGTCAAATGGCAGGTCTACTTGAATCTGTTTAAGATACCTCCATAATGCTTTCCACAGGGGTTGCACTAGTTTGCAGTCCCACCAGCAGTGTATTAGTGTTCCTGTCTCTCCACACCCACGCCAACATGTGTTGTTTTGGGTTTTATTGATAAAGGCCATTCTCACTGGGGTTAAGTGATATCTCATTGTGGTTTTGATTTGCATTTCCCTGATGATTAGAGATGTTGAACACTTTTTCATATGTTTGTTAGCCATTTTTATATCTTCTTTTGAAAAATTTCTATTCATGTCCTTTGCCCACTTTTTGATAGGGTTGCTTGATTTTTTCTTGCTGATTTTCCTGAGTTCTAAATGGATTCTTGTTATCAGTCCTTTATCTGATGTGTAGTATGCAAAAATTTTTTCCCATTCTGTAGGTGGTCTGTTTATTCTCTGGACTGTTTCTTTGGCTGTGCAGAAGCTTTTTAATTTAATCATGTCCCATTCGTTTATTTTTGTTGCTGCTGTGATTGCCTTGGGGGTCTTCTTCATAAATTCTTTGCCTAGACTAATGTCTGTAAGAGTCTTTCCTACATTTTCTTCTAGAATTCTGATTGTATCACGCCTAAGGTTTAAGTCTGTTATCCACCGTGATTTGATTTTTGTGAGAGGTGAAAGCTGTGGGTCCTGTTTCAGTCTTCTACAAGTGGCTAACCAATTCTCCCAGCACCATTTATTGAATAGGGATTCTTGTCCCCAGAGTATATTCTTTCCTGCTTTGTCAAAAATTAGGTGACTATATGAGGATGGTTCTATATTTGGATTTTCTGTTGTGTTCCACTGGTCTGTGTCCCTGCACTTGTGCCAATACCAGGCTGTTTTAAGAACCACGGCCTTGTAGTATAGTTTGAGGTCTGGCAAATTAATACCTCCCATTTTGTTTTTGTTGCTTAAAATTGCTTTTGCTATACGGGGTCTTCTTTGATTCCATACAAAGTGTATAATTATTTTCTCTATGTCTGTAAAGAATGATGTTGGTAATTTAATAGGGATTGCATTGAATCTGTAGATCACTTTGGGTAGTATAGACATTTTAACAATGTTGATTCCTCCGATCCACGAGCATGGTATATTTTTCCATCTATTTGCAAGTTCTGCTATTTCTTTTCTCAGTGTTTCATAGTTTTCCTTATAGAGGTCCTTTACCTCTTTAGTTAGATATATACCTAGATATTTTATTTTCTTTGTTGCTATTTTGAAGGGTATTGAGTCTTTAATTTGGTTTTCCGATTGACTGTTATTGGCATACATAAATGCCTCTGATTTGTGTATATTAATTTTGTAGCCTGAGACTTTGCTATATTCATTAATCAATTCCAGGAGTCTCATGGTTGAATCCTGGGGGTTTTCCAGATATAACATCATATCATCAGCAAAAAGTGAGAGTTTGATCTCTTCCTTCCCTATTTGGACTCCCTTGATTCTGCTCTCTTGCCTGATAGCTCTGGCAAGGACTTCCAATACTATGTTGAAAAGTAATGGAGACAATGGGCAGCCCTGTCTGGTTCCAGTTCTAAGTGGGAGTGCTTTCAGTTTTTCCCCATTCAGTATGATGTTGGCTGTGGGTTTGTCGTATATGGCTTGTATCATTTTTAGGTAGGTTCCATCAATGCCTATTTTGTTAAGCGTTTTTATCATAAAAGGGTGTTGAATTTTGTCAAATGCTTTTTCTGCATCTAATGAGAGTATCATATGGTTTTTGTTTTTGCTTCTATTTATGTGGTGAATTACATTTATAGATTTACGTATGTTGAACCACCCCTGCATCTCTGGGATGAAGCCCACTTGGTCGTGGTGGATTACTTTTTTGATAAGTACTTGGATTCGATTTGCTAGTATTTTATTGAAAATTTTTGCATCTATATTCATGAGGGAAATTGGTCTGTAGTTCTCTATTTTTGTTGTGTCCTTTCCAGGTTTTGGTATCAATGTTATATTGGCTTGGTAGAACGAGTTGGGGAGAATTCCATCCTTCACAATATTGGAGAATAGTTTATGTAGGATGGGCACCAGTTCTTCTTTGTATGTATGGTAAAATTCAGGTGTGAACCCATCTGGACCAGGGCTTTTCTTTTTGGGAAGGTTTTTTATTGCTGTTTCGATTTCAGTTCTTAATATTGGTCTGTTCAGGTACTCTATTTCTTCCTGGTTGAGCCTGGGAAGACTATGTGTTTCTAAAAATTTGTCCATTTCCTCCACGTTCTCCAGTTTGTGTGCATAAAGATTTTTGTAGAATTCATAGATGATATCTTGTATCTCTGTAGCATCGGTTGTGATTTCTCCTTTCATGTTCCTAATGGAGGTTATTAGAGATTTTAGTTTTGTGCTCTTGGTTAGTCTAGCCAGGGGTGTGTCTATTTTGTTTATCTTTTCAAAGAACCAACTTTTTGTTTTATTAATTTCCCTTATAGTTTCTTTGTTGTCCTTTTCATTTAGTTCTGATTTGATCTTAGTAATTTCTCGCCTTCTGCTGGGTTTGGGATCGTTCTGTTCTTCTTTCTCCAGCTCTTTGAGTCTATTCGTTAGGTTGTCTATTTGCATGTTTTCTGTCTTTTTGATATAGGCATTTATGGATATGAATTTTCCTCTCAGGACTGCTTTAGCTGCATCCCATAGATTTTGATAAGTTGTATCTCCATTGTCATTTAATTCAAAGAAATTTTTTATTTCCATCTTGATTTCTTCTTTTATAGAATAATTATTCAGGAGAAGGATATTTAGCTTCCATGACTTTGAGTAAGAGTGAGGGTTTCTGTTTGTGATCATTGTTACTTTTATTCCGCTGTGATCTGAGAAGATGCATGGTATAATTTCTATTTTTTTGAATTTTTTAAGACATGATTTATGTCCTAGGACATGGTCAATCTTAGAGAATGTCCCGTGAGCTGATGAGAAGAATGTATATTCTGTGGACTTTGGGTAGAATGTCCTATAGATGTCAGCCATGCCCATTTGTTCTAGCATTCTATTTAGGTCCATTATGTCTTTGTTTATTTTCTGTTTAGAGGGTCTGTCCTGTACTGTCAGTGGGGTGTTAAAGTCTCCAGATATTACAGTATCGTTATCTATCATTTGGTTGAGATCTAGTAGGGTTTGCTTTATGAATCTAGGTGCACCTAGGTTGGGTGCATATATATTGAGTATAGTCATGGCTTCTTGATGAATTGTGCCTTTAATCAGTATGTAGTAGCCATCTTTGTCTTTTATTATTTTTGTTGGTTTGAAAGCTAAGTTATTGGAAATTAAGATTGCCACACCAGCTTTCTTTTGGTTACCATTTGCGTGAAATATCGATTTCCATCCTTTTATTTTCAGTCTAAATACACCTTTGCAGGTTAGGTGAGTTTCTTGAAGACAGCAGATACTTGGTTTGTGTTTTTTTATCCATTGGGCCAGTCTATGTCTCTTGAGCGGGGAGTTCAAGCCATTCACATTTATTGAGAAAACTGATAAGTGAGACAGTTTGTTGTTCAGCTTGTTGGGTAGAACTTCATTGTCATGTTTGCTCTCCTGGGCCATTGTGGTATCTGGAATTTGATCTTTAGCTCTTGAGTAGTTTTACATTCGTGGATCTTTCTTGTGCTGATCCGTGTGTAATTCTCTTTTGAGTACTTCTTGGAGGGCTGGTCTTGTCTTGGTGAATTCCCTCAACCTTTGTTTATCTGAGAATGTCTTGATTTCTCCTTCGTATAGAAAACTTAGCTTAGCTGGGTACAAGATTCTAGGCTGGGCATTATTTTGTTTCAGAAGCGTGAGAATGGGGCCCCAACCTCTTCTTGCTTGTAAGGTTTCAGCTCAGAAATCTGGCGTAATTCTGATGGGTTTTCCTTTGTAAGTTACTTGTTTCTTTCTCCTTACAGCTCGGAGAAGTGACTCTTTAGTGGATATTTTGGTCAGCCTGATGACTACGTGGCGTGGTGTTTGCCTATGTTCTATGAATCTCCCAGGGGTCCTTTGAGCTTCTTGAATCTGTATGTCTAGAATATTGGCAAGGCCTGGAAAATTTTCCTCGATTATGTCTTCAAATAGCTTGTCCAACCCTTGCTTATTATCTTCTTCACCCTCAGGAATGCCAATAACTCTCAAGTTAGGTTTCTTCACATAATCCCACATTTTTTGAAGACTCAGATCATTTCTCTTACTTTTTCGATCTATCTCTGTGACTGCCTTATTTAGTTGGAAGGAGTTATCTTCAATTTCTGAGATTCTTTCCTCTGTTTGATCTACCCTGCTCTTGAGACTTTCCACAGTGTTTTGTAGCTCTCTGAGTGAATTCTTCACTTCTAGGAGGTCAGTTTGGTTTTTCTTCAATATTTCAATTTCTTTAGTGAATTTTTCCTCCAAATCCTGTATTTTTTGTGTGTTTTCCTTGTGTTGTTTATCCATTGATTCTTGTATATTATTCAGCTTGTTTATAATCCATAATTGGAATTCTTCCTGTGACATGTTGGTGTTTTGAGTCTGGTTTGTGTCAAATGGTTGGGAGCTGGTATTTCTCTTTGGGGATGAGCTTTCCATTTGATTCTTTGTGCTCTCCGTGTTTTTTCGCTGGGCCCTTCCCATCTAGATTTATCGTTGGATTTTTACTTACAGATTTAGTCTGGTTAACAGGAGTCTTTGTGCTCTATTCTTAGGCTGTGAAACAGTCTAGGTATGTTGCTTCTTTTGGCAAGAGGGGGAGACTGTTGTGTATTGTTTAGAGATTTTTCTGTTTCCGTTGGGGGACTGCTTCCGATGGGTCCAATCCTAGAGGATTGGAGTGATCCAAGACCGCTTTGGTGAGTTAGGACACTGTGTTGTGGTCTTTCAGAAGACAGGCAGGGTCCACACTAATAGTAGACCGAAATTCTCTTTGTTTGTTTGTTTGTTTGTTTCCCTTTGGTTCTTCCTCTATAGGGGAGGTTTCTGACTGTATCTGCAGGCAAGATACTAGCTATGGGGAGAGGACGGTGACCTCGCTTGCTCAGCGCCCCAGTTGCTGTAGCTCCCACGGGCAAAAGTCTGTCTTGGCCCAATGTCCCCAGGGATCAGGTTCCACACTCTCACTTCTGGAGAAGTATTCAGTGTTTACACTTGGGCGGGGACCCTATATAAGGTCCGTGGACCAGGGGAGAGGGCCGTCCAGGGAGCCTCTTGGTACCCTATTGCTCCGCAGTGACTTGGCTGTGGGCCCTAGAATGGCGATTGCGTGCCCGCAGATCGCCGGCCCTGGGGGTGACTGCTAAGGATCCGGTATGTACCAGAGCCAGGGACCTGGCCCGTTCCGAAGCTCACCGTGGGTCCCCAGTTAGAAGGTGAAAAGAGAGGAGAAAGGGAAAAAAAAAAAAGGAAAAAAGAAAAGGAAAGAAAGAAAAGAAAGAGGAGAAAACGAAAGAGAAAAGAAAAAGAAGAAAAAGAAAGAAAAAAAAAAAAGAAAAGAAACGCAAAAAGCCAAACCAAAAAACACCAAAAACGCCAACAAAAATGAACAAAAACAAACTACATAGCACCTCACCACACCGCAAGGCAGAAAGATACACAAATCTGAAGTATATAATTCAGCGACTCAATGTTTTTTTGTTTGTTTGTTTGTTTTATGCCTTAGCACAGCTCCGCCCCTTCACTTCCACTCGGCTGGGTCCAGAGCGGCCGTTAAATGTTTTTGTTTTTACGCCTTAGCACAGCTCCGCCCCTTCACGCCCGCCCGGCTGGGTCCCGGGCGGTTTCGCAGTGGATTCCAAGATGGCGTCTGCGCGCCGGCACAGCTCCGAGGGTGGTGGGGATCCAACCTCCGCGCTCAAAAAGGCGCGGCAGCCAGAGGCCCAGAGGGCAAAGGTGCCCGCCGAGGCTGTCCGGCTCGTGAGCCGCCGGAAAAAAAAAGAAAAAGAAAAGAAAAAAAAAAAAAAAAACCCAAAAGAAAATAAAAACAAACACAAACAAACAAAACCCAGAAGAAATTTACCAAGAATAAAATATACAGTTCGGCGAGCCTATTCTTCTTTTTTTTTTTTTTTTTTTAATGCCTTAGCGCAGCTCTGCCCCTTCACCCCGAACGCGGCCCCGGCATATCCCGCACTCCTGGCGTTGGTTCAGAGACCAGCGGAGGGCGCCAGGCAGAGAGAGCCGCTGGGCACTTTATGGCTCCCGAGCGGTTTTGCCCTCGCTTTCAAGATGGCGCCTGCCGAGCTCCGGGGCTGGAGGAGACCAGCTCCCCGGCAGGCAGAGACCGCCACTGCCCGGGGGCTGGCGAGCAAGGACACGCACTGGGGTCACCGGCTGGAGAACCGCCGAAAAAGGCAGCACGGGCAGAAAGAGCCGCTGGGCACTTTTTGGCTCCCGAGCGGTTTCGCCTTCGCTTTCAAGATGGCGCCTGCCGAGCTCCAGGGCTGGAGGGGGCCGGCTCCCCGGCAGGCAGAGACCGCCACTGCCCGGGGGCTGGCGAGCAAGGACGCGCAGCTGGGGGGGTCACCGGCTGGAGAACCGCCGAAAAAGGCAGCAGGGGCAGAAAGAGCCCCTGGGCACTTTTTGGCTCCCGAGCCGTTTCGCCCTCGCTTTCAAGATGGCGCCTGCCGAGCTCCAGGGCTGGAGGGGACCGGCTCCCCGGCAGGCAGAGACCGCCACTGCCCAGGGGCTGACCAGCAAGGACACGCACCGGGGGTGACCGGCTGGAGAACTGCCGAAAAAGGCATCACGGGGTACAACACTATTTGCTGTCCGGGAATCTTTTGTGTTTTTCCGCCCTGGTGCAGATCCGTCCCTCCTCGCCAAGCGCTGTCTCAGCTGAGATCCCCCAGGTTCTAAGGTAATTTCGCAAAAAAGCCTCCTGTCTGCAATGCGCCACGTATCCCTCAGTGATTCTGCGCTGGCCTGGGTCAGGGCTCTATTCAATTGGGAGTGGAGGGCAAGCCGCTTTCCCGAGAGGCTGCACCCACCCCGGCTTGGGGCGGGTGTATCCGACCCGCGCTCCGCTGGCTAGTGTCTGTCCCGCGTTCCCAATTTTCGTTCACCTCAGACCTCACTCGCTCTGTTTGTCCCACGCTGATTCTCTGTGAATTCACACCGCTGTTCCTGTGTGGGAGTGGTCCTCTAGCGTTGTGGCAGGTCTGGATAGATGCCTTCCTCCCCGGGAGCGCAGATTCAGGCCGTCACCACCATTCCGCCATCTTTTCTTTTGACAGATCTTTATTTTTGTTTTTTTACATCGTCCAAAAATATCTTCAGCTTCAACGAGTGGATGATTGTCCCTTTCTAGACTCAGGAAAGTCGCATGGAAACTCTGTGGCTGTGTGTGCTGCTGCCGCCGGGCGCCCCGCCCCCTCCCAGTGTGGCTCCGAGCTGCTCACACTGACTGCTAGCTGACTGCAGCGCAGTGGGATTCAGTATAGTTTCAATTTAGTAAATAGTCACTGCAGCT
This sequence comes from Eulemur rufifrons, assembly GCF_041146395.1. NCBI lineage: Eukaryota > Metazoa > Chordata > Mammalia > Primates > Lemuridae > Eulemur > Eulemur rufifrons. The sequence goes on along the minus strand of NC_090989.1, from coordinate 186,830,635 downwards.
TCTACTCTGTGCTGGGGAGCCACGCTGGTGCTGGAAATACAGACGTGAGTACACTGATGGTGAAAATAACAGTGGTAGCTGCTGTGGACCAATTGCCCTCTCTCTCTGCCTCCATTCAAATGTTGAAGCTCTAATCCCTGTAACTATATTTTGAGATAAGGCCTTTAAGAAGGTAATTAAGATTCAATGAGGTGATAAGCGTCCGGCGATAGGATTGGTGTCCTTATAAGGGGGGAAAGAGACACCAGAGATCTCTCTGTGTGCAAGCAGGAAAGGCCATGTAAGGACACAGTGAGGAGATGGCAGTTTCCAAGCCAGAAAAGAGGCCTCACTGGAAACTAACCTTGCTGAAACTTTGATCTTGGACTTCCTGCCTCCAGAATTGTGAAAAAATAAAGGTCTGTTGTTAAGCTGCCTGGTCTCTGGTGCCTTATTACGGCAGCCCCAGCAACCTAACACAGCAGCCCTGGCTGCTAACTTACTTTGAGAGAGAGCTCTGGGTGAGGCCCTGGGCTGGGCCCTGTGGATGATAGAGATGTGTCAGCTGTGGTCCCTGCCTCTGACGAATACACCTGAGTACCCAAGGAGATAGTACATACATTCAAGTCTCGGAATGCAGAGCAAGTGCGGCTAGGTGGCGAGAAGACTTGGGTGGAATTCGCAGGGATGATGTGACCTTCTGAGTTGGGTTGGAGGGAAAGAGGTAAGAGCGTTGTCCCATAGTTCAAATCCCACTCTTGTTCTCCTCTGCTTGATCTTGTGTTTTAAATATCCTGGCTGGGTTCTTCCTAGCGAAGCCTTGATTTAGGATAACCTATTGGAGAGTGTAAATGATGGAGACTCTACGTGTTAAATTACAGCAGTCTGGAGCATCCTCTTCTCAACAGAGGTGAGTTTGAATTCTCTCATTAGAATTTTTATAGCCTGAGGTGTGCTGCTATGAAAATGAAACTCACTCACTTCCTTCTCAGCTGAGCAAAGGGGTGACTATTTTGTTTTCTAATGAGTGCTTCGCATGGGCCACCAGATGGAGTTGTGATGGCCTGTTGATGATTTCCTGTGTGAGCCAAGCCTCTTGAATCCTCTAGACCTGCCTTTCTGGATGGAGAGGGATGCTGTGAAACATGTGGCCAGGAGTCGGATGGGCCTGTGTCCTTCACTCAGCAGCTGTGTGGCTCCGGGCAAACTATAGGATCTCTGTGTCCCAGTAACGCAGCTGGAAAGGATAATCGTGGCATTTGGGATTAAGTGAAATCGTACACTTATATAAATGCTGGGCACAGAAGCTGGCACGTGGTAACAGCTCAAAATCTGTTTTTGCTGTCTGACAATTTGGAGAAGGCTGGCAGAAATGTAGTTGTAACTGTTATGTAACCATTGTGATCCGGGCTGGAAATATGTCAGTTCACCATGATTGGTGAATCAGTCAAAGATGACAGTGTCCATTGTAGATGATTTTTATGAGGACCAAATGCAATAGCACACATTTATGTCTGGATTATATTAGGTGCTCAATAAATGTCAGTTTTCCATTCTCATCTCACCCAGAGCAGGCATTTTCTCTGTCTTCGATACATGGGTCAATAACTATTATTCTGGACTCTCTCCCACCCAGACTCTATGCATCAACCTCTCCAAGTGGGTTACAAGGGGCCTGTATTATCAAAGCTCTCTTGAATATCCCTGTGAACCACATTTGGAGATAAAATTTTAAATGCCACTAACATTCCAATTACTTCCAGGTCAAAGGTGATATTGCTGAAAATTCAGCCAACACAGGTTTCTAGTATAATTCTTTAATTCAGTGTGGGGACCTGAAATAACATGGTATGCTCCACTTAAATAATTCAGTTTAAGGGCTATTTGGTGTACATGCTCTAGTACCTGCCCTTATGGCATCCACTGTGTATTTGGGAGCAGGCACGTAAGAAACATTAAATAAACTGCAGTAGGAATGATGGGCTGTGTGTCTGGTTATTCAATTTTTATGAATAGTGAGCACCTACTCTGTTCCTGGTGAACTCTTAACCCTTCAGCCAGACCCAGCCATCATCCTAGAAATCAGTTCTTCTTGGAAGCTTTCGTGGACCACCCTCCTTGTACCCTGGTCCACACGTACTTGGCATAAGTCCTTGCCATATGCTTTCATAAGATTCTGTACTTTTCCTTCTTAAAATAGATCTGTGTTTACTTTTGGCTTGGCACACAGTAGGTTGTCAATATAGACTGGTTGGCTGCATACGGTGGAATGGGGTATGGCTTTCCTGTAGATAGTGGTACAGTTTCCATGTTGGAAGGAAATCGGTAGCAATAAAAGCCAGACTGGAGGATTCTGACCACTAGTGCTTTCACTGCTTATGGCAAAGTCACTTTCCCACAGTTGTTTCTTCAGACCAGGCTGCGGCACTCTGAACACTGGCTTCTTCAGGATTTAGAAAGGGTTGGTATGAGAAGGCATTCTACCACCTCCTGGTTCCAAGAGCTGGTGAAATAGCAACATTCAGAGTTGAAGAAGAGGTTTATGTGCAATAGGGGGAGCTCCTTCATTTAAAAGTCACACTGATCCTTGCTGAGAAACCTTGGATTAGGTTTTCATAAACTTCTCTTTCTTGGAATTATAGAATCTCAGTTGTAGGAAGGACCAAGAATCATTCAAGTTCAACCACTCTCTCAGAGCAAGAAGTCTCTCAAGAACAGGCATGGCTAGCTTGCTTCTCTTTCCACCCCCTGCCCTCTCCTCACCAAGTTCCCTCCTAACCTCTTTTAGATGTATTTATTGAGCTCCTACTATGTGTCTGGCACTGGGGTTACAGAGACGAAGACGACAAATCATGTACCCTCCTCTTTTTCTGCTTACAGTCTAACTTGATTACCTCCCCAAACTGGGAACCTCCTTGGTGCTTGCGGGGGATGGTGTTCTGCCCTCTCCACGGGCTGCTCTAGCTGTTCCAGTGCTCTTTGCATTGGGCCCTGACACTGTCATCCTCTGATTACAGTTTCTGCTTTACCATCCTAATGGGCTTGTAACAGGCTTGGAGACATCTGGGCATTCTGCCCCCTGAGTTCCCTTCAGACACTTGAGAAACATGATTGGGCCCCTGGAGCAGTTTCTTTAATTGTCGTCATTCTTTGGTCCCACCATTGGATTATGAACCTTCCTTTTGTGGAGCGAGGTGGGCAAGGAGTAGGCAGCTTTATCACAGATGGAATTTACAAGTCAGCAAAATTGGACTTTCGCTCCTCTTGTAACACTTTTGAGTCCTCCTCTGAAGAACTTCCTGGGAGATTAGCAGTTTAAAAGGAAAGCATAAGACCTAACCAGCCGGACCCAAGGAGTGCAGTGGCTTCTGTTAGAGAAAATGGACTTGACAGGAGAGCAATCAACGACAGAGCACCTGGCTGGGCCTGGCATGTAGCTGCTGCTCAAAAGAAAAAAAAACGGAGTTTGAATGAATGAGTGAATGAATGAACTGATTAACATACTCCATATCTCCTGATCCTGCAAACTACATTCTGAGAGTGTGTGCAGACAAATTGATCTGACAGCCTCTGAGGAGGTGTGATGAATTTGAAGAGGGCCAGATGATGAGATGAGAAGTACATTGCAATTAAAAACACAACAATAACAGAAAACTATAGGCTGGTTGTCCTAGATTTCAATGCAACATGGAACAAATTGATTAATGAGAAAGATCTTAGGGATTGTCAAATTTAAGGTAGTAAAGAGGCTTAACCTGCCAGTCCTGCTGGTCTATTGATAGTGCTTGTCTATTGAGAAGAATTACGATGCTTAATTTTGGCTTAGTTGAATGTGATTGATTAGTGATCGTTGCCCTGGGCCTGGGAACGGGCCATAGTGAGGCACGTGCCAGAGGTTTGTTTTCCCTGAGTAGCCCAATGGCCTCTCTTTTCATAGGAGAAAGGAGATTTGCTCAAAGTCACACAGCAGCTTAATGCCAAGGTGTAGCCTGATGTGTCCAAGGGTCTTGATTTCATTCAAGTGCTTATTTTTACCACATTGCCCACATTCTGTACCTGGCTGTCCAAGTGTATTCTAGTTCAAGATTCATCTTGTTGGGGGAGGCAGAAACAGAGGAAAAGAACTTTTCCAAGAAGTGACAGTGACATGCTCATTGATATGGTGATTGTGTTCAGTCACCTCAACCCACTTAAAGGCCTGGGGGTCCACCCCCCACATACTCAGCTGGCTGCCTGGACCCTGGGGAGGGCAGGAGCTGGTGAGGATCTGGTGGGGGTGTGAGTTGTGTAGAGGCAGGCAGAAAGTAGATCAATGGGCCTTGGATGAGATTAACTCCCAGATCAGAAGTGAACCAGTCAGGCAGCAGAGGATCTGGGGAACTTTGAAACTAGCGAGAAGACTCCTTTTTTGTTTGTTTCTCACAAGTGGTGGTGGCCCTGGGAGGAGTTTCCCAGAAACTACAAGACTGTAGCAACAGCACTGGGACTCTTTCTTTTTCTTCCTTCTTTTCCTTACTTCCACCAGCATTCATTATCTGCCTTGTTTAAGGAGACCAGGTTACTGGACTCACTTGTGCAGAATTGAGACTGTCTCTATTGTACCTTCATAAGAGCACTGAGGATTTCAGGGATGTTGTGTTTTGATTTTTTTTTAATTGTTGTTTGTTTGTGGAGAAAGGAATATTTTTTCTCCCCCCCAAGAAACTCCTTAAGAAATTAAATGGAGGCCAGTGATTGGGTTAAAATTAGTCAGAGGCCTCCTTGGCATGTATCCCCCAGGCGATTTACCTTGGACAAGTTACTTAATCTCTTTGTGCCTCAGTTTCCTCATCTGCACCCACTTCCCAGGTTGCTGTGAGGATGAAATAAGTGGATTTATGTAAAGCATTTTGATCAATGCCAGATACATAGCAAGTGCTACATATGCGTTAACATTTTTTTAATTGACAGGTAAAATTTTTGTGTATTTATGGTGTACAACATAATGTTTTGATATATGTATACATTGTGGAAGGGCCAAATCAAGCTGTTTATATGCATATGCATTACCTCACATACTATTTTTTTGTGGTAAGAACACTTAAAATCTACTCTCTTTGCATTTGTTAGCTATTATACTCCTGCAAACTTGGGTTACTGTATCGAACACTGTGATTTTTTGTGTGTGTGCCTTCTCGTTTTATACTTTTTTGAATAATTTATACCACGGCATGCCCCTCAGAGAGCATGAGAAACAGACACAGGAAAGAAACAAGACATCACCTCTTCCTGAAGCTAAAGATTTAAAACCCTTGAGGTGAACCTTCTAAATCAAGAACCAAGCATCCAATTTCTTGTTAGCACAGCCACAGAAAGAAGTAAGTACTTTGCAGAATAGAATTAATTGAAGAACCTTGAAGTTCTAAGGGTCTCAAAACTTGGTTTGAATGACTTGGTGCATATTTTTGAAGCACCGATTGTGCTGGTAATAGAATTCTGCACCCCCCCTCACCCCGGCAGATAATGAACTGATAAGGGGTATTTTTGGCCACCACGTTTGTGGGTTATTGGGAAGGCCCAGGGCAGCAGAGAGGAGCACAGCCGTATCTGCAGCAGGCACTGCTTCTGGATCAATAGCTTTGTATTGTATAGGACGTTGGCACTTTGCCACTTAATTCTTCAAGTGTTGAGATGGCCGCGGCTGATGAAATATTGATCTCAGGCCTGTCAGTTTCAATGGAATTCAAGAAAGAGTTGCTATAAAACAAGCTTTCTTGATAGTGGCCATCCTGTTAATTCTTCTTTGCATGTAGCTTTGCTTTCCATTCTCAGAAAACACGAATGAATTGCCTTTCTTATACAATGGACCCTTACGGAACTACGGGAAAACGTGTTAAGGGAAAATAGGAGAGGAAATCCATTTGTGACCTCCAGTGTTCTGTCTGCAAGCACTACTGGGAATAGAACGACTCCAAGGCAGCGACTATTTTCAAGCCAGGCTGTACCCAAGGCCGCATGTTCACTAGATTGGCTCGTAACTGCAGTGAGATATTTCAAATGTTAGGTAATCAAATCTGAAGCAGGAAGAAGAGTTTAAACTTCCAAATTAGTTGCAATACACACTCCCTATGTGTTTGAGACTCCTGAGGTGGGACTGAGCTGAGTGAATTAGAAGCTCACTTCACTTTGTTTCCTGTGCACTATCAATTAAGCAATTTCCAGAAGCAACAGCACAGATGGCATTTTACTTAGTTTTATAGGGTAGTTTTCTACCCTCTGTTTTAAGGGGAAATGAGAGCAGGAGGCAATAAGGCTTTCCTTAGTACCCTTCTTGTACTTTCTTAATGAACCTGCTTTGCTTCTACTCTGTGTCTTCCTGGGTACGGGGGACAAAAGCATTTCCTCCTTCCAGCTTGCATACTCAACCCTCAATCTGTATTTATTTTTGATAAAAGGTTCAGCACAAAACCATACAGAGCGTTCTTTAAGAGCCTGCCCTCGGCCGGGCGCAGTGGCTCACGCCTGTAATCCTAGCACTCTGGGAGGCTGAGGCGGGAGGATCGATCGAGGTCAGAAGTTCAAGACCAGCCTGAGCAAGAGCGAGACCCCCGTCCCTACTAAAAATAGAAAGAAATTATCTAGACAACTAAAAATATATATAGAAAAAATTAGCTGAGCGCGGTGGCACATGCCTGTAGTCCCAGTTACTCAGGAGGCTGAGGCAGAAGGATTGCTTGAGCCCAGGAATTTGAAGCAGCTGTGAGCTAGGCTGATGGAGAGTGAGACTTGGTCTCAAAAAAAGAAAGAAAGTGAAAGTGAAGGGTGTCAAGTGGAAGATTCAGAGTCTTAGATTCTGTAGAAATTCTCTGATAACATTCTGTCTCATCACGATCACCTGACGGATCCTTTTTCATTTTTTATGTTTCATCTTAAATGCCACCTCCTCAGGGAAACCTCCTCCGACTATCTTTCTAAAACTGCTTCTCCCACAGTCCCAACTGGACGATCAGCATGGCTTTCTGTGTAGTCTCAAGCATAGTTTCCCTTAGTTTGTGTTTCAGAAGTAAGAGTGATTTTTGCTTCTCACAGATGTAAAAGTGTTTGATCATATTGCAATATACTTTTTCAAACCATCACCTTTCCTCACTCAGAGAGATTTTGGCATTTGCTGCCTTCTGTGTTCAAGATTATGCCAGCTACACCCTGAGTCAGTGAAGATGGGACTGAGTCTTACTTGTTTTTATACCTTCAGTGCCTCACCCAGGAGCACAGTCAGCATCTATCAAAGTCAAGAGTGCAGGAGAGAATGTAGCCTGCGATGGTCAACAAGCTACATGACACCTGAGTGGTAACTCAGGTGTGGTCTGTGCCCAGCCCCTTCAAAGTCCCATGCTGTGCCCTGTGAGCACACACAGCCATATAAACTCACATACTTAATTTTTCAGGAAGCAACTGATGGCACAGTCTGTGCTTCTGTTCCTCTCCATGGCTTTCTCTTAATGGCTTAAAATGTCAGATGTGGCATATTTTTGACTCACCATTTTGATCATGATCTCAAGGCAGGAAAACGTTAGGGACAAACTCTGACTGTGGTTCAACTGGCCTCGATCACTGCTGAATCCAGCAAGGTTTGCATCAAGCAAATGTGTTGTTTTTTTTTTTTTCTTTTACCTAAAAGAAGGTCTTCAGGTTTCTCTGGGGCTTTCAATAAGGTCTGGATGTCCTCCAGTGAATTATTCTGGGCTAAAGACCTTATCTGGGGCTTCTATCTGCTCATCTCTGGAAATCACTCAGGTTCCCAATCACACTTGCATTTTATTAATATGAGAGAATTACTCTCTGCATCATCCCCCTTCTATAAATAGAATATATCAAAGAAAAGTTACTGCTTTTCTTTCCCTATGGCAATCTTTTTCCAATATTTGAAAACTATTTTTCCAATACTCTCTCCGTTTAATGTCTCTTCTAATGGATTTCAAATTCTTTGAAACCTAGAAGCAACTTAAAAGTGATTTCACATCATATATTAAATATCACCAAGTAACTATCTTAGGGGGCTTGAATTTCAGATTAAAAAGGAATATGATTTTTACCCTGCTGACTTTATGCTTTATTGACTATATTTACTCAGAAGACTTTTTCAGAAACTTAAATTTTTAAACTTATCTTTACTGAGTCTGATAGTGGCTTTCTCATATTCTTTGAAGTTCCTTTTATTGCTTTTCCATTTGTCCATGATTGACTGAGAACCACCTCTCTAACCACTGAGAAAAGAACTTGTAACCTGACTGTCTCCAAACCTGGCTGTCATCCTTGGTGTGTCATCCTTGCCTCTGAGACAGAAAGAGATACATCACTAAATATTGAGTTTATCACCTTCCTGAAGTATCCTGTCTTTAATTCTGCAGGAATAAACAAATTGAGTGAAATGATTTCCAAACTGCTCATAATATTATATGATCCTAAATTATTCTCACCCTTACTGCTGGAGAGAGAGAGAGAGAATACATTATTTTAATTCATTAAGATGGCAATAATTGAGAGTCTCAATCCTTGCAGGAAATGAAACAATTAAGAAGTCACAAAATCAGAGGGAGATAAGATGCCTACATAGATTAAGCAGCATAGGATGGCACAGCTTAGGTGCTTGTTATTAGGGTACTCTGGCCACATATGTGACGGGTAGCTACAGAAATATAGGACTCAACCCTGCCAGGGGTCAAAAGCGTATCATGTTGTTTTGTTCTCTCATATTTTAAACCAGGAATTCTTTCAGGCTTTTGGAAAAATGCCAACCATGACTTTCTGCTCCCAGGCATGCTGGGTGGTATAAGGGTCCAGAGATTTTAGGACCCACTTATCACTAAGTCCTTACGACATTTTGGCCATGAAGGATGGGAAGGGGTTTGTCATGCAGACAAGTGGGGGGTACGGGGCGGTTCACACACGATCTGGTGTGGCGTACTCAGTGTTAGCTGGGGTGAAGATTATGAGGGCTTGAATGTCCTCCAACATATTTTGACATTGTGCTTGAGGCAGGGAGGAGCCAGTATGCTTTGTGGCCAGATAGGTGACTTAGAAGGGCCACCTGGGCAGCAGAGTGGAGAAAGGATGTGCCCATGAGGGGCTGGAGGGAGGAGACTGTTGACAGAGCATTGCAGGAGACAGGAAAAGATCGTGACCAAAAGGACTCTTCAGAGGTGGGAACCTCAATAGGTAGTGGCAGGTTGCCTGTGGACAGTGAGTGAGAGAGAGTGTGTGTGTCTGTATGAGAGAGACATGTGGAGAAGGATGAGGAGGAAGAGGGGAAGAGGAAGAAGACAACGAAGAAAAAAGGAAAGGAGAGGAAGAAAAGAGAAGGACAAGAAGTACTGGCATATTTCTGAGCTTCCTACCTTTGGTAAATATCTGGCTGAATTTTCTCATCTGCCTTGCTCTGCAGCCTGAAGATGGTCTGTTTAATCAGATTAAATCAGATTAAAGTTCGATGAGTTCTTGGCTCCTTACCATGGCATCTGATCTTTGGCTTCTCATTCTTCCATTGGCCTTGAATTTTTAAGTCCCCTGATTCATTGTTTATTGAACAAAGGTTTATGGAGCACTTACTCTATTCTAGGTGTTGTTCTGCAGGCCGGGGATGTGATGGTGAGCAAAGCAAACAAGACCCCCTGTTCTCGTGGGGCGGCCTCTCTTTTGCCCTGTTTGAATCTTAGATTCTTGATTTGGTTTTACAGCAGGGTCAGGTTGGAGCATCCCTGTCCATCACTCTAGTTTCCTTAGAAGCAATTAGGACCTAAAACCTACTGAAGAATAAATCTGCTCTCTTAGTCACTCTTGTTTTGCTTTTTTCCCAAAGAGCCTCATTTATGATATGCAGGACTCAGAGTCTCCCTGTAGCCTTTAATGTTTATCATAATCAGAAATTGGCCCCAAATCCCAGAGAAGAGCACAGAGCTAACTTTGTGGATGATTATTTCTTTAGTAGGAAGTAGCAGTTCTTAGACAATTGGGTTGTGAAAAGGTTTCTCTCATCTCTTCTTCCACTCCAATAGGGAAAAGTTTTGTTTTGTTTTAATTTTTAAAGTGCTAAGTAAGTTTCCAAAAGACCTTTGAATAAGGGGCTGGCCTGGGCCTGGGAGGCTGCTCATTTTCAATGTTAGAGGATCACAGAAGTTGGCAGGGAGGGGGCCTGTGTGTGCGGATCCAGGAGTGGAGGGGTGTTTCATAACCACCTGCAGAACCAGGCCGGTGGATGCTTTGTAAATATGTGGGGAAGCAAAGTGTGATGAACTGGGGTGCCTGCTGATGTCCCTGGTGCCTGATGAATTTAGAGAGCATTTTTCTATTTCCCTTAGTGTTTCTCTGCAAGTTCCATCTCATTTCTTGCTTTAATGAGGACATTCTTTATGCCTAAACAAAGCCCCTACTGCTAGAACTCAAGCCTGTTACCTCCACTGCTCTTATGTGCCAGGACTGCAGTAGGAAGGAGTGAAGGAGGAGCTCCTCCCTGCTGCGGGTCCGGGACTGTCAACTAGCGGCAGGGGGCCCGACCCTGACTGCCGGCCTCTGCCCTGGCTTGCCCACGTGATGGAGACCACCATTCCTGGCTACCCATGGCCCCAGGATCCCAGATTGTGTCCACGTGATGTACGCACTAGCAAGCCACCTGAATTTATTTTGATTCATTGCAATTGGATGCACTTTTGCTATGCACGGTGCTAGCCGCTGACTCAGAGAGGTGAATAAAATAGCATCTAGTCATTGGGGTTAGTCACGGATAGAAAGGTGTTCTGCCACTAGAGGAATGCATAAAGTGCAAAGGCAAGATGGAGGGAAGATTAATTCTGCTGGGAGATGTGTAGACTAAGGTTTAGCAAAGAGGTGACATTTGAATTAAGACTTGTAGGATGAGTGGTTTTTCCAGGGATACAAGGGAATGGTGGTATTCCTGATCAAAGAACATGGACAAATGCCCAGAGAGATGGCAGCACTGAAGACATCCCAGACCATCAGAGTCCAGGAGCTGGTGTGTCATCCCCATATGGTTGGCACTAATGAGAGAAGGCTCTGAGATAAAGTTGAGTGCTATATTGTGGAGTGGGATTGGATTTGGTGTTTAAAGAGAAACTAGAGGTTTGTAAGCAGGTAAGAAATGGAATTGATTATGGTTTTAGTAATACCTCTCCGGCAGGAATGTGGAGGGTAATTGTAGAAAATATAGAAATGGAGGCAGGAGGTCCAGTTATGAGATTACTGCAATAATGCAGGTGCGATGATGTGGAGTTGGCGTGGGGCCGTATCTCCAGTCTGAACCTCTCTCCTAGACTCCAGCCCCTTTTATCCAACTGTCTACTTGATGTCTCCACTCACATGTCTGATAGACATCTCCAACTCGGCATGACCAGGGCAGAACTCCTGAACTTCCCTTCCCCACACCCGTTCTGCCCCTGGACTTCCCCCTCTCAGTTGATGGCAACTCCACACTTTCAGTTGCTTGTCGAGTGTTCAAGAGCAACTCTAGGTTTTCTCTTTCATACCATTTTTCCAATCATGAAACCCCATGGGCTCTTCCTGCCTCACCATTTCTGTCCCTCACTCCTCTCCCTGCCTGCAGCCTTCTCACTACTCCAGACACCCTGGCACATTCCAGCTGGTCCTGCTCCTGCTCCCCTCAGACCCCTGCCTGGATCATTCCCTCAACTCCTTCCCATCCTTGCCCAAACTTCATTTTCTCAGGGAGGCTCGCCCTGCCTTGCCCACCGCACCCAACACTGCCTCCTGTCCTTCCCCAGTACAGTTCACCCACTTATTTGACTCTCTTTTTATTTTCCGTTGCACGCATCACCTAGCATGCTATGCAACTTTCATATTTATTTTATTTATTGCCTAGTGTCTGTCCACACTCAAATGTAGCTCCTCTAGGATAGTTTTCTTTGTCTGTTTGCTCACTACTATATCTTCAATGACCTAGAGCAATGCCTAGCACAGAATAGAGACTCAGTGGATATTGGACGAATTAATGAATGAATGGGAAGTTTGCTGGAAAGAATGACAAATGGAGGTTAGTAGAGTGGAAGTTGTACCTCTTGGCATCCTATTGACTTTGAGAGTGGAAAAAAGAAAAGAATAAAGAATGATTCCAGGACCCTGAGCTTGGGCTGATGTTTTTACCTGATATGGGCAAGGCAGGAGAGGAAATATATCGGAGGGGAATTAATGAATTCTACTTGGGTCATGTTGAGTCTGCATGCTTGTGTATTATCCAAGTTCAGTCACTTGACATGTGGATTTTGCTTAAGAGAGAAATCAGGCTGGAATTAAAGTTTTGATAGTCACCAGCTATGGAATGGATGAAGTCGTCTAGGGAGAGGGAACCAAATGACAGGAAGGAAGGATGTGGAAAGATGCCCCACCTTTATTATGGGGCACACTCAGGAAAAGCCAGCATGCACTAGTCAGTATTCTGGGGTGCATAGTTTGGTTCCCTTGTCTAACTCAGAAGCTGGAGAAGAGAAAGAGGCAGATGTGTGAGGAGGCATTGTGAAATGATTGCAGCAACTTTTGTCTCATCGTCTTGGATAAGTCTATGTAATGCTTGAGTTGCCTTCTAGGCCCTTGTGTCCTAGGACAATCATCCTTGTCCCCAACTTCCCGAATCCCACCTGTGTGCGGCACCTACCCTAAGCTTTGGGTGTTTTCTCTATCAAGATGGCAGACAGCAGGGCTCTAACCTAGAGCATTAGAAGCAGCAGCAATTGTTTTCTTCACTGAGTTGTCATAAAGGCAATCCTGCCTATATCATATGCATTTCACATTCCATGATCCGTCTGAGACAATTTGCTACAAGGCTTTAGGTTCCAATTTCTCAGAACAGTTGGAGATCAGTTAAATGAATTTGGCATGTTTACAAGAGCCAATGATACTTGCTTCAGCAAATGATTCTTTAAGGAAATTCAAACAAAAAGCCATTTTCTTTTCTCTCTCTCTCTTTTTTTTTTTTTTTTTTTTTTTTTTGAGAAGCTTCTCAGGGAAAAGGAAGGAAATGCATATGCAGGGCTCTATTTTAGCTTCGGAAACCAATGCAGATTGGAAGGACTTTTTTTTTTTTTTTTTTTTTTTTGTTGAGACAGAGTCTCACTTTGTTGCCCAGGCTAGAGTGAGTGCCGTGGCGTCAGCTTAGCTCACAGCAACCTCAGACTCCTTGGCTTAAGCGATCCTACTGCCTCAGCCTCCCGAGTAGCTGGGACTACAGGCATGCGCCACTATGCCCGGCTAATTTTTTCTATATAGATTTTTAGTTGTCCATATAATGTCTTTCTATTTTTAGTAGAGACGGGGTCTCGCTCAGGCTGGTCTCGAACTCCTGACCTTGAGCAATCCACCCGCCTCGGCCTCCCAGAGTGCTAGGATTACAGGCGTGAGCCACCGCGCCCGGCCAGATTGGAAGGACTTGTTTGGGCTTGCATTTAATAGTCGCCACTGCTGGGAGCGTAGGACCCTGATAAATGCCTGCATCTGTATCTTAATACTGTCGGAAGCTATTGTTTGTTTTTTTGTTTTTTTTTTTTTGGAGACAGAGTCTTGCTCTGTTGCCCACGCTAGAGTGCCGTGGCGTCAGCCTAGCTCACAGCAACCTCAAACTCCTGGGCTCAAGAGATCTTCCTGCCTCAGCCTCCTGAGTAGCTGGGACTACAGGCATGCACCACCAACCATGCTCGGCTAATTTTTTTCTATATATTTTTAGTTGTCCAGATCATTTCTTTCTATTTTTTTTAGTAGAGACAGGGTCTCGCTCTTACTCAGGCTGGTCTCAAACTCCTGAGCTCAAACGATCCTCCCGCCTTGGCCTCCCAGAGTGCTAGGATTACAGGCGTGAGCCACCGTGCCTGGCCTGGAAGCTATTGTTAAAGTGGTTGTACCCACTCAAGTCTCTGAGGACATTTTGAAACAGTAATTTCAAAGAAGAAATTGAATTTATTTCTTCACTTCATGTATAAGTGCAAAGAATATATAGGGGTGTGTCTTTTCTTCTTCAGTAGAGAGATTTCCTCCATGTGATGGCTGTTACCTTCGAGACAGGTGCTTGGCACTGTTATACAATAAACAAGAAATGCTTTGGGGTCTCTCCCTTTCCTAGCATCTCCCTTTATTTTTAATGTCTTCCACTGAGGCACTAGGGCTGCCGTGGTGCCCTCTGTCTTCTCAGCATAAGTATAGCTGCTGCAGATGGACAATGTCATGTGCTTGGGGGCTGTCTCAGGCTGATAGCGATGACAGCAAGAGTGACAGTGCTGTTATGTTACTGGTGGTAGTGGATATATGTGTTATTTAGCACTAAAATAATGCTGCATAACAAAGCACTCCAAACTCAGTGGCTTAAAATAACAGTCACATATTCTTGCTTACCTGGTGGGGGTTGTCTGGTGGTGGGTTGCTCTAGGGTGTGTGGCTGTGCTTCATGGTGCAAATCTAGCTGGCCTGGGCTGTTTACTGTAGTTTGAGCTCATGGTTGCTCCACATCAGTTCATTCCAGAGCCCAGACCGAGGAGTAACAGTTACCTGCGTGAGAATGAGAGTTCTTTTCATGATGATGACGGATGAATAAGAGGGTAAGTCACATTGCACAAGTTTCTGTTGCATCAAGTCTATGCATATCCCATTACATGAAGCAAGTTAGATGGCCAAGTCCAAACTAAAGGGATAGAGAAGCATAATCTGCCCATTATGAGAACAGAGAAAGTCGGATGGCCAAGCCTAACATCAAAGAAGCAGGTAAGTATATTGCTCATGTGGCAGGGGAGTAGGGAGTGGATATTTACCAAACTATTCCATTCTACCACAACCATCTGTCAGTTGAGAGGCATGTGCAAGGTCCCAACACATTCATTCACTTGCCTGTGCATTCCGCTAATACTTGTTGACCCCTACTGTGTGTCGGGCACTGTGCTAAACACTGAGGTTATAATAATGAAGACAGAGGAAATTAGGAGCCCATGGATTGTGGGATTTTGCTAGGAGACCCAGCTGAAACCCGATCTGATGGGTGGAGAGGCAGATTGGATCTTGGGCTCTGGGAACAGAGTAGGTTTAAGAGGTTTAAGGTTTTGGAGGTTGAAATTCTGGAGGCAAATCTTGTTTCTGGATTTTCTGCAGTGGTAGTTGACTGATATATGCAAACCTGACTTTTGCCTGGTCATGACTGACGCCCAAAGTATCTTTGAGTTGATTCCTGTGCATGTTTCTGATGGCCGTTCTGATTGCATTTCACAAGGAAGGAATAAAGCTAATGAGGCAAATGTTTCATCCACTCGCATCAGTGGGGCACAAAGTGCTAAGACCTATTTCAAGAGAGAAAGCTCTCTCAGACAACCAAGCAATTGGAAAGTGCAATAATTAACGATCTGGAAAGGAAGTTTTCATTAAGTCTTCTGGCAAAGGGATAAAGCAAAGATTGGTGAATATCCTGAGATGGTAACAGTCATCGTCAAAAATATAATACAAAAATGTAACTGAAACAAGCACAATTTTTTACTGATTTGGCCAATACTGATTAGACCATCAACTAATTTTCAGTTTCACTGGATTTGAGCCTAGAAAGTCCAGTGTTAGCAGCTAAGTTATTTGAACCCTGAATATTTCCTGTGTTTGACTCCATAGATAGAAGGGGCAAAGGAAATATTGCATAATCTGTTATGCCATGTTAAAAAATAAGCAAGCTTTTTACCGTGACAGTAACTTTTAAAGAGCCATCCCTAAACCCCTACAGAGTTTCTCCCTCTGGAATGTTCGGAAGCACAAATTCAGTCATCATTTCTGAAATCTACCATCTAAGGTATCCATAGAGTAGAGGTCAGCAAACCACAGCATGAGAACAAAATTTGTCCAACCTGTTTTTGTAAATAAAATTGTATTTGGACATAACCCTGCTCATTCGTTCACAAACTGTCCATGGCTATTTCTGTGCTGCAACAGCAGGAGTGAGGAGCTCTGACAAGGGCCTTATGGTCCCAAAGAGCCCATCATATTTACTGTCGGGCCCTTTGCAGAAAAAGTTTGCTGACTCCTGTAGAGAGTAGGCTGTATAAATCGGCCTGCACATGTTCTGAGGGTATTAGACAGGAATTCTTTTGCTTATAAGTGCTAGGATCCTTTCTGAAGTCTGGATCTGGAGCCCCGCCTGCTGTAGATGGGACTTGAGTTATGGTTGGATCCCTGGGTTCAAAGGCTGTCACCAAAGCTCTCTTATTCTCCATCTCTTGCCTCTGCTTTCTGCTACATTAGCTTCATTCTCAGGCAGGCTCTCTCCAAGAAAGGTGTAGTGGGAAAGGCAGCTACCAGAATATCTGGGCTTATATAAGGTCCTTGGTTTTTATAACTACTGAAGGAAAGACATCCTCTTTCTCCCAGCATCTGTGGTAGTCCCCATCCCCACGGCACAGGGCTTAGATTGAGCTTGGTGCCTGACCTGGACCAGTTACTGTGCTCATGAGGGTAAAGGCTCTGTGTTGAACATTTGTGTTGTGGGTCCTTCCTGTCTCTGGGGAACAGAAAAGAAGGGCCATGTGTTTGATAGGCCCAACAGCTAGGGGAAGAGAAGTTTCCAGCAGGAATCAGAGGGAAGCTAAGGATAGCTGGAAAGTTTGGAAACAGCATAGAATCCAAGAATTCTTTGGGAGGCTTATGTTTCTATCATTTTGCCTCTCACTGTGATTCCTCCCCGCTGCTTAATTATCCACCTTTGCTCTGTCTTGCATCTTGCAACTCCTGTCTTCTTCTATTACTGCAGTTGACCCTTGAAGAATATGGGGATTAGGAACACCGACCTCTCATGTAGTCAAAAATCTGCATATAACTTTTGACATTCCAAAAACTTAACTACTAATAGCCTGTTGACCAGCAGCCTTACCGATAACATAAACAGTCAATTAACACATATTTTTATGTACTGTATTCTTACAATAAAGTAAGCTAGAGAAAAGAAATTTTTATTAAGAAAATCAGGCCGGGCGCGGTGGCTCACGCCTGTAATCCTAGCACTCTGGGAAGCCGAGGCGGGTGGATCGCTAGAGGTCAGGAGTTCGAGACCAGCCTGAGCAAAGAGCGAGACCCCGTCTCTACTAAAAATAGAAAGAAATGATCTGGCCAACTAAAAATATATATAGAAAAAAATTAGCCGGGCATGGTGGCGCATGCCTGTAGTCCCAGCTACTTGGGAGGCTGAGGCAGTAGGATCGCTTAAGCCCAGGAGTTTGAGGTTGCTGTGAGCTAGGCACTCACTCTAGCCTGGGCAACAAAGTGAGACTCTGTCTCAAAAAAAAAAAAAAAAAAAAAGAAAATCAGCAGAAAGATAAAATATAGTTACTGTTTATTAAGTGGAAGTGGATCATCATAAAGGTTTTCATCCTTGCTGTCTTCATGCTGAGTAGGCCGAGTAGGAGGAGGAAGAGGAGGGGTTGGTTTTGCTGTCTTGAGGGTGGCAGAGGCAGAAGTGGAGGAGGTGGAAGAGGAGACAGGAGAGGCAGGCACATTTGGTGTAACTTTCATTGAAAAATATCCACATAGAAGTGGACCCAAGTAGTTCAGACCTGTGTTATCCAAGGATCATACTTTGCACCACACTGTTCAGAACCTGTATTCTTTCATTCCTTCCAAATTCACTTATAGAAGACTTTTGTGTGGGGCAGGCCTTAATGCAGACGTAGAATATTTGAGGGCAAAAATAACTCAGTACAGTACAGTAGAGACAACTTAAAATTTAACATCAGTCATTACTCCCAAAAAGGCTTATCAGCCATTCCTCATCATAGTGAATTATTTTCTAATCCTGCATCCCAATTCAGCCCCAGCTCAGCATAATGTTCTTGGTCCATTCTTCCTCTTAACACTTGCTGTCACCGAACTCCAGACGCCAGTATCCCAAAGTTCGTGACATTTTGTCCTTAGAATAGTTTTACTTTCTCTACTCTACTTCAAATTAGGTTCCAGAGCACTTTATGCCCTCAGATCCTTTTAAGGAACTTAGTGAAGCAAAATGCATCCTTGCAAGGTCATGCTAACAAAAGTTTGGGAAGTACCATGCCATTGTCACGATGGCTGTAGTAGTTATTCTAACATAGATTCTACCAATCAGGATAAACCCCTAGAAAGAAAGAGAGAAAGGACAGGAGGTAGGGGCTGGGGAGGGTTTTACTTGCTTTCAATTACATGTATTATTCATTATGTTTGGAAATTAAAACCTTCATACATGGTCTTTCCTATAAAGAAATCTTTCCTTCATCATTAATAAAGTATATAAGGCCCATGTGACCAAAGTCATGTGTCATGTGCCTTTTTTTTGCAATGAGAAGAATCCCAGATGGCTACTGGCCCAAGAAGGTTGGAGATATGTGGGGAAGTCATGGGTCCAAGCCACGATTTAGGTCCGAGTTCAGGAGTCTGGAAGGAGCACGGTCTAAATTGCCAAAGCCCTCCTGTCCTGCAGAGTGAGGTAAGTGTTGTAAACTGTGACACTTTCAAGGATGCTTGTTACATAGTATTATTGCTGTGATAGCTGACTGATACGTTTAGGCTGAGAGTCAAACCCAGTCTGTGTCCACAGATCTTAATCTTTGCCCTATCATTCCTTTCTTCTTACCTCTAAGGGCACTTATTTTCATAGCATGTTAATGCTCTTTTTCTCTTTCTCCTTTTAGTTTCTAAAGGATAGAAAATTTATCTCTCTTGTTCACCCTCAGTCCCCATCATAAATCTTCGTACCTTGTTGCTGTTCAATAAAGATTTTGGACGAATGGTAAACTTGAGCCTCATGTTCGTAATAACCACAGATAGAATAACCACAGATGAGCAATAGTAATTTGTTTGTACCACTAATGGTTTCACTGTTTTTTTACCCTAGTGTATGATGAAAGATATTTTTGGATTCGTCTGCAAGGCTTTTTGATCATAGTAAGGGACTGCATTAAACTATGGTCTACAGATAATACTCTGTCTTCCCAAGAAAAGCCATTCTGTCTGTTGAGAACATTGAGGAGTTTTCTTGTCTCTGTTACTTGACTCTTTTGATTTCCTGATTTTAGCCAAATATGCTTCCTTAAAATGGCCAAAAAGCATGACATATTGCTATGTAATATGCCACTATGCCTGTATTGCTCTGTGACTTCTGGTATTTAACTGTTCTAACAAAAACATATATCAAACTATAAATAATGAAAAGAAAATATGAAAGAATACTGTGGTACCTCATTTATTCTCAGAGAAATACAAGAATAAAGTGTTCAGCAGATCAAGGTAAAAATATTATAGGTCAAAGATAGGTGGGAATGGAGTGGCTAAAACAGTCAGCCCACCCAGAACATCGTGTGATGATTCTTTGTCTTAAGCCTGAAATAACTTTGGCTGTTTTTATTCAAATTGCAGTAAAAATAGGGAAGGCTATTTCAGACAAAAAGGCTCAAAATAGGGCTGTGATCATCTTTTGTCACGTGATAACAGGGAGCACAGATGTGGAAACTCTCCACTGTGTTCAGACCGTTTCTGCCTTGGCAAAACCAAAGGACCTGGCAGGACCTCAGAACAGAGAGGGATGAGGTAGTTTCAGCATCCAACCATGGTCTAAAGGAGATTAAAAGTGTCTTGGTTATGCCTACATGGTGACTTTTTACAAAAGTTCCTCAGTGACTCCGATTTGCAGAACAGGGTTGAGAAAATGTCACTGCGGCCCTTGATGCAACTTAAAGCCCTCTTACTCCCCTCAGAGGCTTCAAGGATGGTGTCTGGCTCAAGGTATGTGATGTGCTTCTGAGGCAGAGACTGCAGGCATTTCCAAGAGTCCCCCAGAGTAGTTAGAGCATCTGGGTGCAGGCAGGCTAGTCCACCTGCCTGTGGTACTGCAGGGTGATTCATCTCAATGACTCTGCTGGAGTCCAGCTTGTGACCTTCAGCTTTGCAGAACCAGAAGTTCACTTCCATTGGTGACTGCTAGGGGTTATTAATCACAGAGATATTGAACCATTCAAACCTTACTGCAAATGTATGAATTTATATGGAGGGACTGGAGCAGTCAGGGATATTAAATATTCATGTGTGCCTAAGGGGCACATCTTAAAATCTCTGATACATTCATGTCATTTCTCCAACAAATATTCACTGAGTGTCTGCTCTGGGCCAGTCATGCAGGAGGCCATGCTAGGGGCTAGGATGTCGTGGTAAACAAAACAGACTGACCTGTGTCCTTGGGAATCTCATTCATGTACTAGGAAGTCGGACAAGACAATAAAGAAATAGTTTTAGATAGTGGAAAGCAGAAAAAGTCTTTTAAAACAGGATTATTAGGGAAAATGGGGTGGAGATGGAGGATTGCTACTTGTGATTCTTGATGGTGTTCAGATCCCTGGTGCTGTTTGTCCCTGAGAACAGCTCAGCTCTAACCACTCACAGTCTGATTATGTTCAAGGCCTATAGATACCCTTATTTGCTTAAGTTAGTGCCAGTTGGGATTCTGTCATTTATAGCCAAAGCTCTGACTAATGTGCCTCATGGCTAACAAAGCAAATTCTGGACTCTACAGCTTGGCATTTGAGGTCCTCAATCCCATCCCAATGGACATGTGAAACCCTAATTCCTACTGCACTGCCAAAGCACCTTCTACTCGGCTGTACCTGGCCCGACACAGCTTGTCTCCCCTCCTGTGCCTTCCTTATACAGGACAACAGAGGAAGTGGTTTGGAAACCTACACTGGGACCCTTTAGGGTCTAAAATTTCCCCGCCTCAAACCCCCTGACCAGTGTCCACCTGTCAAAGTATAAAATGTGCCTCAAGGCACATGCACATCTTCCCTCCTCCAGGAACATTTCAAATTCCTCAGCTAAAATTAATCTCCCCCTTCTCACTGCACATTGAATCTCTGTCAAAGCATTTAGTAAAATTTGCCTTGTAATATAATTACTTATAATATGGGTCTAATTGCACCACTAGAATACGAATCCCTGAAGAATGGAGTGTCTGCCTTTTTAAATTTTTTTTTAACATTTATATCCTCCTCCATGCTTGGTAACATAAATTAAATTAATCTCTCTTACATAGAAGTATCCTAGAAGTTGCAAAGTGTTGTATAAAGTTAGGAATAATAAGAACAATAGCAACCATATATCATGTGCATACTTGGCACATGGATTAGTTCTCTGTCTTACCATGGTAGTTTATTTCTTGTGTATTCATGAATGCAGTATGGGTATTTGATTGATGGGTCTCCTTCCAAAAATGACTGAAAGGCCGGCCTGTCTTCTACTTTCCAGTCTGCCCATCCCTGGAGCCTAATGCCATTGCTGGATCTTCTCCATCAGGAGGCTTGTTGCGCAGGTGAGGGTGGATCACAGAGGGTTCCTGTGGCCAGGCCTAGAGGTGTGGATGTCACTTCTGCCCACAGTCTCTTGGTTAGAGCTCAATCGTGTGATCCCATCGACATGCACAGAGAGCTGGGAAATGTGGCCCCTGGCTCCACAGCACAGCGCTGTGCTATGGACAAGGAGGACAACCCTTAGTGGACAGCTCGCCCTTCTTGTGGAATCATCGTAACCACCCTAACCACCCCGTGAGAGAGGTCGTCTTCTCATTCCCCTTTCATAGATAAGGAAGTCAGAGAGCTGAAGTGACTTACTCAGGATACCCCTTAGAAAGTGCAGAAGCAGGATTTGAACCCAAGTCTGTAGCATTCAAAGACCACCTTGGCTTCGACACACATGGAAATCTCCTTTTTGTTCTTCATTCTGCTACATTTCTCAGATTACGAGAAATGGCTCTCACATCAGTCTCCCACTACTGAGCATTGTCATGAATCCGTCTGGATGACTTCCAAGCACTGCATTCTCTCCAGATGCACCTGTTGTTTTTGAGCATGGCAGAACTGTTACCCAGTCTGGGGCCAGACCTGTGCCCTTTCTCCCCGACTCCACTGGGGCTTGGTGCATCCAGACCCACGCGCGTGCTTTTGTGCTTTCTGCTTGAAAGGACCATGATGTCTAACAGCAGTGGGTCTGTTTCTCACGGTAAACAGGCAGTGCAGTGCGGGACATTTGACTCCAGATATTAATAGTAAGTCCTATCTTGGGAAAGGATTGGGGGTAGGGGCAGAGGAAGAGAGTGCGAGAAGTCCGTCTTTGTTTCCCACCATGAAATATAGCTCAACCAATATCGAAGAGGAAACTTGGAGGAAAAAAATGGAGACATTTCAGCCCATAACTCATAATTGCAATTCCAAGAAGGAGAGTTGGAGCCAGGAATCACTGTTGGCTCTTAACTTTCATTTAGGAAGCCACCCCTGGATTTATTATTTTTCCTGAGAACATTCTCTATGTCCCCATGTTCTATGCTGTGGAAGAATCAGAAGGGCTTTTATTAGTTAAGTTCTTGGCCAGCAGTCTATTTGGGGAGGTGAAACATCTGCACAAAAATGACGACAGGTAGTTGGCCCTGGCTGTGAGTGTTGGTGGTCTGTGTGGATTGAAGCAGCCAGCAAAGCTTCCCGGAGGAGACGGGATGGCATTGAAACAAGTGGACGAGGAATGACAGGGCGTTTCCAACCAAGAAAAGCCTCAACCGTCACTGGGGATGACAGAGCACAGGTGCAGCCGGGGGTCAGGCAGGATGGAAACGGAACCGGCCTGGACTGCAGCCGAGGTGCGTTTGGGGCATACAGAGGAGGTAATGGCGTCAGATGACAAAGCCCTTTTGGAAGGCAAAGGGAGAAGTTTCACCAACTGAGCATTGGGTTACACTGTTGCTGTTTACCACCGACGGGTTAGAGATAGACCAGAGGGGCAGTTAACAAAGCTCAGGCCCTGGTGGGTGGGTCTTGAAGGACCAGAATTTAAGAAGAGTTATTCATGTGATGCTCCTGTAACCCTCATCCTCCTTCCCCCTGAGCACCACCATCTGCGCTGCAGACAGCACAGTCCAGTTCCCTCAGAAAGCCTGGGAATTCATATCCCTCGGGACAGCTGTCAGCCAACAACTAACAGGAGCACCCCAGCATCCTTCACCCTCATAGGACAATTCCAAGGTGTGGCCCACACCATCTCCAGAGTTCCCCTGTGGGATTGAGCCACCTTTCCTTCCATGGGAAGGATAATTCTCCTCATACCCCACCTTGACTCAATCTTTCTTTTCCAGGCCCCACTTCCCCACTCCCGTAGCTAGTAGTTTTTCCTGGAAATGCTTTATAGTAAAGTCGCTCTCCCCCTGAGTTCTCAACTCAGTGTTGTCTAGGGAGAAACCAAGACAACCAACTCTGTGGCCCTGGGTATATTATTAAGCTTCTCTAAGCCTCAGTTTCCTAATCTGAAAAATGAGCATACCAATCACAGTTAACCTGTAGAGTTGTGAAAACTACGAGAAAGTGTGGAGCTCAAAGTAAGTACTGAATAAGAAAGCTGTTCTTGGTGGTAGAGTAACACGTGGTGCTGGAGAGAACAGGACCTCCAGATGGCGCCTCATTCTGGCTGACAAGGGATGACAAGGGACGGGCTAGGCACCTCCTGGAGTTGGACATGAAATTCTTCCTAGTTCCACAGCCTCCTTTGTGCATGCGTCAGCTTCAGTCACAAGCATCGGCCACAGATAGCGTGCCAATAAGGGACTTTACAGCCCTGCCTACATTTTCTTTTCAAGTGTGAAAAGTGTAAATTCCTAAAGGAGAGATTCTGAGTGTTCTTTGGAGTTTCTGTACATTGAGTGATTAGCCTCTCCTTGTAAAGCACCTCTTGAACTAATTAAATTAACTCGAGATGAAACTTTGGTTCATTTTCATATGTCACTCCAGGGGAAGTGCCTGATATTTAAGAATGTAAATTTCATTAACGTTTTTAACCATGTTGCTCACTGGGGACTTTGGTGGTCAGGGGCTTCACTTGGTGGGGAAACGCAGAAGGGGTCACCTGTCCTCTGGATCCAGCTCTCCTGCCCCCTCAGTGTTGATGGGGCCCGTTGCTCTGCCCGCATGGTGGAGTAGTGACAGGGGCCCATGTTGCCCCTGAGGAAAATGCACACTGCTGTCGGGCATCTTGGGGACTCGGGCTCTGCAGTGCCACCCTTGGCTGCAGTCTTAGCGTCACATGCCCAGAGCACCTCTGGGACGTGGATTTGAACTTGCCAAGGTGGCTCTGCTCTGTCGACTGTGGCTGCCTGAAGAACTGTTTTAAAAAGGATTCTGGTTCCTTGTTGGCCTGAGTGAAAAAGATGCAGAGATTGTCAGTGAGGTCTGCGTGGATGTTGGATACGAGAGTATGGCATGAGTTTGCCAGCCTGACCTAGAGCTCCATGTTTCTGCAGAGATTTCGGGTTTCCATGGTTAAAAGTTCCCTACCATTTTTATATATTACTATATTACGTATTGGATTGCACATATATAATTTGATATATATAGGTAATTATATGTATTGCATATTGATTTTATATATATGTACTTTACATAATATATCAATACATATGTAAATCTATGTAAGTATATTGGAATCACAAAAATGGAGGCATGTGAGTAATGTTATTCATCACTATTCCTTTTAACCTTCTTCCAAGTCCACATTCTCAAGACTAATTCAATTATTAGGTAAATTGCCTTTATTTACCTTTGACAAATTATTCACTTTTTCTACGACTTGGTTTCCTCATCCATTAATTGGAGGTACTGAAAGCGTCCCCTGCCTAGGGCTGCTGTGAGGACGAAATGAGTTGGGAGGTGCAGTACTCAGAGCAGTGCTGGGTGTGGGACTAGACTGGATGCGTTGGCTGCCATATTGCTCAAGTTGCATCCTTGTTTATCAAGCACCCACTGTTGCCATCAGCCGATGTTCTGCAGGGCAGCTCTTTGGTCTCCAAGGCTATGCACTTATCTCCCAATCAGGAGGAGGAGGAAATAATTTTAGTTTTTACATCAGCACTGCTGACTTTCCGCTGGTGTTTCCAGGCCATGGAAATCCCAGGGAGAAGGCTGCTTCTTCAATAACGATGAGACCAAGGGAGAGAAGGGCAATGATGCTAAGTATTTTGGTGTAAGGTCTGGAAGATGACATTAAAAGCTTACTTTCCTTTACTGTCTTTACCATCATGTTAATGGAATTTAGCTTTAAAAAAATATATTTTTTACAATTTAGCTTGTCCAGTTTTCCTGTTTTTGGATATAGGGGTCATTGTCAGTATAACCTTGCCTTGACAAGCAGTATGGGGTTATGGAAAGAGCAAGAGTTTTGGTGTCAGACAGGACTAGATTTCAATCCCAGCCCTGCCATGAGCTGCTTGTGAAACCATAAGCGCAGTTACTGTCCCTCGCCAAGCCTCCGTTTGCTCGCTCCTGCCAGCCGAGGGTCTGCACAGGGATGCTTGGGAGCTTACCGTTTGGGAAGGGTTGTACTTAGAACAGCCGTCCTGCAGTCCTACAAATTTCTGAAGTGCCTTCTAATTCCTCAAGGAAGAAATTAAATTGTATCTAGCTGGTTTCAAATAAAAAGTATTGCACTTGAAACCTTTGTGCATTGAAAACCTCTGTAGGCACATACGTTAGTTTTGTTCAGATTCCAGGATCATCTGCCACCCAGGACAGGCTGCATTCTCCACAGAAGCCTGCTAGGCACAGGGTAGCTGCCACATGGGCTCCCAGGTGCCCATCCAACACAGCAGCCCCATGGAAGATAGAGTATGAGATTTAACTACCTGGGTTTATGTAATTTTCCATGTACTTAGGTTTAACTCTAGCTCTGTTACTTAGCTTCTCTAAGCCTCAGTTTGCTCATCTATAAAATCACAATGAAAACACCTTCCTCGTGGTGGTGAGGAGATGAAGTGATGTCTGGTGCACAGTAACTGCCCAGTCATAGTTGTGCCTACTTCTCTGCTATGCTCGTTATTCTTACTTGAACCAAATATATCCACATTTTTGTGGAAAATGTGTAAGGAGAATCTCAACCTTGGGTGTCAAGAACACATCTCCCTGTACTGTGTCGTTCTGGAATCAGTAATTTCCCAGACCTCGGTCTCTGATGGTCGCTCCCACACTCTGGGGGAAACGTCCCAGGGGAGCCAAGTTTCAGGGAGAAGTAAAAGGAAAATCTGGGGACTTCAGGATGTAGAAGTCATAGATGGCCCAGCCAGGTAGCAAGTGCCATGGGGTTGAATCTCAGCCCCACGTGGCTCCCCATCACTGTCTTCTTCCTTCCCCAGCTCGGGGACTGATCATTCTCCTCCTGACTCTTCCCCGCGAAGCTTCTCCACGGGAGCTGTCAGAAAGGTAGTCTCAGGGTTACCCCTACTCTCCTGCTATCATGCAAGCACAACGCTCATTCAGCTTTTCCTTAATGATTCTATTTCATATTAGTTTTTTAAAATTTTATTTTAGAATTTGCATATGGCAAAACTCATTCTTTCTCGTGCAGTTTTATGAGTTTCTCCAAATGCATAGAATTGTGTAACCACTACCGAAGACAAGATGCAAGCATCACTCCCCAGAGGCTGCCACACTACCCTTTTGCAACCCCCTTAGTGTTTTATACTTATGATGAGAAAAAACATAGGCAGAGGGTGATTAATTTTCTTTTGCTACTCACCTTTGACTCTTTTTCCTCCAGAAAGAGTCTTTTGGAAAAGACAGTCCCCTAGGAGATGTTGATGGACCACAGAGGCCTGCAATGTGTGAGTCCTTTGCTTCCAGGGTTCTCCAAGATCTCTTGGGATGCTGAGCAGGGCTGGGGGCTTTGGGGCAGTGGGTCCCCTAAAGGCAAGGGGCCCAGATGGGTCATGGAAACCACTGGGGCTTCAATGAGGAGCCAGTGGTACCAAGAAAAAGCTCTGACTTTTTTTCTCCTGCAATCTCACACACAGGCCTGCACAAAAAAACCCTGGACTGTAATGGAATGAGCTGAAAAGCAAAGACTGGCTCAGAGCAGAGGATACAAGAAGAGCAGGGGGAGAGGAGATAAGAGGGGAGGGGACTAGCAGCTGGCTAAAGTGGAGAGCAAAGAGAAGTTCCAAGGATGTTTTCTGAAAGGGGCTTCCATCAGGACCACATCACGTCTGTGTGAATCAGAAGATGCAGTCCTCCTCCTTCTGCGGTGCTGCACCCACACCTGGGTGATGGGAGGATGGCCTGGGGCTCTGTCCCCAAGTGACCCCCTCAGCAGGGCATCCTTGAGCAGGCCCAACCTGCACATCCTTTCAGTGAGGCTCTGATTTATACAAATCAGGAATATGTGTTCAATTAATCATTCCCCAATTACCCAGCATTGCAGAGCTTTTGCTGAATAAAAAATTATTTGTGGAAAATGCATTGGCTTCATCCATCAAACTTTTTGGCAGAAACATTAAAAATGCAGGCAAAATTTTCCATCAGGACACTAACTGTCCATATTTCTTGATGAGATCTTATTGTTGAACCCAAGGTAAATGCTTGCATTTCAGTCACTAGCAGCAATTCTCTGCCTTTGTGTTTCAAATTTCAGCAAAAAATCTCAAATGTCAAAATGTATGTCACTCTCTAAATAAAATTTTATACCACAAAATGGGAGGCATGTTGCCGTTGAGTCATTTGACGGCATGTCTGACAGGAATACTGATGACTTGAATGAGCAGGCTAATGAAGACTGAGAAGGGAAGTGGGAATACTTTGCCAGGAGTGAGATTTGACATTTGTGTCTGGCAGTGTTGAATTTTCCTCACTTGCTCTTGTACCATGTGCAACAAAAATCCCATTCCCCATCTGAGTTCCTGTGTGCAAGTCATCCCATCAGCTGGGAATACGGACCAGTGTTTTATTTTCCAGAAGCCTTGGCCGGGCGCGGTGGCTCACGCCTGTAATCTTAGCACTCTGGTAGACCAAGGCGGGTGGATTGTTTGAGCTCAGGAGTTTGAGACCAGCCTGAGCAAGAGCGAGACTCTGTCTCTACTAAAAATAGAAAGAAATTAAATGGACAAATAAAAGTATATATAGAAAAAATTAGCCGGGCATGGTGGCGCATGCCTGTAGTCCCAGCTACTCGGGAGGCTGAGCCAGGAGCATCACTTGAGCCCAGGAGTTTGAGGTTGCTGTGAGCTGGGCTGACGCCATGGCACTCACTCTAGCCCAGGCAACAAAGCGAGACTCTGTCTCAAAAAAAAAAAAAAAAAAGCCTTGAGAGAATTTTAAGCTTTTTAAAAATTATAATTTCACTTTTGTGTGTGGAACTCTATGATAGCTAAAATTTGGGACATATAAAAGCCACTCAATACACAAGCCTATTGAGTTGAAGAATTGAATGTGCATACTAATAACAGAAGAAACTTTTTTCTTTAAATAAGTGCTCTGTAGCAATGTTAATTCTTCACTGGATGTTGGAAGAGAGAAGAGCTTAATGGAAAGAGACGAGACTTTGAACTCGGGTTCAAATCCATCCCTTCTCTGCCTCTTACTCTTTATGTAGCCTTAGGAAAAATCTTTGGGAAAAGAAAATTTTCTGAGTCTCAGTTTTCTCTTTTGTAAACTAGGGATAAGAGTAAATATTTCATAGGAGGATTCAAGAGAACATACAAATGTACTTAGCATGGCACCTGGACTAAGACAACTAACTGTTCAATGGGTTCAGGTCCCCTTTCTTTAATCACTTGGTATTTTGGGGGAATAAACTGCTACACATTAGTAAATATTAAGGGAGCTGTCTCTCCATGTAAGGTATTAGAATGTGAACATAGCCAAAAAATAGGTCAAACCAACTGTGATTATCATATTTTACCTTACCATTTTAAGTTAGATGTTGCCAGGTGGCTTAATGTGGCCAATGAAATGAGCAGATTACGTGAGTGTTGGTTGAGGAACTGTTGTGCAATGCGCCATGTTCTCTATACACCGGCTTAGTGATGGGGTCACGCAGACCTAGAGTAACCACCACCTGACCATGAATGGACAGGTGTCAGGCATGAGTGAGGAAGAGACTTCTGGTGTAAAGCCATGAGATCTGGGGGTTGTTTGTTATCACAGCATAGTCTAGCTTATCCTGACTGATACACCAACAAACCGTTTGTTGCTTTGACCCTGGCCTCCAGTCTGGCCACAAGCACCTTATCCAAAGCGTTAGAATAGTCACTGTTTGTGCTAGATTCTACTACAGCAATGATTTAGCAAATTTGGGGAACTGTTATATTTTTACTATGACTTAATAAAAGACTACAGATATTTATTTTGGAAAACTTCTCCTCTCGCCAGTGATCCTGTCAGGGTGGAAAGTTGGGAAGATTGGCCTCCTCACTCTTTGGTCAGCCCTGTTCGTTGCTACAGACCTGCGCAGTGCAGTATGGTAGCCACTAGTCTCATGGCTATTCCACTCAAATGAAATCAAACATTCAATTTCTTAGTCACACTAGCCACATTTCAGGTGCTCAGTAGTCTCATGTGGCCAGCGCAAACATCAAACATGGAGAACATTTTATTGAACATCCCTGATACAGATAATTGAAATTTTCTCAAAGATATGTAAAGTTTTATACAATTGAAGCATCCCTTCTAAGCAGATTGTCACCGCTTAAGCCCTTTTCCATAGAAATTGATTGGCTACTGCACCTTATCCTCTAGTTGAAGACCCTTAAAATGCAAAGGAAGAGAAAATTGCCTTAGGCTTTCCAGAGAACACATGCTCAATACAGCCAGGGCTGGAAGAGCTGGTGTAACAATGAGTGTTACTGGTGATGTTTGAGGTTAGAGAACTGATAACCATTGTTTCTTTACAAAGCGGAGTTTCCCTATGGAAATAAAGAGGCAATTTGAGCTGCAGTGAAATAAAAGTGAGGCCGGATGATTCTCATTTAACAAATGGCCTTTCATATCAGGCAAGTGCTGTTCTCTTTTTATATCAAAGTTTACAAGGGCTGTGGATTAAATAATCCTTTCCCCAGACAAAACCAACTAGGATAATAACCTAGTGACTTCTCTCAGTTAACATTAAACTTGGGGGTACATATGGCTATATTAATCAGGATATCCTAAGTAACACAGCTATAACAAACAACTTCAAAAGCTGAGTGCCTGGGACAATTATTTCTCCTTTACGCAAGTCCTCTAGGGGTTCAGGTGACTGCCCAGAGCAGCTGTTCTGCATTGCCCACAATCCAGGATGGCTTCCACTTCAACTTGAGGCCTCCTCCCTAATCACTGCAGCAAGAGAAGAGTGCCGGGATGTCCCACACCATCAAATAAGTGCTCTGTCATGAAAGTGACACGTGCCACTTCTCACAACCTACTGGCTGGCATTAGCACATTGCTCTTCCCACATGAAGGCTGGGAGTCAGGGAAGTGGGATCTTCCCAGGCCCCCAGGGGAGCTGGAGGCAGCATTACAGGGCTCTCCCACACGCTGTAACTGCACCGGTCTGCAGACAGCCGAATGGCTGATGTTTTCCAGAATAGCGTTGGAGTGTTTGTGATGGAACCAGGTTTCCGTAATTCCAAAATATTTTGCCAGCTCATGAGATAAGTAAGAGGTGAATTCTATGCTTTCATGAGCCTTGAGCTTTCAATTCTAAACCAAACTTACATCCATATTCTTTGGGGCAGCTAGAAAGAGAAAAAAAAGTAGCTTGTGACTTTAATCAAATTACTTTTCTCTGGGGATAAAAAAAAAAAACGATGCAGCCAGATTAAATTATTGTTTGTCCCTTTCCAACACTGTTCTGGTTTCTTTTTTCATGGCCACTATTAGCAGTTCTGAGAGAAAGCTGTTCTGGATACACAGAGGGCTCTAAATGCTTCTGTGAATTTGAACCTCCTCTGTTTCCTGCATCATTCCTAAGCACAAACCCTCTCGTGTCTCCCTTCCATCTTTTTTTTTTTCTGAGAAGTTTAGACTTAATGCTCTTGGCAGTACTGACATCATTTTTTTAAAAGTCAAGATAATTGAGGTATAATTTACATACAATAAAATTGGCCCTTTTGAGGTGTAGAGCCCTATACATTTTGACAAATTTATACACTTGTATAACCACTACTGAAATTGAGATGTAGAATATGTCTCCCAAAATGTTTCTTTTACCCCACTTTAGTTGATCACCTTTTCGCATTCTAGCTTCTGACAACATTGATCTGATTTCTCTCTGTATAGTTTTGCTTTTTCTATGTTGCCATACAAATGGAACCATACAGTGTGTAGCCTTTTGAATCTGGGATTTTCCTCTCAGTTATCCCTGAGATTCATCTATGTTGTTGCATGCACCTGTAGCTTTTTGTTGTTGAGTAGTCCTCGATTCTGCTACACTTTGTTTAGGTGTTCTCCATTGGTAGACATTCAAACAATTTCCAGTTCAGGGGATAAAGTTTTTTAAGAGGGAGAATCGAAATATCCTATTTGGAGGATGGCTGGGCTAGGAAAAGGAGAAGAAACTGGGGCATTGGCTGTGGACTGAGGAGATGTATGTTAGGAAAACTGGAGCCAGTCTCTATCTTAGGTCTGTAAAGGTTTTGTGACATATGCAGGGAATTTGAGGCTTACATGACTGCTGAACGTCAGGGGATGAGGGACAGAAGTTGTGATGGAGACCTGATGATCTCAGCTTGCAGCTCTGACCTAGGTGGCTCTTAAGAGTTCACCTGGAAGCTTCTGTGTTTTCCTAAATGTCTGGGAAGCTCCTACAGGTATCTCAGTCTATAGAAATGGTATATGTGGCCTTCCAAACTGCCGCATTAGTCACATCTGGAAATTTGTTAGAGACTCATTTTCTCAGGCTTCACCTTGGGCCTCCCAAATCATACCCTAGGCATGGGGCCCGGCAATCCGCATTTTGACAAGCCTTTCAGGGTATTCTGATGCACACTAGTTAGAGAACTGCAGGTAGATAGCATAAGTACCGGGGGTCCCCAAGAAGTTCACTCAAAAGCCACTTCAAATCTAGTGTTTGCCCTGCAGCTGCACACAAATGCTTCTTTCTTCCAGCTCTCATGCAAGGGCCTCTCACTGAGAAAGTCTAACCGGGAGAGTTATGGGGAATGGAGTTACGGGGAAATGTTGTTCTCAGCTTCTCTTCTGAAGCTCAGAAGAGGCTCAAAGAGGGTGGACGTGATGGTAAGTTGGTAATGAATGACCTGGTACGATATGGGGAAGATGGCAGGATTTTTGAATAATAGATGTTGGCCATGAATAACAGCAAGATTTTTTGCAGCTTTTTCTAGCTCTAAAATCAGAGAATCACTTTGATCCTTCTTTTTGCCTACTTAGGTAGCACCTCATTTAATTTTATCTAAATGTTCCTGGATTCATTTAGATTTAGTGGCTATTCTTGTTCTGTTTCCAGTTTCTGAAGCAATTATGTCATCTTACATTCCCAAACATAGACTAGGTTGCTATTTCCAGTAAACTAAAATGGTTCCTTCCCCGTATGTTTAAATTCAGTCACAATATATCTGTGGTTTTTCTGCTTGATATTTTAAGCCTAAGAGAAAGGTAAATAATATTTAAGGAACTTGTAAACCAAGTGTGTAACCATTTTGCACAATTCATGGTTTTATTTAATGAGCTTCAGTACCATAGGAGGAGAGTTGTTCCCAAAGGGCCTCAATCAACCAGACTATTGAACAGAAATGCAGAATGTAAATTGGTTTTTAACTAAAATCATACTGTTATTACTTTTTGTGGAACCCATAATTTCTGGTAGAGAGCAGGCATATAGAAAACCGTTATTATGGAAATGCCTTCCGGGATTCAACCAACTGCATTTGGCTTGAGAACGAATACTTTGAGGGTTGATTTGTATGCTGCTACTGGTTGTGTAGGGCTAAAATACGCCACATGGTTCTTAATAATGCAACTTTCATGGCTTTAAAGGTTCCTCACACTGTCTTTCAGATCCATTATGCTCATAGTTACTTATTAATATTTATAATTTCAAAGTCAGAGAGAAGATCTGTTTTTTTTCGTTTATATACTCAGGGTAGATCTTTTCTTTTAGAATTCTGGTGAGATATTTGTTGTTCATAGAAACAAATACGAATAAAAGGAAGACAAACCATGTATTTTTCTCCTGGTAACTGACAATAAACAATGATTTGAGGCTGAGTTTTTCACTTCCTTTGTACTTCCCCAAAGTTGGTCACTGGATCAAAGAGAAATTGATCACTGGATCAATGCTTGCACAGCTGATTTCAAATATTACTTATATGCTAATAATTCCCAAATTCTGAAGCTCCAGATACAAATTTCTATCTGCCTGCTGAACATTTTCACATGGAGGTCCAGTTAGACCAAAACTAAGTGAACTGCTTTCTCCTAGACAGGCGTTAGTGTTACCTTCCCAGAAATAATAAACATTTCTTGAGGACAACATCATGTCTTAACGGTTATTGTCTCACAAAGCTTTGAGTATAGTACACATTTAACAGATTCTTGTTGATTGAAAAACAGTGGTGGCAACTGCAAATGGTTGCTAAGCATGAAAGAGAGGTGATGAGGGTATTCAGAGCCTGTGGATTTGTAACGTCTCCTTGTAGCATACTGCTCGTTGCCAGAATCTGTTTATAGCCAACAGCCTCTTTGCCACTCCAGGGCCTAATTGTCAAAGTAGAAGGCAGCTTGGTACATTGTAAAGAGCATGGTTTAGCAGATATGTGTTCACATTTTGACTCTGCCAATTGGAATTTATTTAACAGCTCTTGACTGTAAAATGAGCCTGATAACATCCACCTTATAAAGTCTTTGAGAGGCTTGAAATTGCCTAAGTATATAAAGTGCCTAAACCTCTACCTGGCATTTAGTAGAGGCTAGCTAAATGATCGACATGCTCCTGCTCTTTCAAGGGATTTTTTTTTATTTTATTCCATTTGGTCCTTAAAACCACTTCAAGGGATTAGAGATGACTTGATCTCCATTTTGCAAATGAAGAAGCTGAGGCCAGAGGCCCTCAGCTTGTAGGTGGGGAGCTAGAACTGAGAACTGGATTTTTTTCTGACACCAAACCTTCCACCCTTTTTCCACTTTAGACTGTCAGCCCTTTGCATAAGCATCCCAATTCTACACCCAAGGCAGAATCCATTTAATCCCAGTTCCCTGCCACGCCCCACCCCTATACTTCTAAAGCTCCTTTAAAATGCCTGGGTGTGCTACATTCTAAGGCTGAACTCATTGCTTTGTGGTTACATAGAGGCTTAATTGCCTCAAGGATTGTGAGTTCTTTGAAGCAGAGCTATGTCTCACCGTCTCAGAGTGCACAGCGTCTGGCACATAGTGGGTATTCAGTCAGTACAGGTTAGTTGAACTGTTGAAGGTAAGAGTCAGAATGTAGCAGTCAAAAGGTTCCCTTAATTAAAGAAAAAGGGAACTACAGCATCGTTTGGCACATTATCGCAGAGCCAGCATGGGAGCTAACAAGACTGGAAGCATCCATCTACAAGTAATGTGCACAACCTGCCCCACTGAGAATGTTAATTATAATTTTAAAGGGAGACAGGGAGCCCTGGTTGTGTTTTGGCACCAAGCAGTAGGGAAAGGGATGGCCCGCGGAAGGAATGCTAAACAGCTTCTCCAGTTTGTGTTGCCAGCTCTCTGTGTAGCTCTGGGAAGGGGGAGGCTTCCTGAAAGGCAGCTCGTGACTGTTTATCTGGGAGGGATATTTCAGCCCTGCTCATGTGTCGGTGATTGTGTAGGTACCCTCCTTGCCCAAGTATCTTGTTTAGCACCTCTCCTACGGCCTGGTCCAAATCCTCGCCCGCTCTGAAGTCCTCACATCCTCTGGGACTTTATTCTGTCCAGGGCCCCTCTCTACTCTCATATGCTCTTTGTGGGAAATGCAAATCAGTTCGATGGATTTTCAAAGTGCATTTTAAAATGCACTGTCAACATTTACACATATATAGTCTTGGGCCCAGTAATTCTACTTCTAGGAATCTGTCCTATAGAAATTCTCCCATGAGAAAGTAAAAATAGATATAATACATGTATAGGCTTATGAGTAATAAAAATTAGAAGTATTTGCAACGTCCATCAGTAAAAATTATTTAAATAAATCTTGGGATAGCCATTTTATATAACAGTTAAAACAAATAAGGTAGATCTCTAGGCAATGATATAGCTGTGTAATGTTGAAAAAGAAAGTTGCAGAATAATGCATCTTGTAAGACCCTATTTTTATGTACAGAAAAATCTAGAAAGATATTTATTCAGCAAATATTTATGGAATGTATGCTATGTGCCAGGCAGTAAAAAGAAAAAAATTCTGCCTTTGTGGAACTTAAATTTTCATGCAGGGAAATGAACAGTAAACATAATAAATAGGAGACCTACCTAATAGGGTAAAATACAATAAGGACTAAGAGAAAACAATAGGGTAGACAGTGACAACCTCGGAGGCTGAGTGTGATAGGTCCCAAAGGAAGGGGCAAGGGCTTAATTTTCTACTTTATTTCCTTTTGTATTGCTCAAATCAGTATGTGTTACTTTCATTATGTTTTAAGGAGAAGATAAAGGGTTTCCCTACACTCTCCTGTAACTTCAACTTCTCTCATTCAATTAGCTCTTTCCCTCTTTTAAACACTTAGGAATTTTTCTCCGTTTTAAAAATAAAACAAAAAATAAAGCTAAATCCTTCCTTCTCCTTAAGTCCCCTCTGGTTACAGGCTGAGCCCTCTCCTTCCCTCTGCACCAAAGTTCTTGAGAGAGTCCTGAACTGTCAGGGTCTATGATTTTTCTACCTGCCATTCACTTCTCCACACAAGCCCACCTGGCTTTAGGCTTCCATGCTGTGGAAACTGTCCTCTCATCTTGTTAATGAATTCCAAGGACACAGCATCGCCTCCTGCCTCTCCAGGTGTCACTCTCAAAGTCCCCTGGGATTCCCTCTCTTCTCTGAGGTTCTGTCCTGGGAAGACCACCCTAGTCACTCCACTCAGTCCCCCAGGTCACTTCATTGGCCCTCGGATTTCACTGGCCTGTTTTCTGATGTCTCCCAAATTTGAATCTTCATCTGAACTTTTCTTTCTAGTTTAGATGTCATGTGGCTGTCCCTTTGGATGGAGCATATTTGAAATTGAATTTATACTCTTCCTCTTAAACTATGCCTTCTCCTGTGTTTGTTCTGCCATGGGGGCACTACCATGGAACAATCCATTGAGATTGAACGCTGGGAGTCACCTGTTGTGGGGCACTCAGTAAATATTTGAGAGTAGGAAAGAAGGATTCATTGTGGCTTTGTGGCACAGATAACACCATGAGTTTACCACACTGTTTCATTTTCCTGTTGGGCAGAAGGGAATTTGGGGTATTTATCAGCTACTTTGGATCTAGCTGTGTTCACAGGACTAATCCTAGACAGCAGAATGTGGACAACAGTGATGTTCTTCCCTTTCAGGCCTAGCCATAAAACATCCCATGCATCCCATGGGACACTTCACATGCTCTCTTACTTTTCCCATTTGCATGGCTGGAAGTAATGGACTCCAAAGCTTAGAAGAGAACACACATAAGTGGAAGGAACTGGATCCCTTCGTTATCCTTGTGGACTTTGTATAATCAAGATATAAACTCTTATTGGATTAATCCACTAAAGTTATGAAGTTGTTTGTTATAACATTAATGACTCTAATATAGGTTTTAAGAGACAATTCTTCCTATAGCACTTGACAACATATTAATAAGGTTATACTGTTTAGCAGAATAAGTGTTCTTAGACATGAGTACAGTAACTAATCTGCATTGTATTTGACAATTTGTAGCGCAGTCTCACTGAGATGCTTCCCAACACTATAACTCTTCCATTTTTTCCAAATCTCCTTGGGTTCTGACATGCCATGACCTCTAGGTTCATTCACCTGCTGTATATGCAATAGTTGATCCATTCTGTCACCTAGCGTTAGATTTAATGTTAACCTTTAACCTTTATCATGCCCAGTGGCTTCCACTATTCCCTCATAGCCTACTGGCCTTTAGCTTCCGTTTCTCAACCATTTCCTCACAGGCTCTTTGAACTGCCCTCCATTTTTATATCCAATGTGATAAATATTAGATATTGGTAAGTTCAGTGCTCCTATTGTACACATTTTGTCAGTCATTATGGATCAAATCTGTTCACCAGACACAAAATAGATAGAAGGTGAGGCCACAACATACACTGCAAACGTACTTACCTGAAGGCAGCGTGGACAGTGTTCACTGGCTGAGAGCTCAGAGCATCAGGAAAATACATAGGAACAGGGTACTGTTGTGCAGTGTTGCATATATAAGTAATGTTTAGAAAAATATTTCAGAGGCAAATAGCTAAATGTCAAACTGGTACTGGTGGGGCATTGGTTGGAGATACAGGTCAATCAGCCTGCTACTGTTACGTCCAAGAAGCCACACTTGGCTGCCAATCTGTATTGTAGCAGGTTACATCTGGGCATGAATGGACTTGGAACAGGTACTCAGTCTGAAAAAGGATTGGCATTTGAGACAGGGATGCCTGTAGAGGTAAAGGTTGTCTGGTTTGTGGACTATTTGTCAAGTTTTAAAGGATTTTATCTTTGGGTAGCCTCAGAACTCCAAGAGGAGTTTGAATGTGAAGCACGGATTCTTGCAAAAGTGTACCTGTGTGGGTTTTGTGGCAAAAATATCTTAGGTAAAGTCCATGGCTTTATTGACAATGTCTTTTATCCTTCTAGAATACCTTTTCTGCTAGTGGGGATAAGAGAACAATTAAAAGATGTACAATTTGAGTTGTACTGTGGTTATGAATGAATTCCATTGATCATGGTTATTAGCAGACAGAAGGGAGATTTCTGAACCTGACACCTTGCTGGACTTAACTGTTGCTCCATGCTCTATGCAGAAGCATGTAGGGATTAAGGCTGGCCACAAAAATTTTCCCTGTCTCCTCTCTCACCATTTTTTTTCCCTCTTCAAGTTGTCTGGAATCTCTCCATATTTGAGCCCAAACCATACACGATGACCCCTTACATCCTTAATGTATTGCTTTATCCACCCATTTTTCTCTCTCAATCTTAAGCTCTCTTAGATCAGTGGATCTCTGGGCATATACAGTTGTTATATGATGTACTTATGGCCCTACATAACAACATCTTTGAAGAAAAAAGGCTATCTATCTATTTTACTTATTCTTATTATCTTCTTTTGCTATAAGTGTTAGAACAAGGGACACTGGAACAAATGGACATCCCCTCCCCCAAAATAAAAAGAAATCTAGACAAAGATCTTATACCTTACAAAAAATTACATCAGATGGATCAGAGACAAAAGTATAAAATACAAAAGAATAAAACTCCTAGGAGAAAATACAAGTGACATTAGGTCTGGCAATGACTTCATATACAACACCAAAAACATAATCCATGGAAAAAAATTGAGAAATTAGACTTCATTACAATTAAAAACTTATATTTTGTAAAAGACAATTTTAAGAGAATGAATAGATAAGCCACAGACTGGGAGACAGTATTTGCAAAATACATTATCTGATAAAGGAGACATACAGATGGCAAATAAGCAAATAAAAATATCTTCAACATCATGTATCATTAAGAGATCGACAATTTAAACAACATTATGATCCACTATACAGCTACTATTATAGAATGGCTAAAATCCAAAACACAACACCAACTGCTGGTAAGAATGTGAAGCAACAGAAACTCTCATTTATTGCTGGTGTGAATTCAAAATGGTACAGCCAATTAGGAGACAGTTTGGCAGTTTCTTACATAACTAAATATACTCCTACCATACAATCCAATAATGTTGCTCCTTGGTAGTTACTCCAATGAGTTGAAAACTTACGTCCACACAAAAATCTATACGCAGATATTTATAGTAGCTTTATTCATAATTGCCAAATATCAGAAGCAACCAAGATGTCCTTCAGTAGGTGAATGGGTAAACAACCTGTGGTATATCCATACAATGGGATATTTTTCAGTGCTAAAAAGAAATAAGCTTGTTAAGCTACATAATGACATGGAGGAACCTTAAATGCCCATTGCTAAGTGGAAGAAGCCAATATAAAAGGACTACATTTTGTATGATCCTATAATAATTTTGTGACATTGTGGAAAAAGCAAAACTATAGAGATAGTAAAAAAGATCAGACTTTTATGGCAATAAAATTATTCTCTGTGATACTACAATGATGGATACATGCCATCATGTGTTTGTTAAAACTCATAAAATAAAGGGCACAAAGAGTGAACTCTGTTTTAAACTATGGACTTCAGTTAGTAATAATGTATGAATATTAGCTCATCATTGATAACAAATGTACCACACTAATGAAAGATGTTAGAGGATACTCTGTGTGTGTGTGTGTGTGTGTGTGTGTTTATGTGTATGAGTGTGGTGGCAGATGAGGGGGTATAAATGGGAATTGTTTGTACTTTCTACTAAATTTTCTCTAAACCTAAAACTGCTCTGAAAAAGAAAGTATATTAATTACAAAATTTTTTTAAAAGATGATAAAAAATGACACCAGTCAAAATGACAGAGTAGGGACCTCTGAGAGCTATTCTTCTTCAGAAACACCAAATAATTTAGCAAAAACTGCCAGAATAAACTTTGTCACAACTTTAAAAGATAGACAAAGGTTTACAGTAACCAAGTAAATGCTTGGTCAGGAGAAAGACCACTGTAATATGCTAGGAGACCTTGTTTTTGTTTTTTCTTTTTAACTTAATTCATGTTCTGTCTCCCTCCCCGGCATAGTGGCAGCCTGCATTTCCAGTGTGAGTACCTAGTTATGGAGGGAACAAGTACCTAGTTGTAGAGGGAACAGTATGGTTTTTGTCCCTACTTTGTTTTGACCTTACTGGGGGTTCCCTGAAGGACTATCCTAAGAGGCTTCCCTTTGTTTCACTTCTCTTGGAACTCTGTCTGGTGGGTGTATTTGCTCCTCAGAAACAATGAAAACTAAATGAAAAAGCCATTGTCCCCTGGGGCAAAATGTAAAAGTTGGGGAAAACAATGTATATGCTGAAATCCTGGGAGACAAACACCGGGGAGTGACATTGTCTGGAGAGAATAGGGGCTTCGGAAATCTACCATGAATATAGGGAACCTACAAAGACATATACATGCTCAGGACAGGACAAATGCTCAGCAAAGACTTGAGAAGACCATAATTTTTTGCCTCCAGCTGGTATTCATATTTAGGCTCAGAGCAAGCAGGAAGGGAGGGCTCAGGCAGAGTTTAACTGCCCTAAGCATGGAAGCAGCATCTCAACAGGAAGCTGCTCTTTAATGACCTGGAATATACTCTTTTTTTCCCTTTTCTATTCTATTTTTTCCTATATTTTCCTTTTCTTTTTCTTTATCTTTACATATGAAAATTTCCAAAATGTTCATGTTTTCAACAAAAAATTACAAAGCATGCAAAGAAACAAGAAAGCATGGTTTATTGGTAGCAAAAAAAAAAAAAAAAAGAAAGAAAGAAAGAAAGAAAAAGGAAAAAGAAAAGAAAAAGAAAAGAAGAAAGAAATGGACAGAAACTTCCCTGGAGAAAGCACAGACATTGTACCTATTGGACAAAGGCTTTAGATCAACTGTTTCAAATATTTTCAATGAGCTAAAGGAAACCACGGACAAAGAACTAAGAAAACCAGCAGAACAATGCCTCAATAAATAGAGAATATTAATAAAAAGTTAGAAATTGTAAACAAGAACCAAATAGAATTTTTGGAGCTGAAAGTACAATAACTGAAATGAAAAATTCACTAAAGGGGTTCAAGAGTAGATTTGAGCAGACGAAGAAAGAATAAGTAAATTGAAGATGTGTTAAATGAAATTACCCAGTTTCAGGAGCAAAAAGAAAAAGAATAAACATAAATGAACAGAGCCTAAGAGAATTGTGGGACACCATAAAATATACTAACATCCATATAATATTCTTAAAGAAGAGAGAGAAAAAGGGATGGAAAGAATGCTTGAAGAAATAATGGTCTAAAACTTTCCAAATTTTATTTAAAAAAAAAAACTTCATACAATTAAGAAGCCCAATAAACTCTAAGTAGAATGAATTCAAAGATACCCACTCAGAGACACATCATAATCAAACTTTCAGAAGCCAAAGAGTCTTCACAGCAGCAATGCAGAATTGCCTCATAACATGCAGAGGATCCTCAATAGAATTAATAACCAATTTCTCAGCAGAAACCATGGAGTTTTACATGTAGAAAGGAAGGCAGTGGGATGATGTATTTAAATTTTCAAAAAAAACAAAACAAAAATTACCCCAACTTTCAACAAAGAATCCCATCTCCCGCAAAACTAACTTTCAAGAATGGAAGAGAAATTAAGACATTCCCAGATAAACACAAGATATGAAGTTCATTACTAGTAGACCAGTCTACAAGAAATGCTACAGGAAGTCCTTCAGTCTTAAATGAACAGACAGTAACTTGTAGTTACATACATACATAAATGAATAGGCAGTAACTTGAAGTCATATGAAGAAATAGAGAACTCTGGTAAAAGTAACCACATATGTAAATATAAAATCCAGTATTATTGTGTTTTCGGTTTGCAGCTCCTCTTTATTCCTATATGATTTAAAAGAGAAGTGCATAAAGCAGTAATTGTAAATCTGTCTTAATGTGTATGTAATATATATTTAATCTGTGACAGTAACAGTATAAGGGGGAGGGGCATAGATATATAGAGGCAGAGTTTTTATATACTATTAAACCTAAATCGGTATTAATTCAAAATAGTTGTACAATTTTAAGGTGTTAATTGCAATTCTCAAGGTGACTACCAAGAAACTAAAAATACAAAAAAGAAAATGAGAATAGAATCAAAATTGTACATACAAAAATTAGTTACACAGAAAAAAAAGTAATACCAATAGAGTAATTGACAATCAAAGAATACATGACGTACAGAAAGCAAATAGTAAAATTGCAGAAGTAAGTCCTTATCAGTAATTACTTTAAATGTAAATGGATTAAACTTTCCAATTAAAAGGCAGAAATGGGCAGAACAAATTAAGAAAAACATGATTCATCTGTATGCTATCTGTTAGAGAATCACTTTAGATCCAAAGACAAAAAAAGATTAAAAGTAAATGATGAAAACTATATTCTATGTAAATAGTCCATACTATATATGGAACATTATTAGGCTATAAAAAGGAATGAAGTACCAACCCATGCTACAACATGGATAAACCTTGAATGTATTATGCTAAATGAAAGAAGTCAGACACAAAGGCCACATGTTATAGTATTTCACTCATATGAAACATCCAGAATAGACAATTCCGTAAAGACAAAAAGGAGATTAATGGTTGCCAGGGTCTTCAGGGTAGGGGTAGCAGGGAGTGACTGCTTAATGGTGCAGGATTTCTGTTTGGGGTGATAAAATTCTGGAACTACATAGTGGTGATGATTGCACAACAGTGAGAAAGTACTTAATGCCACTGAATTGTATACTTTGAATGATGACAATAGGACAATGGTGCATTTTTTTTTATTACATGTGTTTTATCACAAGAAAAAAAGAAAAGAAAAAAAACGTATCATCAATGGAAACTGAATCCTAAATAACCCAGAAGTTGGAAACAGCAGAAAAGGATTTGAAAGTATTTTTTATAACTAGTTCCAATGACTTAATAAAAAATATGCTATTAGTGATAGAGCTAGATGGTCAGGAAAAAAAGTAGACCTCAAGACTGTATATATCCCTCAAGACTATCTACACACACACATTCTATAATATACGCACACACATAAACGTACGTGTGTGTATAAAGCCTTCTTATATATTAAGGTTTAGACAATGGGAAATTAAATGTTCCTTAGCATGTGTCTAAGAGATGCCATCAGGATGTTAAAAAACTATGTGGGAAGGAGTGGAGATGATGCTCCCACTGTAATCAACAAGACTTTACAGCTGGGCTTGAGACTGATCTCTTTCACCCTGGTAAACGTAACACATTAACATGTTTTACTTCAGGCTGCTTCTGATTGAAGATTAGAGTGAGATAAAGTCACAGGGAATCTTCAGTATCCCTATCTGGCCTTGTACACTTTCAAGGTTGAACTTTCTAAAACTAGTGTTTTCCTCAGATTCCCTCCTATGTCATAAATCTTGTCCTGCATTCCCAAACAGGGATCAAGACACTGAGATGCTTGGCTTTACAGAAAAAGTGGAGTTTGAGCTTGAAGAATCTCTGAGTGTCCCTGAGTCCCTTCTTGTTCAGGCAACTAATAAATTTTTCCCAAGTTTCTGGTCATGAAAATTTGTCATTGTCTCAATCTCTATTTGTTATTTTGAAGTTGAACATTTAGTTTGCATGACTCCTCAATAGGTTGCACAAATGCTAATTTTGATCTTTTATTTTCTGACCAGAAGTCAATTGTTATGTTCTGGATAGGGACATAAAATTCTTACCAATAAAATGTAAAGCTGCAGTTATCAAAGCAAGAATAATACTTCTAAAATATGTGCTATTAAATTCTGTAGACTGAAATTAGTTATCCCAGGCGTGAAATCTCCAAATGAGCAAAGGGTTGTTGACTTTCTCTTCAGGACAAAAACCAGAAGAATCTGACTCATTCATACATTGTCCCCCTCAAACCAATAATATGTTCAAATTGGGTTTTTTGCTGAAAAGGCTGAAAGATATCTCAACTGAAAATGCAGCCTTTAAAAATTATTATGTAATGATTCACTTCATATATAATGATGCCTAAAGTTAAAAAAAAACAACTAGGCCTGGTTTTGGATCTTGTTATTTGTCAAATAAGTATCAGACTACGATGGTGACTACCTAGCTAGATACATTTGCAGAGGGAAAGTCTCTAGTAACTCAGCAATGCCACTTTCATTTTCTTTTCTTAATATCAACAGTTTACCACCATTTATCATTGCAGGTGTGGTTATGTTGTTGTTATTCACAATTATTTGTTTCTGCTCCATTTTCTACTTACTTCTCTGTAGCCTTAGAATATTTCCCTGCCTCATTGACATTAAGCTTGGCCATATGACTTTCTTTGGCCAAAGAAATAGATCTGAATGGAAGCTTGAAGTATTATAATTTGGCTTTGCATCACTTGTTTTTGTGCTCCATCACCAGATCAGAATGTTCTAGACCATGGCTTTTCCTTCAGCCTGGGATCTGGTATGAGACGACAAGTGGAGCTGAGCCTGGCAGAGTCACAGCCAATTGCAGTCTTCATGTAGTAAGTGCAAGAAATGATTTTTTTTCGTTGGAAATCACTGAGCTATTGAAATGTTTGTTACTTGGCAAAAGCTGACTAGTATCAAAGAATATTAACAAAATTAAATTTCTCTTTTCCTTGTCATGGTCCTTGTTTTCTTCTTAGTAGATACATTGTTTATCAAAAACAGTATGTGAGGACATACTTACCTTGACAACAGGGCTTGGGAACTTCCTCTTCATTTTGGTATCCCCAGCATTTAGCACAGGGTAAGATACGATGGATATTTGATAAAGGAAGAGTGATCTTTAGCTGCAAATTCAGTCTCTACCCCCTGGAAGTATATGTTTAACTTCCAAATGGCTCTTTGCAACCTATCATTCTGAGTTCTCTTGATTTGTATTCCCTGAAATCTCAAATTAACGTCTACAAAAGAAAATATTGTCAAGAAATAATACTATTAAAGATAATAGTAACATGCATCAATTTAGTCCTTACTGTCTGATAAATGAGAGACTAAGCAATATCTGCTTTCTCCTTTAAATCTCCCAAAAAATCCAGTGAAGTAAAGTTAAGTATCTATTTCTTCCTTTTCTTTCTTTCTTTCTTTGTTT
The DNA here is from genome assembly GCF_041146395.1 of Eulemur rufifrons. Classification (NCBI taxonomy): domain Eukaryota; kingdom Metazoa; phylum Chordata; class Mammalia; order Primates; family Lemuridae; genus Eulemur; species Eulemur rufifrons. The sequence continues at coordinate 186,785,935 of NC_090989.1, read as the reverse complement.
GTTTGAACAGAAGAGAAAGTAACTTGCAAGGTCTGCAGCTAGTATGTGGTTAAATTTAGAATTTTGAGCTTAGTCACTCTGATTATAGAATTGAATTCTTACCTCATTATGTCATCTTCACATATTATATTTCAAAGATAAATACAATCTAAAGTTTGCATGATTTGATGTGAGTTAAGTCAAAGATACATCAAAGATAAATGAAATCTAAAGTTTGCATGATTTGATTTTTTGTATTATCCACAGAATGGCTTTCTACAAACTGACCAGGGACAAGGTTTAATCATGTCAGACTTCCCTAGGTTGGTAGTGTCTTGGATCACTGAGACAGACAACATCAGAGATACTTTGTTATTCCCCTTCTTTTGGGTTCACCCTGACTAACAAATGATCTTTGATGAAAGCTTTTATTCTTCACTGCTTTTTTTTTTTTTAATTCTCAAAAGGGCACAAGGATTAATGAGACAATTGCCTGCAAAGCGCTTTGAGCTCTAGGGAACCAAGAGGCGATTTAAGTGCAAGGAATTATTCCCCTACATAAGTCAGCACTGAGTTTTTAAATAGAAATCCTCTTTAAAGAGTAACACTAAGGCTGTGATAAAAATCAACAAGTGCCAAGCAGTTTAATGAAGGTGAAATGTTTCCCCCGACACTGGGATGTGAGAGGCTACCAAAGAGAATCATAGAGCCAAAATTTGAGCCAGGAAGGACCTCCGAGACCTTCAGGTCTAAACCATTTATTTTAACAAATGAGGAAACACATCCACAGTACACTTGACCAAGGACACGCAGCTAGTGTGGGCTAATGAAGTGGAGAAATACTGCTGTACAGTGGCCTCAATGACATGTCCCGCCAAAAAGCAAGGGAGAAGGGGGCAGGCAGGGCTGGGTTGCTGGGTGGATGGGGTAACTACAATAAAAAGGTAGGACCGGAGTCAGGTCTGAGTAACTGGGAGTATTTTAATAAGGGCAGGAATGAGGGAGATGTATTTCATGTGACTAAAACTATGTGATCTCAAGTTTAATGGTTGGAACATGCATGATAAGAAAAATCACAACACCTAATGCTGCAATTTGATGTGAGCTCCATAGAAGATGCAAGAGCTATGATTTAATGATGTTTCCTCAGACTCTTCTCTCACTCCAATTCTCTATTCCTCCTTTCTGCAAACGCAAATGATGATTTGTGTGTGTGAGGCATTGGACTGAGTCCTCGTAAAAATTAATACATTATTCCCTACCACAAGCAGATAAGAAACTAATAAAAAATAAGGTTATCTGTCATCTAGTTATCTCTGTCTCTGTCTGTCTTGTGCCTATCATGTCTGTCTACCTGCCAACCAACCTACCTACTTACCTGGCAACATACACTCCCTTGTTACTGAATAGAACCTGAGAACACAAGCAGGGGAGAGAGAATGCCATGGTTGTTCAGAGAAGGCAGAGATTAACTCCAACAGAAGAGACAATAGCAGCAGCCATATCCAGCGTTTACAGTGGGCTTACTCTGTGCTAGACTAAGTTTAAGAGCTTTACGTGCATTAATTCATTTAATCCTTGCCACTATCCCACATGTTAGTTTCCAAGTCTCTCTGTTCGCATCTCTTGGCTCTATCTTGGCTGGATTGTCAGTGGTGACAGTCCAGAGTGGTGGCAGAGTTGCAGTGTCATGCCGAGCCTAGTGAAGCCTGAGGCAAAAGGAAAAATATCAGTATAATCCTGACCTGTCTTTATCTATCTTTATTTAAAAATTTGATATATTTCATTTTTGCAGTATTTTTTATTCTTAAAAATAGAGTTAAACTCTTATTTATCTAGATTACTGAGTTTTTTTTAGTAACCCTCCTTAGATTTTGTACCTAAGCAAGAGTCTCACTACACTCTTGTTCCAGCCCTGAAGAACAAGTCCTACCAGTTCCAAAAGAGCTTCCTTAACAATTATCTGCTCCAGGGTTGTCACCGGCCTGGCCTTGGTTCATGTTCACTGTTGAACCAGTGTGGTGCTTTACTGGGCTCTGGGGTGGGGTGGGTTGGTCTCTTTCCAGCTTCTGAGGGTGTTGGAGAAGGGAGTCCTATCATGGCCTCCTGGAAGCAGAAGTTGAAATGGGGATTCTCCTTCAGTTGACTGGGTGGAAGGGAGGGGGTGGCACTCAGGAGAACCGGTGAGAAGCTGGGACAATGAGCTAAGCAAGAATTTGGTGTCAGGTGAAGACTAGCTTCGGTGTGGTCTCACTAAGGGGACCTGCTTTCTGTACCCCCACGTGGGTCAGGCATTGGCTGAGGTCCAGCGTTGGCAGAGGGAGGCAGCTCTGCTGAGGGTATTTCTTCAGAGAACAGGACAGCTGCGAATTATCAGCCAACACACACAGCAGCCGGGGATGGCCACACAGGCCAGCAAAAGGGTCTTGCCAGGGCACCGCCGGTGTCCACTACAAGGGATGGTCCCCAAAGAAACAGTCACCAGAAATGGGTGCTGGTTAGGCAAGGCATGCAACAGGTGTCCTCTATATTTACCTCCTTAGCAAAGGGAACAGAATCGATTGTCTCTTAATGATAAATATTTTGTTGAACAAAAGGTATAACACACGCACGCATACACACTTTCATACATCCTGATCTGGAATACTGAACAGCAGAAGCCACTGCCTGTGCTGCCTTCTTGCTGCCTGGCTTTTAGCAGAGAGCCGACAAGCAGTGCTGCTCACCTGAGCTCACCTCCCTGCTTTCACATAAGCCACCTGAGTCACAGGACGTCAGTGAATCACACTGACAGTCCGTGTGCAGGGCCAGGAGCGGCTCGACAAGATAACATTACGATAAGCAAAATGGACTTCTTCCTTGAAAATTCCACTTTCGATGTCATGGCATTTAGAGGTTCCACATAGCAGGAAGCTGCGCTGGTGGAGCGAACTGAAGGAGGAGGAGGGAAGAGAGACCCGCTGTCAGCTGGATGCCAAGCCAGGGAACCTGCATAAATGATCTACTGTCAGCGAAGAGGGTGCTGTCACCCTTTCATCAGCTGTAATTGAATGCCTACAGGGGCAGTAATTACAAACACCAGCCATGCCTCACAGGCTCATCTGTCTTTGTTTATCATCAGGGTAAGGGTATTGATCGTTATTACGGCCCTTCTTTCCTTTGGATAGGGACAGGGAAATTGGATTAATAAGGCCTGGCATGTACTGTGTACCACACACCTGTAGGGCAGGCAGATCAGAAGTGCTAAGAAATGGCGAGTACTTGATTTCCTGGGGTGCTCAGGCTGCAAGCTCTGCCGGGTGCCTCTTTGCGGGGGCGGGGGCTTGTGCTCAGATGCTCCCTCCTCCTAGCATCCTTGCTTTTGCTGAAGCCAACAGAACCCCCCCCCCCCCCCCATGCAAAACGAAATGAGTAGCTTTCCTCCGATGCCACCTTTTTGTAGGTACCTTCAAAATAATGGCCTGGCAGGGGAGCCGACTCATTATCCTGAAAGATAGTAAATGAAAGGATAGAGACAATCATTTAACTGGCTTTTGCTGCATGAACTATGTCAGGGTAATCAAAGTATCAAGGTAATCAATGAAAAAGAAACGATAGAAAGAGCAATGGTTCTCAAACACTAGCGGGCTCCAGAGTCACCTTGAGGGCTTGCCGAAAGCAAATGCAAGCCCCAGCCCCCGGGTTTCTGGGGTGGGGCTGGAGAATTTGCATTTCTGACAAGTTCCTTGGTCTGGCCTGGGGACCACTACGCATTGAGAACTACTGGATTATAGCATCATTGTTTTGAAAACTTAAGGAAATAACGGATCAAAGCAGTGATCACCAGTGACTGTTAATGTCACCAAGAAAGAGGCAGCTAAACAGTGTGTGCCCTGATGGAAGTATACAAAACCACCTGTGAGGAATTCTTGTCAAAATATTGATCCTGAGTCGGTGAAGCCCCATCTAGCTATCAGTTTCCGGGAGACACAGGAGGCAGAGGAGCGCTTCAAACGGTGTCACTGCAGGGATGCGAGCGCGGGAGATTCACACTGTGGGAAACTCTCGACAAACAGGTCGGTTATTCTGGAAGAAAAGAAGGAGGAGGGGAATGTGTGGATTCTAAGAGACTTAAGAGTCACATGATTCTTGTTTGGATCCACATCTGATCCAAGAAATTGTGAAAAGGAAAATTGTGAGACCAGCAGGGAAATTTGAAAGCTGACCAGATACTTGATGAATGATTGTCACCATCCTCACTCTACATGTGGCTCAGTTCCATCTCAACATTTAACTCTCAGTTTAAATGTCATCTTTTCGAATAAGTTTTCTCTGAACACCTTATGTAGATAACTCGCCTTCTCTATCTTAGCATCCTGTTTGTTTACAACATAGAACTTGTAATTATTTATTCATTTGTTTGGTTTTTTGTGTCTCTCCTCCTAGACTGTAAACTCAAGAGGATTGTGTCTCTCAGCACCGCCATCTCCCCAGTGCCTAGCACATTGCTAGTGGCACAATAAACACAATAATTATTTCCTAAATGAACGATGAACAAAATCTTAGGGCATTTTAATATTTCCAAATTCTTCTTTACCTGTTTTTGATTAAGTTTCATCTCACTTATCAGAGTACTGTAAGGTAGGTAATGATATTTTGCCAATTTTTAAATGAAATCAAATATGTTGAGTGTCTTGCCTAAGATCATAAATTGCACTGAACCAGCATAACCAGGATAAAACCTAGTCTTTCTGATTCCAAATCTGATGATCTTTTTGTCCCCAAAAGTTTTCATTCAGAGGTATCTGAACATCTAGAAAATAATCATTTTAACAGTTAAGCACACACTTGATGGTCTTGATGGGAGAGAGGGTGCTTTGTTTAATATTTTCTTTCTCTGTGTTCACGGAAGCAGGCGTGTCACACACCAGAGATGTGTACGTTTGGGTGAGTGAAGTGACACTGGATATGGCAAATTGGCATCCTTGGAGTGGGCTGGTTTGAAGATAACCATTTCAGTTTCCAGACCATGTTGTAGTGGAGTTGGCAGCTCATTTTTATCAGCATACTAACATGTTCAGTATCTCCCATCTCTCTAGCACCTGTCTGTATCATCCCTGCCTCCATCTCTATCTTTATTTCTGTCTGTATCATATCACCTCCATCTCTATTTCTGTCTCTATCTCTATCATCTCCATCTCCACCTCTGTCTGTCTCCCTAGTATCTCTATCTGTATCTCTCTGTTCTTAACCCTATGCCTCTCCCCAGCTTCTACTATCTTGTTTTCTGCTCCACTTCACAACAAAATTTATTAAAAGAATTGTTCATTTCTCACTTCCTACATTTTCCTCCATCTACTTCAATTTGGTTTCTCTTTCCTCCCTTTTGCTCAAACTGTCTTTGATAAAGTACCCAATGATTTCCATATTGCCAGATCCAATGGTCTGTTCTCATCCTACTTGACCTTGGAAGCTCTGAACAATGACCAGTCCTTCCTCAATTGAATTATTACTGTCTTGGTGTATTAGTCAGGATCGAGTAACTGCCATGAGGAATAATCACAAAATCTCAGTGGCTTAGCGCAATAAACATTTATTTCTTGCTCATTACACTGGCCATTGCGATAATAAAAGGGGAAAGAACAGGGAGCCTTGTGATGGAAGATTTACATGGATTGATCTTGGGCTGATAACACATCACTTCCACCTTCATTTTATTTGCCAGAAATCCATCCTTTGGTCTTTCCTAGAGGCAAGGGGTGCTAACAGATGTAGTGCTGGCTATCCCAGCAGTACCTCTATACTATGGAAAGTAGGTATGAGTCTTTGGTGGGCAACCAACCCATCTTGCCCTTAGATGGAAAGGCAGGCAGGCACCAAGTCACATGTGCATGTTCCCAAGTCTGCAAAGCAGGGCTCACTGTATTCTCCCCACATCCTATCTTTGCTTTGTGCAGTGGATGTCACTTCCTCCAGACTACCATGCCTTTCCCCAGTGAAGGTCTTAGCTCCTTATCAGGATACCCCAAGGTAAAGATTTCATAGGGGCCCCCAGATCACTTTTGCACCTAGATTTTCTCTAGAAAATGGACCATTTAGTCCTAGCTGTTCTTTCACTAGTCCCTAGTACAGACTTAATTGTTCTAATACAGGGGAACTGGATTTCTCCATGGGAGGCAAATTTTTCATAGTTTCATCTTTAATGAGTACCCTGTTCTCTTTGAACTCTAGCGTATACTCTTTGAGATCATTTGGGTCATGGAAGGAACATCATTACTCAACATTGTATCACAATTCTGCAATTCTTTCTATATCACATTTAGAAAAATATATATATATAATATATAAAAAGTACAGCATGTGTAGACAATTGCTAGCTTTATTACATATAGATGATTAAGGCTTTTTAAAGAATACGCTCAGAAAACCCACAATAGCTCTCACCATGTTTCTCTTTTATCTGGAGGAAGATTTATTATACAGAAGGTCTTTCGATAGCCTCTGCATTTCATCACAGGGGCTGGCTGGGCTTTGCAGGGGAAGTGAGCACTGCACACTCAGGCCAGGCCAGCCATCTGCATAAAGAGCCCCTCACCACCCCCCACAATGGGGCTACTGGATGGAAAGAATCATACTCTGCTTGGCCATGACCCCACTCAACACTTGGAGTAAGTCCCCTTACAGACTGCCTAAGTCTTCTACTCTTTTGAAAACATACTATACTGTAAAAGGTTTATTTTATAGCAAATGGCTCCAACATAAGATCTGTTGTCTATTCATGGTGACTGAAATTTTTAGAGCACTCCACTGTTTCTCAGAATTCTTGAAATGGTGTCACCCTAGATCATCCACAACCATTGCACTGTAATACGTGAGACAGCGCAGGCTGTAAGGAGTAGGATGCCCGAGGCTGGAGTATGGCAAGGTTCATCTCTGGCCATATTCTCCTTGGTGCAAAATAATTCAATCGAGCAAATATCATTCAACACTGATTATTCTATGCTCGGTACTAGAAAACCAGAGATAGAAACAATACATAAGATAGCATAGGGATGCCATGACGCCTGCCCTCCCACTGCAAGACTGAAAGGACTTAACTCCAGTTGCTATGGGTGCTGGGGGCTGACAGCCTTCACCTGTCAGCCCACCTCAGGAAATGACTCAGCTGGCGAGAGCTGCCTCACCCAAGTCACATCCCCTTCCTACAGCAGCCCGTCTGCAATGATTGGCCTGGAGTTCTAGCCCTGACGGGCCATCCCTGCTTCAGATTTCCCCCTAGGGTTGGCTGAAGCCTTCATTGAGACTCTGCTACAGCCCGACTGTTCCCCTAGTCCAATTCTACTTCCTCCTTCCCCTTCCCTTCCTCAGGTAGCATTCTCACATTACTCCTCAATAGTCTTCCTGAAATCTAATCACTATCTCAGGGTCAGCTTCCTGGTGAACCCAGCCTGAAACAATTAGCTATTGAAGGACCCTCTGACTGAGGAGGTCACACTCTAGCTGTAGAAATTGATACAGTGTGTAAATGATTAGCTGTAATTCATCATGTAAGTGCTCTACTCCCACGGGAATGGGAGCCAGTACTATGAGAACAATGAAGGAGAAGCAACATGGAACTGTTCTCCTCTTATCCTTCCTTTCCATCAAAGACAAGAAGAATGGGCCTGTCCTAAGTGGCAGCAAAGACGTGAGATAATTATCACTTTGCATAGATGGGGTGGGAAAGGAGGTCAAGGGCCATTTATTCTTTCCTCATTTATTTTTCACAACTTCTTCCTCTTTACACTTGTATTAATGCCTTGATTTTTATTTCAAATGGTGGATAGGCTTTCAACAACTCCCAGGTAGACATTATATATTCTGCCATGGAGCTAAAAGGCCAATCTCAAGTAATGGGTTTTGGAAGATCAATAACCAAGTTGTTCCCAGACTTGCTGAAGCAGGTTTTACATTCATAATGTAAAAAACAAAAGGCTCAAAGAAAGAAGAGAGTTCATCTAAAGAGAGCTAGATTATATCATTAAACCTTTAATTAACCTGATGGCTTTGGCTTAAGAAAATCAATGGAGACTTCTCACTAGAAGGAAAGGATAAATTTAAAATTTTATGTGCAAATGCTTATGCTTTGTTTGTTTGTTTGTTTGTTTGCTTTAGTGTGCAATTTCTTTGGTGGGTTCCAATCAAGCTCATTTTCTTCTAAAAGTTTAAAATGTTTTAAACTGATATATGTGATAGCTATATATGAAATAAGATTTTAAAAAACTTAAAACTTTTTTTTTTAAAAGTAAACTTCACAGGAAGTGAGATACCCAATGTTTTGATTTTAAAAGCCCGTGTGTTTGTGTGTGTGTGTGTGTGTGTGTGTGTGTGGTGGGAGGAGGGGTGACAGCATTTTTACAAGAATATAACTAGGTTCAAATTTGTTCCTTTGGGAGACTAAGATTTTCCTGTTGAAAATTTTATTTCAACAAGAGTTTATTGGGCAACAAAATATTGCTCTAGGTACTCTGAAAGGACCCCAAATAAGTACTCATCTGGGCTTCTAACGTAATTAATTTAAATTTATTTAATGCTCAGTGAGCTGTGACTACACTGTCCTGTTCAGTGTTCATGGGAACAGACAAATCTATTAGTGTACCCAGATTACTAGTAAACAGCATGATGTTAAACCTGCCAACACCTTAAGATTCCTCTTCTATCCCGTCACTGGCAGAGATTTGATAATAATCTTAAGGGCCTGAATTCTATATATAGTTTTCTTCTTTTCCTTCTTCTAGTCTAGCTTTATGATTCCAGCTTTTAGTGTGCATAAGAAATTTTTGATCACGATTGAATAAATTGGGATTTAGTTTTAGGAAATATAAACGATTCAGGCTTTATTTGGCAGAAATTCAGGGAACTAGGTATTTATGACATCACTGGAAGAACTGATGGATTGGATTCAAGCCTGTGCCTTCAGGTATAATTTCCAGGGCCACTCTGGTATTATAAATACACAGGTAATTTGAGGGGCTGGAGAGGACACTAAGCTTATGGGCACAGCCTTGCTTCCTTGTCTTAGTCTGTTTGGGTTGCTATAAAAAAATACCATAAACTAGGCAGCTTATAAACAACAGATATTTATTTCTCACAGTTCTGGGAGCTGAGAAGTCTAAGATCAAGGCACGGGCAGAGTCGGTGTCTGGTGATGGCCTGCTTCCTGTTCACACAGAGCACCTTCTCATTGTGACTCCACGTGGTGGGAGGGATGAGGGGTCTCTCTCAGGCCTCTTTTGTAAGGGCACTAATCCCATTCACAAGGGCTCCCCCTCATGACCTAATCACCCACCAAAGGCCCCATGTCCTGATACTATCCCATCATCTTGGGGTGAGGATTTCAACACATGAATTTTAGAGGGGATACAAACATTCAGACCATAGCACTCCTTTAATGGATAAGAGAAAGGAAAAATTAACTGAGGACACTTATATGTTAATGATTGATTTTTGTTCCAAAACACATTGAAGTAGCAAAATGCCTAATCCAATTGAGTATACTTTCCACCATTTTCATGTGACTAAGTTGTAGTCGTGGAAGTTGAAGTATCGTTTGGCCTGACATGATGACTTGGCTGTATCCTCCGTTGTCCTCACAAGGTGGGGAGAAAACAGAAGAGCAAGAGATAAACATTCCAACTGGGAGCAAGGATTTTTCTTGACATTTTAGAGAGAAAAGCACATGACTATCATGGTGTGTCAGGGATGGTAATGAAAGGAAAGAGTACTAAAAAGTATTTTTTATGATAGTTGAGAAATGCAGGTATAAAGACTTTGAAGTAATTTTGAAATTATGCTTTCGTTGTTGAACATTTTTTAACCTTAATATATACTTGGAACTGGACCACATGGATTATGGTTCTGATAGGGTTACAAAAATAGTACTGCAAATATCTATCTTAAAGGATTTTTACATCTCCTTATAACCGCAGTAGCCTCCCTCCCTTCTTTGGTAGTAATTCCTGTTTATGTGACTTTTCATATTGCACAGGGTAACTGGGGTACATGGCCCAAAGAGAATGGAGGTGACAAGCCCTTCAGTGCCGTCTGTTCTGGGAAGTTTCTCCTCCCTGAGTTCTGCTTGATATCACCTCATTTATTTAAAACTCAGCCTCTTGCTTTCAGCTCTACGCATTGTGATGGATGCTGGGGAGACAAAGTAATGAGGACAACTATGAGTGCACGCAGCTAATGGCTCAGTGGAGAGGTTAATAAATCATTCAAGCATTTGTTGACATAGTATTTTTATAGTGGCCCTATGCCAGGCCTTGTGGCTGTAATGGTCAGTAAGTTAGGCACAGTTAGTTCCTGCCTTCATGGAGCATTGTTTTGTGAAGGACATAGACAACTGACCAGGTGGATACCACTAAATGTGTTATGCTTACCAAAGAGTAAGTGTAGCTATAATGAGAGCACAAGAAAGGGGAGTTTCACCTGGTCAGTAAGGCTTTCTAGGTCATAAGGTCAATGAAGGCTTTTGCTATAGACTGAATGGTTATGTCCCCCCTCAAAATTCAGACATTGAAACCTACTCCCAATGTGATGGCATTTGGAGGTGGGCCTTAAGGAGGTAATTAGGTCATGAGGGTGGAGCCTTGTGAATGGAGTTACCACCCTTATAACAGGGACCCCAAAGAGCTCCCGCACTGTGTGGACTTCCTAGCCTACAGAATTGTGACAAATAAATTTCTGTTGTTTATAAGCCACCAGTCTATGCTATTTTTGTTATAGAAGCCTGAACAGACTAAGACAGCTTTCAAGAAGAGTTGATATACTCTATATGCTTAGGCCAGAACAATGAATAGAATTAGTCCAGGAATGGGGAAAGGGGAGAGGGTAGAGCAGTATTTTGAGTAGAGGAAACAGTATTTAGCAAGGTCCTGGCCAGAGCTGGTTGAGAGAAACAGCGTCCCTTGGGGACCTTGCCTGGTCATCCTCTGTGGCAGAGGCTGCTAGTTGTCTCCAATGTAAGTCTCTCCCTTCTTCTTTATTGATGGAAACCCAGGTGATTTTTAGCTGAGCTCATGGCCACCTGAAGTGAAGACTGCATTTCCCACCCTCTGTTGTGGCCAGAAGTGACTTGTTCTTAGCCAGTGGACTACAGTAGACGTAGTGACTTCAACTCCTAGGAAAAGTCCGCAGAGAGTACCTCCTCCTTTCCCCTTTTTCTCCCTGTTGACTGGAGCTACACAAACTGTCCTGGGCCATGGAGTATGATTACCAAGCAGCAAGGTGGAAGAAGTCCGTATTCCTTGATTGTAACAGTAGAGCAGCCAAATCAGTCTGGGCCTCCTACCTTCACATTAGAGAGAAACAAACCTGTGCCTTTTTAAAGTCCCTGCTCCGGGTCACAGCCCTACACATCCAATGCTTTGTACCTGCATTTTCTCCCATGCCCTTCTTCCTTTCTGTAGGATAAAGAATGAGAAGTAGGTAGTCGTGGTGGTGCTGGTATATGTTAGGTGAATAAATAGATGATCTAGAAATATCTGACCTAGGGGTGAAGGCGGAATAGGAGGTTAGGGGAGCTAGTTGGTACTGTTACGTCAAATAGGCAGACAGCATCATTTCCAGGGAACTCCTCCACTGATCATCTTTCTTTTTAAATCTTTTAATTTCAGAAGAGTTTTACATTTACAAAAAAAAATTGTGGAAATAGTAAAGAGAGTTCCCATATACCAAGCACCCAGTTTCTCCTCTTAACTAGTATGGTGCATTTGTTATAATTAATGGACCAATATTGATACATTATTATTAACAAAAGCCCATACTTTATTCAGATTTCCTTTGTTGTTACCTAATGTCCTTTTTCTGTTCCAGGATCCCATCCCAGATATGACATAACAGTTAATCATCAGGTCTCCTCTGGCTGCTCTTGGCTGTCATGCTTTCTTAGATTTTTCCTGTATTTGATAATAATGACAGTTTTGAGGAATGCTGGTCAAGCGTTTTGAAGAATGTTCCTCAACTGGGACTTGTCTGATATTTTTCTCGTGATTTGACTGAGGTCATGTGTTTTGAGGAGAAAAACCATAGAGGTAAAGTGCCATGTTCATCACATCATGTCAAGTGGAAACACGGATGGCCCTGTGAACCCACAGCTTCTGCATCCCCAGATTCAACCAACTGCAGATCAAAAATATTTGAGAAAAATAAATAATAAAAATAACACAACAGTAAAACATAATAAAAACACAGTATGACAACTATTTGCATAGCATTTACATTCTCTTGGGTATCATAAGTAATCTGGAGATGATTTAAAGTATATGGGAGGATGTGCTTAGGTTATATGCAAATACTATGCCATGTTACATAAGGGACTTGGGCATGCACAGATCTGGTATCCTTGGGGGTCCTGCAACCAATCCTCTGTGGATACCGAGGGACTGTACTATCAACATGACTTGTCACTGCTTATTGACTTTGAACCTCTGCTGAGGGAGTGTTTGTTAGGTTTCAACACTATAAAGTTACTATTTTTTCTCCTTTTTCCATATTGTACTCTTTTTAAGGAAGTCACTTTGCCACTATGAGCAGGGCGCACTTAAGGTGTGAGTAGCTATGCTCCACCCCTTTGAGGGTAGAGTGTTTACATAAATTATTTGAAATTCCCCATGGAGATCTGTCTCTTCTCCCCCATTTATTATTAGTTTATGTTCTCAACTATTTATTCATATTATTAGGGACTCGTAGATATTTATTTTATACTTCGGGTTATAATCCAATATTACTTAATTTTGTTGCTCATACTGTTGCATCGGCCGCTCTTTCAGTTAGTTCCTGGGTCCCTTTGACTTTTCACCATCAATGTGAGTTTTTTGAAGTGATTCCTTACTTTTTGGCATTACAAGATTTTGCTCCAGGTTCAACTTGTTTATTTTCTGCCCGAGTCTTGGAATTCACCATTTCTCCAATGAGCTGTGTTTCTTTTTATTGGAGAATGGTATGAGAAACCAAGCTCTGGGTGCTGGGTGTGCTCTTTACCATGGGGTGGTGTTGCATCTGGCCCTCCTGGCTGACAGAGCATGGGAATATTTGTGTATTTGACAGCCTGTATATATATATATACATGTATCTAGAAATGTTTTTATCTGTCTATATTACACTACAATTGAGTTCATACTGGTGTCTCTAACTTTAATCTGTTGCCATTTGGTCAGTCCAGGCCTCTCCCCTTATCTGCGAACTCCCATACCAGTAGTGAGAAACCTGGCCTCGCCCTCTGCCATTCATTTACTTATTGAATTCCAGTATACATACATAGAAGTATTATATCAGAATTGTTCACCTGTTCTCAATGGGAAATAACTTCATCAACTGTACTGCTTATGTGCAATTTAACTGCACCAGCTGCAGTTTATTTTGCCTTTAGTCTCACAGACCCTGCTCATTTCCAAAATTATTTAGATCAGCATCTCTCTGTCAGTGAGGTTGTTTCGTACCTTTGCAATGCAGTTAGATTGTCACATTCCGCATCCATCCTGGAATCTCCAACCTCTTAAATAATTTTTGAATGTACAACATGAGGACTATAGTTAATAAAATTGTATTGGATTAGTAATGTTTGTTAAAATCCTTCTTATCAAAAAAACAAGTAACTAAATGAACTGTGAGAGATGTTAATTTACTTCACCAAAATAACCACCTTTTTATCTATATGTATCTTTTAACCTCATGTTGTAAGCCTCAAATATTAATATGAGCAATAAAATCTACTTTTAAAATCTGCATACGTTAGGGTTCACTCTTTATGTTGTACAGTTCCATGGGTTTTGACTATAGTGTTGTATGCCCACCATTATATTATCATAGAGAATAGTTTCAATTCCCTAAAAATCTCCTGTGCTTCGCCTATTCAACTCCTCTCCTCAACTTCTGAACCCTTAACAACCACTGATCTTTTTACCCTTTTTAAGTTAATAGTTTTGCCTTTTCCAGAAAGTCATATAATTGCAATCAGATAGTATGTAGCATCTTTAGAGTGGCTTCTTTCACTTAGCAGTATGTATTTAATATTCATCTATGACTTCCCATGGCTTGATAGATAATTCTTCTGTATTCTGTTGTATGGATATAGGACAGGTATATAACAGAATGCAAATAAATATTCATATAACATGTATATCATATATTAATATAACATAATAAATTATAAAAATAAATATGTTATATGGATATACCATAGTTTGTTAATCTGTTCCACATCTGTTGAAGGATACCTTGATTGCCTTCAGTTTTTGGCTATAAATATAGATGCCATGAAGATTCACAGGAAGGTTTTGTATAGAGACAAGTTTTCAGATCATTTTGATAAATGTTAATATCTGGCATTATGATCAATGGGTTGTATAACAAGACTATATTTAGCTTTATAAGAAACTGCCAAACTTTCTCCTAAAGTCACTGTATCATTTTGCATTCCCACCAGCAATGAATGAGAGTTTCTATTTCTCCACATCTTTGCCAGCAATTGGTATTTTAAAAAAAATTTTAGCTATTCTAATAGGTATATATTGGTATCTCATTATTGTTCAATTCATAATTCACCAATGACAAATGAATATTGAGCATATTTTTATATGTTCACTTGCCATCTGTATATCTTCCATGGCAAGGTGTGTATTAGATCTTTTGACCTGATCAACTTTTCCAACCCTGTAAATCTCCCTTTGCTTGTTATTGTGGCCTTTGTCTGATTTTATTTATTGGCGAAAACACAGACCTCTTGGAGACGTTCAAGAGGGCTACGCTCTGAACAGTAAGACATGGATAGAAAGAACTTGTTTGGAACCTGTTGGTCTGAAATGAATAATGTGTGCTAAAACCTAGTCTTTGGGCTCAAGGTTAAAAGGACATGGAAGGAATTCAGGTTTGACTTGGAAGGATCTTTCAGTGGCCCCAGTACCTTCTCTCCTGTCTCTGTCATTTTTGTATTCCATGGCATTTGTGTTCCTATTTGTCAGTTAGGGATCACTTGGCCGCGTATTCTAATCAACAGGAGAACCATTCTGGGAGCGCATCATCCCCGCTGAAGACTGAAGCAGTCCCAGAGGATCAGAGCCATCTCTCATGAGAAGATAGCCAGAATTGAAAAATCAAATGAATGGCCCAAGCATCATTCTTCCTTTCATATCTGTAGAAATTCTAGTGTTTGCCATATACTCACTTGGTTCTAGTTTGATGGATTGACTTGCTTAAAACCTGGCAGGAGTATTCAAACTCCCTGGCAGCTATGAGACTACGGCTCTCTGTCTAGAATACAGTTTGGGTGGCAGAGGAAACTCTTGGCATGCTGCTTCACTGAGACTTGTAAACAATAATTAAGTGGACTTATGCATCCTAATTCTGTTGTTTCATTTCCTTCTTTCAAAATACATGAAGTTTTAGTTCTGAATAATAAACGACAAGAATCATAGCACTCTGCATTTAAACCAAATGAGCTCAATGAGGGTATACAATACTTGCAATTACAATTTTACTGTTTTGCATATATTCACAATAGAAGAAGAAAACAAGGAGGCACAGGCTTCTTGGTATGCTGAGAGCTGGGAGCTCATAAAAACTTTGTGGGGCCTCTGGTTGTCAGACCATTTGGAACCCAGTCCCAGCTCTGCCTGTGACTGGTTCTGTCACCCTGGAGGAAATACTAGTGTCTCTGGGCATCAGTCCCCCTGTTGAAAATGAGTAACTGGAGGTGGATGATACCTGATTTACTTTCCGATGCAACATGCAGTGATAATACATTCCTAACTCAGGCTGCAGTCCTTGTGCAAAGGGGAGATCAGAAGGGCTGACTTGACTCCAGCCAGCCACCAGGGGACATCCAAGAGCACACCTGCAAAGTAGCTGTGCAGCTCAGTATGTAAATCAAATTTCTGTAAATTCAACCTTTGTTTCCTACAGACACAGTTTCAAAGACGTGTTCCCTCAGGAAAACAGTGGCTCTTAGAAAAAAAGAAAATGGTGCTCAAGGATAGGAATAGTTTTAGCAGCAGTATTTAAAGGGAATATACTTAATATATCTTTGACA
Organism: Eulemur rufifrons; assembly: GCF_041146395.1. Lineage (NCBI taxonomy): Eukaryota > Metazoa > Chordata > Mammalia > Primates > Lemuridae > Eulemur > Eulemur rufifrons. Next base: position 186,769,908 of record NC_090989.1, on the reverse strand, counting down.
TTATTTTACCTTGCATTAAATTGGATTTGTGGGAGGGCAGCTATTTTATGAGTTTTTGGAAATAATTTAATTTCTTTTGGCTATGTTTTGATGTTTGCCTTTATTTTATGCAATTATGGAATTGTCACCTTTTAATAATACATGATCAATATATAGTCATGGGTCACTTACAGATGGGGATACATTCTGAGAAATATGTTGTTAGACAATTTTGTTGTGTGTGAATATCACAGAGTATGCTTACACAAACCTACATGGTACAGCCTACTACACACCTAGGCTATAGCGTACAGCCTATTGCTCCAGGGCTACAAACCAGTACAGCATGTTACACACAATGGTGTGCATTTGTGTATCTAAACATACCTAAACATAGAAAAATACGGTACTATAATCTTATGGGGCCACCATCATATACACAGTCTGTTGCTGACTGTAAGGCCATTATGAGGTACGTGGCTGTATCACATTTACTTGTTTGTCACTGCGTTGTTTACTGCCCAAGATGGGGAAAGAGGAAACGGTGCATATGTTCACACGATGACAGGGCTGGAGAAACCCTCACAGATCATTGAATTCAGTCGTCTTCTTGCACTGATGAGGAAACCAAAGTGAAACAGATGAAATTACTTGCACAAAGTCATTTCGCAACAAATAATTAGGCTGAGCTGACATTAGTACATACGGTTATTCCTGAGGCCAATAGTGAGAAGCAGAAGTCTGCTCACAGTCAAAGTAATCAAATATACACACAGCGGATGGAATTATCCATCTGAGGGAGCAACTAAGCGACTGGGAAATTTGGGGAAATCTAATCAAGGTGTCCTGCATTTCTCAGGAGACAAGGTAAAACGATGATTATAGTTTAGTAAGTAGAAATATTATCAATTATACATGGATGACAAAGATTGTAAGAAGGGAATGGTTGTGGTAGAGGTAGGATAGAAAATCAAAGGTTACATATTGACAGTGTCTGGCCAGACTTCCCAGTGGCAAAAATTAACTCGTACTTCAGGTCACAGATAGTCCATGAGTTTTTATCATGGCCTTAATGAAATTACACACCACAAAATTTTCCACCCCTTTGCTCTGAATAAATACTTCCCCCATATTTTCATTCTTGCCCTGACTGCTGAGGATTCTAGACCCATTACCTCCCTTCTAAACCATACAAATTCTCTTTTCCATTTATAGTGTTACCAAAAGCAAAGGTAACAAAACCAAACACTTCAGGAGGATGATGGAACCAAAAGGATCCTTATCTTTGAGGGAATACCCTATGCATCGGCAGAAATGAGGCCCAGCTTTTAGTGGCTTCAGAGGCCAGGGAGCAGACTAATATTGGCCTTATGTGATATTTCACGCACATTTGTCAGTTGGTTCATTATACTATCTTTGGAATGCAGCAAGAAGGGCGAGTTCCAGGCTAGTGCTCTGATGATGAAGTGACATGAGGATTTTTCATCTTTGGCCATGGTGAGGTCAGCAGATTCTTTGTTTAGTCCAGAGTTACAGTTTCTGCAGAAATCATTGGAAATGACTCCCAGGTATTTACACAGTGGCCAGTGGATTTGTGTAAATGGGGCTAGTGCTCTAATTGCTCACGAATGAGAAGGTGAGATGGTGATGAAATCAGCTACTGATATATCTTCAGGCAGACAGAAAAATGTAGCTGTTTTGAGAATTAATTAGTCTCTCAGATACTATAGGAGGCAAAAATTATTACAGGTGAAGGAAGAAAATGAATACGCAATTGAAGTGGAAACAACACATCCCTGTGTTCTGTTTTTACTGACACGTCTCTCCAGCATCTCCTTGTGTTGGGACCAGGGTGATTTCTGATTATGGGGGCATGTTGAATGTGCCATCCTAGGCATCAAGAATTGCCAGAGCCATAGCCAAGTTTTGTGGGTGCTTACCATTCTGATACCAGCATGTACCCCGACTGGAGCCAGAGAGGGCTCTTGGCCTCCGTGCAGGAAGGACTTCAAGAGCAGGGGCACGAGCGAGAGCATAGAGTTCAGATGTGAGATGGGAGCAAAAGCAGAGAGGTTTATTGAAAGCAACGTACATTTTTTAAGGCAGAAGCAAAGAGTGGACAGATCCTCAAAGGAACAGTGCCGCCTCCCAGGGTTAGGGTCTGTCCTTCTATGCTAACCCCTAAACTAGGCTAAGCTGGGAATAGAATATTCATGCTTTTCTGAGAAAGGGTGGAACATTCCTAGAACTAGGAACCCTCCCCTTTCTTGAATTTATAGGGTATCTTCCAGGAATTGTCGTGGCATTTGTAAACTGTTATGGCACTAGTGGGCGTGATTTTTACTATGTTAATGAGGGACACTGTCGCCTTAACTGTGCATTCCCCAGTTAAAGACATTCCCCCTTTTACCTTACATAAAGACATAGTATGGCTAAAGTAAAATAACTAAACGGTCCCCATTGGTTACATTTATCTTAGCGAAGCATATTCTTATGACTTTCATATCCGGTGGGCCTTCTCCTTCTGACCCCTGCCCTAACTGCCTATAGGGTCTCTGACTCCTGTCTCAATTTGAAATACAGCTTTCAGTCTGTGACAGAGCAATCTATTGATGCCTTAGGTTTCTGAATTGAGAAGGAGGGGGCCCTAGACTAGTGGTTAGAACAGCGCAAGCTCCATTGGAAACTAGCAGGTTGGCTCATGGACCATGTAATTATAAACTAAAATAAAATCTTAAGACCCTCAGCCAACTTAATGGACCTTCTCTTGGTCAAGGGGACCTGAGAGAAACCCTGAAGCTCAGCTGTGTGTGTGAGGAGAAGGGAGGTCAGACATGCCTTGTTGTGCCCCTTTCCTTTTGGAGTTACTCTTTGCAACAGTAAGATGAATAGGCCTGAGGCCATGCAATGCCAAAGCCTAAACCACACCTGCAGGCCAGCAATTTACTTATCAGACCACTTGAATTTCAGTAAATTATGAATCAAAGAATCTTTAAACCCACTTATAACCTGTAACCCCTCTCCCACTCCCATTTCAAGATTTCCTGCCTTTTTGGGCCAAACCAATGTAACCCTGCCACATACTGACTTACGATCTTCTGCGTAATTCCTGTCTCCATGAATGTATAAAACCGAACTGTAACCCGGCTACCGCGGGCACATTTTCTCAGAACCTCTTGAAAACACGTGCTCTGGGCCGTTGGTCTCACACACTTAGCTCAGAATAAACCTCTTTAAATTATTTTATAGAGTTTGTATTTTTTCTTGTTAAAGTGCTCCAGTCTTGCACGTTGGGTGGCCATGAGTCAGCCTGCCCGTGTCAGGGCGAAGGGGACCTTCGTATGAGAGTCCAGAGTTCCGTAACAGTGTGCACTTCCTTTTAACACCTTTAATTCATTCTGCCCCAAGCTGGGCATCAGGTGAAAGGCATTAAGCAAAATCATAGTCCAAAAGCTTTATGGGTAAAATCACTATATTGTTGGTCTTTTTGTTACTTTAAACACTGTTGTTTTTCTACTTAGAAGAAAACACACACACAGGCACACACGCATCCCCCCCTCCAAAAACACAATGTGGCTATTGTCTCTCATTCCCTTTTCTCTGTCTGTCTCTTCCCATGTGCTTTTCTGAGCTATTTCATGCCTTACTCCTTGATTCATGAACTAAATTTTGTGGCAGCAATTGTATTTTTGCAGGTTGTTTAATTATTTACCTTATATTTTAAACTTATTACAGTCTACCTTTAATATCATGGGACCACATATAGTGCAATAGTAGTGAAACAGTGTACTTCCAATTCCTCGCTCCCATCCTTTGTGCTATTCTTGTTATACATTTTTACTTTTATATACGTTGTAAATGCCACAAAACAATATCACAAAGTTTGCTTTAGACAGTTAATTTTCCTTTGGACCAATTAAAAAGAAGAAAAAAAATTATGTTTACCTTTATTTTGACCATTTCAGATCTCTTTACTTCTTTATGTAAGTGCAGGTTTCTGTCTGGAATCACTACTTTTGTTTAAAGAACGTCCTTTAATATTTCTTAGAGTACATGTTTGCTGACAATAAACTGTCTGTTTATTTACAAAATCAAGGAGGTCTTTATTTTGACTTTATTTTTTAATAAATGTTTGTTTTAGAACAACTTTAGTTATAAAACAAAAATGCAAAGATAGTACAGAAAGTTCCCATGTACTTAGCACTCAGTTTCACCTACTATTAACATCTTAAGGCCGGGCGCGGTGGCTCACGCCTGTAATCCTAGCACTCTGGGAGGCCGAGGCGGGTGGATTGCTCAAGGTCAGGAGTTCGAGACCAGCCTGAGCGAGACCCCATCTCTACTAAAAATAGAAAGACATTATATGGACACCTAAAAATCTATATAGAAAAAATTAGCCGGGCATAGTGGCGCATGCCTGTAGTCCCAGCTACTCGGGAGGCTGAGGCAGTAGGATCGCTTAAGCCGAGGAGTCTGAGGTTGCTGTGAGCTAAGCTGACGCCACGGCACTCACTCTAGCCTTGGCAACAAAGTGAGACGCTGTCTCAACAAAAAAAAAAAAAAAAAAAAAAAAAAAAAAAACATCTTAATGTTGCATTAGTATGGTTCATTTTGGTACAATATTGATATGTTATTATTGTCATTAATTATATATAAAATTATATATGAAATATAACTTATGTAAAAAGTTATATTATCATTATTATATTAGTATGGTACATTTGTTACAATTAAGGGACAAGTATTAATTACATTATCATTATGAACTGACTTAGTTTTTACCTGATGTTCTTTTTTGTTCCAGAATCCCCAGGATCCCATCTAGGACACCACATGACATTTAGTTGATGTGTCTTTTTAGGCTCCTCTTGGAGGTGGCAATTTCTCAGACTTTCCCTGTTTTTGATGGCATTGACGTTTTGAGAAGTACTGGTCAGATACTTTGTAGACTGTCCAACAATTGAGATTTTTCTGATGTTGTTATCATGATTAGACTGGGGTCGTTAGTTTTGAAAGGAAGACCACAGAGACACAGTGACATTTTCATCACCTCTTATCACGGGTAAGTCCCATCAGCCTCACTTATCGATGTTGAAGTTGACCTTGATCACCTAGCTGTGACGTAGTGTTTGTCAGGTTTCAGCGCTGTCAGGTTACTCCTATTTCTCCCCTTTTCATACTAGATCCTGTTTAAGGAACTCACTGTGTGCACCACACACTTAAGGAGTGAGGAATTACGCCCCACCCCCGTGAGGGTAGAGTTTTTCCATAAGTTATTTAGAAATTCTGCATTTCCATTGTCTCTTCTTCCTCATTTATCAGTTATTTGTGTATTCAACCATTTATTTACATCAGTATGGATTTGTGGATGTTTATTTTATACTTTGGGTTGTACTCCAATACTACTTAATTTTGTTGCTCAAATATTTCCAGCTTTGGCCATTGGGAGCTTAAAATATTTTTACTCACTCTCTCCTAGCTTGCATGGTTTTTGATGAGAAGTCTCCTATAATTCTTACCCTTGTTGCACTATAAACAAAGCATTTTTTTCTCTGGCTTTTTACAAGATTTTCTCTCGTCTTATTCATTCATTCATTCATTCATGTGTTCATTTATTTTCACTTTAAAGATAATACACTTAAGTGTAGATTTTTGGTATTTATCCTTCTGAGCCTCCTGGTTTTGTGGTTAATTGGTGGTTGTTAGTTTTGGAAACTAATTATGATTTCAATGATTTCTTCTGCTCTGTTTTCTGTTCCTCTTCCATTTGGGTTTCCAATTTCAGTTATATTATACCTTTTGGATTTTTTAAATTTATTAATTTTTTAACATTTATAGTAATTTTTTTTATTTCAAAATATTATAGGGGTACTAACATTTTGGTTACATATAATGCCTTTGCCTTGCCCAAGCCAGGGCTACAAGTGTGCCCATCCCCCATACAGTGCGCTCCACCTCCCCTTTGTTGTGAGTTTACCCCCCCCACCCCCCCCACCTGACTGGCACCCAATGGATATTACACCTTTTGAAATTGTGCCATAGTTCTTGGATATTCTAGGTTTCCCAAAAAAGAAAAAATTAGATTTTTTTTCCTGTTTGCATTTCAATTTAAAAGGTTTCTATCAATCATCTTAAAACTTACTTATTCTTTCCTTAGTCATGTTCAGTCTACTGAGGAGCCCACTAAAGGTATTCTTTATTGCTGTTGCAGCGTTTTTGTTTTCTAGTGTTTCCTTTTGATTCTTTCTTAGAGTTTCCATCTGTCTGCTTAGATTATCTACTTGTTATTTCCCCTTGACCTTTGAAATTCATTCAGTGTGGACACCAGCTGCTCGCTCAAAATTAAGGCTGAAAACGTACACAGGCATGATGGCAAGATCATGGGATGTAGGGTCAGTGGGCTTAGATGTGGGTTCCAACTCTATCACTGTCTACTTTGTTTTTTTTTTTTTTTGAGACAGAGTCTCACTCTGTTGCCCAGGCTAGAGTGAGTGCCGTGGCGTCAGCCTAGCTCACAGCAACCTCAAACTCCTGAGCTCAAGCGATCCTACTGTCTCAGCCTCCCAAGTAGCTGGGACTACAGGCATGCACCACCATGCCCGGCTAATTTTTTCTCTCTATATATATTTTTTAGCTGTCCATATAATTTCTTTCTATTTTTAGTAGAGATGGGGTCTCGCTCTTGCTCAGGCTGGTCTCGAACTCCTGAGCTCAAACGATCCACCCACCTCGGCCTCCCAGAGTGCTAGGATTACAGGCGTGAGCCACCGCGCCCGGCCTATCACTGTCTACTTTGTAACTTGGGACAAGCTCCTTAACTTCCCCCCCAGCTTTTTGTTTTCTTGTCCCCCAAATAAAAACAAAAGCGTCTACATCCCAACCCTGAAAGAGGATCAAGTTAAATGGTAAATGTGAAAAAAGTGCTCTTCAACTTCTAAGTTCTGTGGAAATTTTCATTCTTATTATATCATATTCCACTCCGGTGAAATAGGTGGATCAGGGTAATAGACCATTCAATTTTTTTTGTATTGCTTTTTCCTAACACCTTTTTTTTTTTTTTTAAATTTCAGAATATTACGGGGGTGCAAATGTTTTGGTTACATAAATTGCTTTTGTACCACTTGAGTCAAGGTTATAAGTGTGCCCATCCCCCAGATAGTGTGTGTTGTTACCCGTGAGGTGTGAATCTTGAGAGTAAATTTTCTCTCAGTGTTCAAATGTGCTCATTGTCAGAGTAAGTACATGGATTTGATTAGTAGCTTAGTTTGTTAATCTGTGTCTTGAGATATTTGACTGATTAAGGGTCAGTCTTCTTTTCTTGCAAGCTGAGAAATTATAAATTAGAAAACTATAGGATCTTAGACCTGAAACAGTAGTCAGTGGAGAAAACGTAAACTTTATATGAATATACCACAGAGGTGTAGCAAAAGCCTGTATATCTGAAAGCAAGGAAATTATAGCCTGAAAAGCAGGCATATTTGCATGTTTTCAGAAGATTTGCTAGTCCCAAATTTACCTTCTGGCTGAATAGTTTTATGGTGTGAAGATGAATTTTCTCTGCTACTTTTAACTAACTCTCTGATTTTAATCTTCAGCTCAGCACCATTCTGATGGAAACTAAAACTTCTAGCTTGCAAACAACAAATGAAAAATGTGGCCACAATTCTAATGCTGTACTTGAGGCTCCAATGATGGGGCAAACCTTTCCTCACAGCTTGACTTGAATATTTTATTTGGTCATAATTTTCATGGACTCATGTTGATATTCATATATTTCTACCTCATCTTCCTTTTGACTAGGAGAGTATTAGAATTTAGAGGGTGTGTGTGCATGTGTGTATCTGTGTGTGCATGTGTACATGCAGGCATGAGTATTGAGAGACAAAATTGGCATTAGCCAAGCATTAAAATTTCTTCTTTCATCCTTTAATTTGGCCCCAAAGAACTTTGTTTATGACTAATATGCCGTCTCTTAAACTTAAGTATCTATCCCCTGCCAAAAATGCGTGTAAGGTTAGAGATGACTTCATCTTTTCTATATACTGTCAGAGGACCTAAAAAAATTGTTTTGTATTAATATATAACAAGTAATAATTATATAATATGACCATATAATTTATCATTCACCTTTGCCCATTATAATTTTAGAAAAACAGAATTAAACAGGGACTGTCAGAACAAACCAGGATATATGGTTACCCTCCAAGAAACATTTGTTGATTGTGAATTGAATCCAGTCTTTCCCCCATGAGCATTTTCCTTAGGACTTAATGGAACACTCAACCTGACCAAAAGGGGAGAAAACCTACACTTGACTGGAATAATAATGTGATTCAACTTTCATTGAGCCTTTATGTGCCAGGTTTATCTCATTTAATCCTTATCACAACACGCAGAGATAGGTGAGGCTGTTTTTCTCCATCTTATAGATGAGGAAACTGAGTCTAAGAGATGCTGAGTAACTTTCCCAAGATCATACAACTATGTTCATAAAGCTGGCTCTGGATTCAGACTAGCCTACCCATGTTTGAATCTCAAATACAAAATGGGCATGAAAACGTACTTCAAAAAATATCATGGGCATCAGTGAGGCAGTGTATTTGAAAAGATTTGCAAATGGTAAATTACTCAAATGTGAGTTGCATACCAGTGCACGGTTCTTTGCAAGATATAGTGCCAGGGCAGTGCTTCCCAACTGGAGGTGATTTTCCCCCCAGGGAAATTTGGCCAAGTCTGGAAATATTTTCAGTTGTCACAAACGAGAGTGGGGATTGCTACTGCCATCTGGTGAGAGGAGGCTAGGGATGCTGCTGTACATGCTACAATGCACAGGACACCTTCCCACAACAGAGAATTATCCAGCCTCAGATGGTAACAGTGTTAAGGGTGAGAAACCCTGTGCTATATAAATAGAGATAAAGAAGATGTGAACCTTGGCTTTTAAAAGCTCACTGCTTCCTTGGGGAAACAGACATATAGGCAGATATTAAAAATACAAAGCAGAGGTTCAGTAGAGTTGGGGGTATTAGACTAAAGAGAGAGGTGGGACGTAGTCACCATCTTGAGCTATGTAAGGGCTATAATGTGAAAGAGGGAGAGGACTCCTTATGCTTATTGCATAATACATAAATGGATAAATGAATGAACCCAAGCATCTGAGGGAAGGTTTATAAAGTTAGGATTCTGTTCCATCCAGAGATTGTCTGATTTAATGACAGTAGTTCTCCAGGAGTTGGAAGAGAGAGCTGTTCTTGCTGGCTGCATTACCAGGTGAGGCTTTGAGGAAGGAGAGAAGGTGGAGCCTCTCTTCTGCATCAGATAATATTGTGAACCAAAGGGTGAGCCTTAAAAAGCTGGAAGTGACATGATCTTCTAGAAAGATGAGCCCTGTAAGAAGTTCTGGGGAAAAAAGAAAGATAGATGAATGACCCGCTTGGAGTGGGTATGATAATAGCAGCTACTTCTCTCCTATCAATTTGTCTTCTGTGCAGACACCACATATGTGTAACTGGAATGAGTAATAAGGAGTAAACACACACATATGCACACACACCCATATATAATTAAAGGGATTATTTTCTGTTATTATCCTTATCAGTCATACTCACAAGATGTGGTAAATGGAAATCCTAGACCATTTTTTAGCATTCACCTTTCACCCTTTTTCAAGTAATTATTATCAAAAACAAAAATAGAATAGTGGATTTAATGAATATTTCATGGAAAAAATCAGATGGCTATAATTATAAAAATTCACCTACTGATATTATAGTATCTGTATTTTTAATAAATGTGGATGGAAATGGTACAATATCTTAGTGCTATGCAACAGGGCCGGTTGTTTTCTACCGTTCAGTGTGGCACTTTATGACACCTACTTCCTACCCACTCAGCATCCCCAAAGCCCCTGGGTTTTCATTAACTTGCATCTTTGATTTTGTTGTGAATTTGTAGGGTTCCACAGTAATATATTTTCAATGTGCAAAAATGACTTGCTGATTGCCACATTGAGCCATAGCCTAGGGGCATGCCAAACTTTGTTTGATGTGAGCTGGTGTTTTCTGTATTGTCCAAGTTTCTATAATATCTAAATGATCAAACACTCTTCTTGTCTTGCTCAATGTGAGCCGGAAGAGTGCATTTTGTTAAAATATCAGAAATAAATGGAAATGAAAATATCCCGGTGTCGACATGTTCAAACAACAGCACAATTAGGGATTCCAGTCCTGGAGAAAAGTACCATTACCTACATTTTACTATTTATCCCATGTAATATTAAAATACTAGTGCTAATAGTAGCATTTTATTTAAAGTGGTTCAGAATTCACAAATTTAATAAATAAGTAAAACTGCATATTAAATACATTTCAAAATAGAAATTTATAAACACTTTGAAACACTGGCAAAGTGTAATTTATGAAAATATAAATGTTATACAAGCATTATATTTATCATATAAAATATCAGTGGTACTGGCTCAGTAGCATCCTTCCATGTCAGTCCTCAGCTATTTTGATTTCTCTCTCCTGGTTTTGACCTTCAGGGTTGTCTCTGCCCTTAGTCCGTGTCTTCCCGTAGCCTCGTGGAGATATCTGCGTGCTTTACAGGGCTCTTTCCACTAGCTTGATGATGAGGATGATAATTAGTGCTGTTGCTATTATTATTAGGTAGGACGGTAAGGGAAGATGGAAGGAGTCAGAAAAACTGAAGGAGCTCAGTGATATACAGGGGCTGGGCGAGTTTGTGGTGAAGGCATTGTGGATGGGAGTGAGGAGGCAGGGAGGAAGAAGGAGATAGGGACTGAAGAGAGGACCAAGAAAGGCAGAGAAAGTTATTGACCCATGTCTGAAATAATGTTACTACCCTTACAAAATTCCTGGCATTGGTATGTAAAAATAGCATGGATTGACTTTTGGCCCAAGCAAGACATCATAGACCCATTCTCTTTGCTCCTCTCTGCTAAGCACAACTACAAACCCTGGAAATGGCACAAGAGGCAACCAAAGGAGAGCTCTGATCAATGGTAAGAAGAAGGTGAGCTGGTTCAGAGCCTGAGGTCTAGAAGAACAACATAGTGGCAGGATGTTTTGTGTTCCCTCGGCCAACCAGAGGAAGGCCGCCAGACCTGCATTTCCTGATGCCTGATCTAGCAACAGGAAACAGCCCAGGAATGTTTTCCTACCTGGATTGACATTGAACAAAAGTCACTCAGGCAACATGGGGTGAGTCTGATACCACCTGTAAGTGTGACAGTTTGAGAATTCTGCCAAAAAGAAGAGGCCACTTCTCCTCCCCTTTTTATACCAAGAGATAAAGAGGAAAGGTGAGCAGAACTGGCAATAGAGACACAGGTACAGCAAACTGCCCTGTCTAAGGAATTTCTTTGTACCTGCAGGCCTAAGACTTTCCTTCTGACTCCAAAACTTCAGGTAGGCAGGAAGAACCAGGAAAAAAAAGGTATCCAGTTACAGCAAGTGGCTTAGGCCAGGAAACCTTTTTTGTCTCCAAGGACCCAAGACTCTACTCCTTTACTCACAGACGTGGGGGGCCTGGGGAGGACACTGGCCCTGCTGTCAAGGAGCACCTGGTGGCCCAGCTTGGGGAGCCTCCTTTTTCCCTCCTCAGGCAGTACCATCAGGGACCAGACAGAGCCCCACGATCACAGATGAACCAAAGCAGAGAAAAATAAACCCACAAAGGCTCTAAAAATTAAACTTCCACTGAAATCACAGCTGACAAAAAGTAGGCCAAGATCTGTGTGCAAAATCTAAACAGGGTGACTGCTTGTTAAAATAAAAGATTTAAATAGGATCCAGAGTCTCCTGACATAACAGACAAAATGTCTAGCATAAATTAAAAATTGTCCCTCATACTAAGAATCAATAAAATTGCAACTTAAATGAGAAAAGACAAGTGACAGTAATAGCAAGACGAATTACATGTTGGAATTATCTGATAAATGTGTTAAAGTAGATGTAAAAATACTTCAACAATCTATTACAAATTCTCTTGAAATAAATGAAAAATAGAAAACCTAAGGGAAAAGTAGAAGTTATAGAAAAAAACCAAAAATAATATAAAACTGAAAACTTCAATAACAAGAAAATCAGTACTCACTGAATGGGCTGAACAGCAGAGTGGAGGGTAGAATTTCAGTGAAGTTGAAGACAGATCAACCTAAAAAGAGAAAATAGATGGAAAAAGCTGAACATAGCCTTAGGGATCTGTGAGTCACAAACAACAGAACTGATATTTTATCATTGGAACCCCAGAAAGAGAGGAGAAAGAGAGTGGGATTAAATGATTATTGAAAGAAAACTCCCATAATTTGGCTAAAGTCCCAAATCTACAGATACAAGAAACTGAATTAACCTGAAACAGGAAAAACCCAAATAAATTCACACCAAGATACAGCTGAATTACACTTTTGAAAACTAATACAAAGAAAAATTGCTGAAAGCAGCCAGAGAGAGAAACAATGGCGACCTATAGAGAAACGAATTCTCACTATGGTGGATTTCTCATCTGAAACCAGGGACGCCAGAAAGAAGTGGCAAAATATCTTCCAAGCTCTGAAAGAAAGAATTCATTTATGAATTCTTTATCCAGTGAAACTACACTTCAGGAATGAAGGGGAAATGTAAGCATTCTCAGATGAAGGAAAACTAACAATAAAAATTTGCCACTAGCAATCTTCCCTTGAGCTATTAACAAAAGAAGGCTCTCCAAATTAAAGGGGAAAAAAAAATAAAAGAAAGAATTTGGAGGCATCAAGCAGGGAAAAGAAGCAATGTAAAAAGCTTAAATATGGGCACACATGTAGACAATTATTTTCCTCATGAGATTTATAAATCACCTTTGATAAGTTAAATAAAAATTACAACATCATCTGATACTCAAGACAGTGATATTCAAAAATGGATAAAGTAAAAGAACTTTAAAGTGGGGTTTCTATACTTCATCTACCATGGTAAAATGTTGGTACCAGTAGCTTGTTGTAAGCAGTAGACTGTTGTAATATACATATATGTGTATATATGGCATCAGTACACACCTACCAGAATGTGAACATAAAAATGGTGGTAACACTAAATGCTGAAGGGGATGCAGAGACAGTGCATTACTCGAACAGTGCTGATGGGAATGTAGAATTTACAGCCATTCTGGAAAATACTTTGGCAGTTTTTTATAAAATTAACATCTAATTACCATATGACCCAGGAAATGAACTTATGTTCACACAAAAATCCGTACCTGAATATTCATAGCAACCTCATTTGTAATAGCTCAAAGCTGAAAACAACCCAGATGTCCTTCAGTGAGTAAATGGTTAAAGAAATTCTGGTCTGACATACCGTGGACTATTACTACTTAGCAATAAAAGGAAAAAAAAAACAGTGACACACGCAACAATTTGGATGAATTTCCAGGGAATTGGGCTGAATGGAAAAAGCAAATCACAGCAGGTTATATATCACTGAGATCCTCCTCCCCTCCAAGACTGGCAGCCAGCAGCAGCGGGAGCAGCAGGTGAGCTATCAAAGCCCCACCTGCGCTCACAGCCACTCCCCATCGCTGGCATCACCCCCCAAGCTCCACCCCTGGTGCGATCAGCAGGGGCATCAGAAGCTCATGGGAGCGCGAACCCCACTGCAAACTGCGCACGTGAGGGATCCAGGTTCCGAGCTCCCCATGAGAATCCATGATGACCTGAGGTGGACCCAGGCGGAGATACCGCCTCCCCCCGCCATCCATGGAAAAACTCTCTTCCACAAAACAGGTCCCTGGTGTCAAAAGGTTAGGGACCGCTGATGTATTGCCTTATTCCATTTATATAACATTTTTGAAAAGACAAAATTTTAGAAATGGAGGGCAGCTGAGTGGTTGCCAAGGGTAAGGGCTGTAGGTATGACAGGTTGGGAGGGAGGAGGGTGTAATAAAAGAGTAACACAAGACTCCTTGTGGAGTTGGAATTGTTCAGTATCTTTACTGTGCTGGTGGATACACAAATCTACACAGGTGATTAAACTGTAGAACTTAATATGCACACATATGTAAATGAGTACAAGTAAAACTTGGGAAATCTGAATAAGATTGGTGGGTTGAGTCTATGCCAATGTCCTGGTTGTGATATTATACTAGAGTTTGGAAACTGGACAAAAGGTACAATACAATTTGTTTGTGTTATTTCTTACAGCTTGTGTGAATCTACAATTATCTCGATAAAATCTTTAATTAAAATTAAGTATTTTTTTTTTTTTTTTTTTACAAAAAGCATAGGTTATTGGAATATTCCCCAAACCAGGATTGCAAATCACTAAGGCAGGCATTTTTGTGGTTGGAGCCTTGGAAACATGGTGGGGGCACAGGTGTGATGAGGTGGGTGGGAACACAGTCTTAGAACTTGAGATCAGAATGGTAAATGAAGGGCCAATCCCAGCGTCTTGTATGCTCGGTGAAGGGAGTGGGTTTTATCTGGGAGGCAATGCACAGCCACTGGAGGCCGCCAACGCTGGCCCGTGGTGAGGTGGAGGGAGCTGGTGGGACTCTGTGCGTGTGTAGATAATTGTCTTGATATGGTGGAAAGGACACAAATATGGATTTAAAAGGCACTTTGACCTCCCAGCTGGATGTGTTTGGGCAAGACGTTTAATCTGTTTTACGCTTTCTCAGGTGTCAATTGGGTAAGAGCATAGCTCCGGATTATTTTATAGAGATTGTGTGAGGATAAGAGACCATCGTGTGTACAAAAAACCTTTGTCAGTCATAGTGTGCGTTTTCATCTACTGGATGAATGTTGTCACCTTGGTACATGTTTCCATGCTTCAGTTAAGATTCTATTGTATACACCAGATCTGACATCATACCTAATATGGTTATTAATAAATGATTTGATGATTATCTAACACATTGAGTGGCTTCACTTAATCTTTTCTAATAAGTGTACAATGTCAGTACACAGCCAGTTTTGTTTCCCTCTTGTGACACTGGCATATGCAAGGAAACATTTGAGTTTAAAGAAAATTAAAAGAATTCATCACGTTTCTCCCTTTTGGCTGCAAAAGTTTCTCTGCTCAGATTTTTCATGGTGCTCCAGTGCAGTTTCATAAGGGTTGCCCCATCACAGCAAATGTATGTTGCTTATTTCCACACATAACAGATTATGCTTTCATTAACATCCCAGCTGCTGCATTCCTCTTCCAGCTTTTTAACTTCCGTAAATTCACATCTTTACACGTTCTCGTTACATAGATTAAGTTTCACAAAGAAACAGAAATGCAATCTGTTTTTAAAATTCCAAAGTAATTTTAATGTGGACACAGCCATAGCTAAAATAATCACGTTGAGAAGTTTGTCTCCCGTGTTTTATTATCTACAGAGTTTTTCCCTGAATGCAGTGTTATCTCTGTTCTTGTCTCCCCACCCTCATAGCCCCTTTCTGTACAGTTGGGACTTTGCTCTTTATGCAGATCTCAGCAGCTCCTTCCTGTGGGTGACCAGTTCTACATATTGGGATCTGGCCTTTCCCCTAGATGTTAATTAGACCTTCCTAACTTCTGCCAGTCATTTCTGTCTGGCTACCCCATCTTTATATCAAACATACTAAAAGGACCCCACGTTATACACAACACTCTGTTCTCCCCATCTTCCAAATTAGCTCACATCTATCAAATGATCGATGGCACCCAGAGCTTTTGCTCATCCAAATTGGAGACATCAGAATCATCTTGGACTGGCCTTTCTGCCTGTGATCACCGTCTCCAATCAGTCATTATAGTCCTCTTTGTTCACCCTTCAGACGGTCTCCGCGGCCCTTCCTTCTCCATTGCTACATCAGAGTTAACGCTCCTATTGCTGCACACCTGAAGTGTTGCGCTAGCTTCCCAGCTCTTCCAACTTCTAATCTTTGCCCTGCTAAAGAAGGTTTCCACTGCCTGACACTCTGATGCTCAAAATCAGCATAAATCTCTATTGTCTGTACCATCAATTTAAAATTCTCTGACTGGCTGTGATAGATTGGATTACTGTTTCCAATTCTTCACTGTCCATAATAGGAATATACATCCCAGCCTTTGCAGTTTACTTTGCATGCCTCTCCATGTGAGCAGAGTATACTTATCCACCCCGCTGATTTGAACTTGACTTGTCAGACTTGGGTTGTGTGAGGGACTGAGTGGGCATGATGCAAACAGAGGTCTGCGTGGGAGGTGTTCCTTTCTGCGATCTGCCGTGAGAAGAGCATGCCCCGGGCAGCCCTGACCCTATTAGCCTGGGCTGCAGAGGGAAGGCCTGCGAGTGAGCCTGAGGCCAGCCCGCAGGCCGCGGCAGGGCTGCCTGAGCTGACCCCAGCGCTCATGAGCAAGAAAAAAATGAATTCATTGTAAACCTGGGATTTGGGAGGTGTTGGTTATCCGGTATTATTACAGCAATAGTAAATGAAGGCCCTGACGTTCAGGGCCTCAAATGTTCTTTCTCATCTTTTAAATACTCCCATATATGAGTGCTTAAAGGTGGCAAAGCAGTCCCTGTAACATCTCTTCTTCATAGCTTTTGCCCGTTTTCCTCACCTTTTGCCCTTTCACCTGTCGTTCATTTTCCAATATCTTTGCTCTTCAGTTGTTTTTTCTGTAATAACCACAACCCATTGGGCAGTTTCCCTTTTTCGAGCTACTTAGAGCCTCTTATTTCATACCTCTTATTTCACAACACAAACTTCATCAGGTATTGTTAGTTCTCTAGAAGCTTGTATCGGACCATCTTACTCCCCTGTTCAAAATCCTCCCAAGAGAGGCCATTGTCCGCAGGACAGGGGTCAAGCTCCTTACGAGGGCTACACAGCTGTGGCTTCATTTATCACTACTCCCCTCCTCACAAGCTCCGCTATAGCCAAATATGCAGTAGTCTGCATTTCCCTGAAAACATTGCACTCTCTCTTGCTTTTGGGCCTTTATACATTCTGTTCCTTCTCCTGGGACCACTTTTCCCTCCATTCCTCTCCCCCTAACACACATCTGAATCCAGATAATTCCAGTAGTGCACTAACCATTACTTTACAGAGGCTATTGCTTGCTCTCTGTGGCTAAATGATGTGCCTTGTCTCAGTCAAGATGGGCTATGCTGTGCTGCAGACACACTTCAACACCCAGGGCCTTAGTGGCTTTAGAAACAAAGGTGCATTTGTCATGCACATGTCCAACTTGTCAGTTGCAGGTAGGGTGGGTGGCCCTACTTCATTCACAGAGTCACTTGTGGGTCCAGGCTGAGAGGACCTCTGCCATCGTGGAGCTGCACAGTCTAGAACATATGGCCTCTACCCTCCTTCTCATAATCCTCACTTCCAAAGCCAGGGAGGCTTTCAAGCTCAGTGGGACTCATAGAATATTTGGGGATATGCCAGTAGTTGCCAGATATGCATCTATGAAGGGCCAGTGTCCATCTCGCATCACACATAGTATCATAGCATCTCGTTATCTTGAATGTGTCTATATGAATTTACAGATCCTGAAGGCAGAGGCTGTATCTGATTTCATGTCAAATGTTCAGGAGCAAATGTAGGTCCTGACACATGGGCACTAGTAGAGAATTATCTGTTGAGTAGACAAATCTTCGTGTCTCTCTACTCTCCCAGAAGATTGCATGCTCCTTGATGGCAAGAGCCACCTCTGATCTCCCACATCTAGTCAGCATCTTCTGGAGAATAGACAATTAATATGAATTTGGGGCATTTTTTGTTATTGTTTAATGTAATTTTCCAACAGCTAATTATATGAGGCCAGTTTCCTTTATATAGATATTTCTTTAGCACATATTTTAATACCTTTCCTATCAGTCTACATTGCACACTTGGAAGGACTTTAACCAAGTTTACTTTATATGTAATAAGTATACCAAAGAGAAAAAGAAAGCTTTCCTTTGTCACCTTTTTGGGGACCTCTTTATCCTTTTTCCAGGTGAGGAACCTAGATTGTGTTCCTTTCCTTCAAGACTGAGCCAAGGAGCAATACTTCAAGAGTCAGCAAAGCCTCGAGACTCTTCCAGCTTTTCTCTGCTCTTCAAAGCTGCCCTTCTCTTCTCTGAATATTAATGTATCTGTCTGTGTTATTTATCTACTCCTGTGTAACAACCTACCCCCAAACCTAGCCCCTTCATATAGCAAATATATGTCAGCTTACAGAATTCCTGAGGTCAGGAATCCAGGAGTGGCTCACCTTGGTGTTTCTGGTTCAGAGTCTGTCCTGAGGCTGCAGTCGAGGTGTAGAACTTGATGGGGTCGAGTGTTCACTGCCAAGCTCATTCACGTGGCTGCTGTCGGAAGATCTCAGTTCCCTGCCACATGGGCCTCTCCGCAGGTTGCTCCCAACACGGCAGCTGGCTTCCCCAAGAGTAAGTGACTCAAGAGAGCAAGTCTCTGAATGGAAGCCATAGTACATTTTTATGACCTGGTCTCTCAGGTCACATTTTGTGACTTCCTCTTTATTCTACTGGGTAGAAGTGAGTCACTAAGTCCAGCACAAGAATGGATATTATGCTCCACTTACTGAAGGGAGAATTTTCAATTTTGGGACATACAGTTGTGCACCACGTAATGATGTTTCAATCAATGAGAGACCACATATACAATGATGGTTCCATAAGATTAGAATGGAGCTGAAAAGTTCCTATCGCCTAGTAATGTTGTAGCTATAGCCGTCGTCATGTTGTAGGACAGCACTGGTGTAAACAAACCTACTGCACTGCCAGTCATGGAAGAGTCTGGCACATGCAGTCATGTACGGTACATAATACTAGATAATGACAGTAAATGACTGCGTTACTGATTTATGTATTTACTGTGCTACACATTTTATTGTTATTTTAGAGTATGTTCCTTCCACTTCTTAAAAAAATAGTTAACTTTACGCAAAAATAGCCTTAGGCAAGTCTTTCAGGAGGTATCCAGAAGAAGACATTGTCATCACAGGAGATGGCAGCTCCATGAGTTAGTGTCCCTGAAGACCTTCCTTCCAGTGGGGTAAGATGTGGAGATGGGAGACAGCAAGGCTGATCACCGTGCCCCTGTGTAAGCCTGGGCTAATGTGTGTGTTTTTGTCTTAGTTTTTTAACAAAAGTTTAAAAAGTAAAGAAGAAAAATTAAAATAGAAGAAAGCTTATAGAACAAGGATATAAAGAAAGAAGATATTTTTGTACAATTGTATAATGTGTTTGTGTTTTAATCTAGGTGTTATTACAAAAGAGTCAAAAAGTTAAAAAAAATTTAAAAGTTTATAAAGTAAAAAAGTCACCGGAGGCTAAGGTTAATTTATTATTAAAGAAAGAAAAAAAAAAGTTTTTAAATACATTTAGTGTTGCCTGAGCGTCCAGTGTTTATAAAGCCTGCCGTGGCGGACAGTGCCGTCCTCGGCCCCCACAGTCACTCGCCACCCCTGCCTGACCCACCCAGAGCAACTCCCACTCCTGCAGACGCCATTCACGGTGAGTGCCCTGTGCGAGTGGACCATTTGCAGTCTTTTATGTCATATTTCTACTGTCCTTTTTCTATGTTTAGCTCTGTATAGATGCACAACTACTCACCACTGTGTTATAATTGCCTACAGTACTGAGTACAGTGACATGCTGTAGGGTTTGTAGTCTAGGAGTAACAAGCTACGTCACGTAGCCTAGGTGTGCAGCAGGCTATACCGTCTAGTTCTGTGTAAGTACATTCTATGATGTTGGCACAGCAACGAAATGGCCTAACCACATTTCTCAGAGTGTATCCCTGTCATTAAGTGACACTGACTGTATTTTTGACCCCCCCACTCTCCCTTGGACAGGCTGTGGAGGTGAACACCATTTTCATGGTCCTACCTCCTCTGGTTGAGGAGGCAAACATATCCCTATGTCTCCTCCCTCCATCCTCCCTGGCTTTAGGGTGTTTATGTCTAATCACTGAGGTGAAACAAACAGCAAAAATTTAACATAAATAAATGCAAAAAGAGGGGGCACATTCCGTAAGTCTCTAAGCGTTCTCAAAGCCATTGGCAGTGTGTGGTCCAGACTTTCTTAGGTGGCTGCCTCACCAGCCTGAGCTCGCTATTTTCATTCCTCAGGGTGAGCCCGCGGAGCTTTGGTGTCCCCTTCAAACCTACCTTTTCCTGGGCCACAGTGTTGCTTCCTGCAGGGAGGTCCCTCTCTTCTTGGCAGGGTCCAAGTGCAGACAATGCTAATACAGGCTGGTTGGGGCCCCGGAAGAGCCCCTTTCTTTCAGCTGCATCCTATTTATGCAGGAGCCCTGAGGTCTCCCTAGCAGCATCCTCAGGAATCCCTAGCACCATCGTGGGAAGCTAAAGTTTTCTTAGGTGCTTCCCGTGGAGGGCAACATGGCATCCTGGAAACACTATGAGCTTTGAAATCAGACAAACACTGGTCCAAACCGGCTCTGTCACTGTGTTTCTGAAGATGGACAAGTTGTTTAACCTCTCTAGGCTCCCATTTTCCTTATTATTAAATAAGGATAAAGTGAAAATTAAGCGAAACAACATATGGAGGGAAATAGCACAGTGTCTAGCACATAATAGCATCAAACATTGTTCTTTCAGCAAATGAATGAATGTACTTTAGAGCTATTTGCAACATCTGCAGAAGATACTGATGGAATATTGTGATCCTGAATGTCTCTCTCTTGCTTGTAGAAACTGACAAAGAACTGGTTTATACATTTCTGGGACAGTGTCTTGCTTGTCTGTTTGTATGACATGATTTGCTGAGTTCCTCGAATGCATTCTCTTGGAAGATTTTCATTTGCAGCAAACAGAACTGCAATTCATTTTGTATTTGAAAGCTCTGACAACGAAATGTGAAGAAAACCAGAAAGAGTGGTTTCTGCCTTTTGTTTTTCTAAAAATTTCTCTCATTTAAAAAATAAACTTCTAAGAAATCAGACCTTAGTTCCTATGAAAGGGTATATTTTTCTAGTAACTCCTCTGTCTTAGCTGTTCTGTGTCGAGGTTTCTTACGCAAGGAAGAGGGATGTGGTGTGCAAGAGGGTGGGACTGAGCAGAGAGAACAAAACGCTGCCCTTGATATTTATCTTCATGCTTGGGGACCTTTCCATCTGTATGTATTTCCTTCTTCAGCACTCTCCGTGCAGAGAATTGCCCCAGCCTGATGGATGACACGGTGCAATCTGCCTCTCTGCTTGCTTCTCCCCCAGAGATGTATGGTTTCACCTTACTATATTCAAGGGAAGTCTTGCTGCATCTGAATTGGCATTTGTAATTATACGCCGTGAAAATATAACGTAGGGAGAGAGTTTAACTTTTCTTCCCAGGGTACAAGAAAAACGTTTAATGCGTTCATGTGTTCAGTACCCCCACCCCAGGAGCAACAGATCAAGCTCCACTGACTTCTTTCTTCTGTATGATAATCACAATCTATTGACTTTTAAAAAAATGAGTGTGTGATGCTTTGTTGTGTGCTGCCCAGAACCTCTGCAATGCTCTCACCGTTTCTCCTTGGTGGTTTCCCAAGTGATCCGGTATTCTCAACAGCATTCATTACACTGAGGCCTAATACATTGTAATTAACATGTTCAGAGCTTCCTTCTTCAGACTGGAGCCAATAAATGGTGGACACCTCAAAGGAGAGTGACACTGATAGGATGACCAGTGAAACTCAAAACAATAATCAATAGCTCTTTATACATGAAACAATTCAATAGCCCAATGACTGTATGGACAGATCATTTTATCTTCCTGACTATGTATTCTGCCATCATCTTCTTTAAGTTGATTAAAAGAAGACAAGAACAGCTCGTCTACAATGACTAGAATTACTCCAGTTAGGCAGAACACCAACATAAAAGTGTAAAGTGTCAAAAGACTTGACTCTGTTGTAGGAAGGGGGATTTTTTTTTGCCTAATAATGTGTACTTGATATCTCTACTGACAAAACCAAAGTGAAATGGATTAAAACTTTAGCACAAAAAGCTTAAATGCAACAAAGGGTAGGGCTTTCAGAACCGAAGGTTGTTACTGTAGTGAACATTCATTATTTTTGCAATCCTTGCCCCCTTTGCTGTGAAAACTATCCCTAACTTTTTTTGGGGGGAACCACACTTACCCACTCTTAACTCATGTGATTTAATGTTCACCAGTCCCCTCCACTGCAGGGGTGAGCCCAGATTAGCTTTAACTAATTATAATATCCCATTCCTCTCATGATAGTGATTGGCTTGGGATGAGCAGATGGTCCAAGTCTGGCCAGTGATCATCATACCCAAGCCTTATGCTTGACCATTGTGGAAGGAGCAGTGATTTATCTCACTGGTTGGGAAGCTGAGGGGAAGTAAGGTCTGGAGCCATGGCAGCCACTTTGAGACAAGGAGGAGAGAGCCTGTGTGAGAAAGAAATCACATGAGAAGGAGAGCAGAGCTGAGCTTAGAGACAAAGAGAACAGATTCTTGGGAAATCACTTGAGCCATTGTTTTAAGCTGAGTTTAAATACACCATTAGCCCGGGAACTCCCTGGTTCAGAAGTCAAGACATTTCTCTTTGCCTTAAGGAGAATTCAGTTTTCTGTCACTGGAAAATCATAAGACTTCTAATTGAATCAGGTACCAAGAGGACTAGTGCTGGCACTTTGCATTGCTGGGACCCATATTTACATGCACAGACTTTCATCTGTTGTGGCTTGTTTGGTTTGGACTGACTGGCATTCCAAAGCCCCATCTATGCCATGATTTCTAGCTGCTTTTCTCTTACTGATTATTTCATTGCAGTTTTGGACTTTAATCAATTCTTTCAACATATTTTTCTAGTTTATCTTTTCTTATTTTGTAAAAGTAAATTTTGGTCACTGATGACCAATATTTACTGCCCTGCATATTTCCACTCTTAAACTCTTACCCAAGCTCCAGCTGAAAGGTGAGATTTCATCTCAACAGCTTCTACCATATTGTCTTTTTATTTTCTCCTTTCCATATCCAAGTTTCCCTGCCAAATTTAATAATCGGCTTTGTGACTATATTATAAATCTTCTTTACTGTTCTTTATTGTAATAAATTTTAATCTCTTAGCTTCAGGATTCTTTCCCCTCCTGGGCTAATGAGATTTTCCAGGTATTTAAAATGATTCACCTGCTTGACTAGTTTATTATCTACCACGCTATATTTTTCCACTCCTCCCAAAGATCCATAGCTCTTTATGGATAGTGCCACATTCATATGTTGGTTCTTAAAATTGTCATGGTTAAATTTCTCTGCTAGTTGTTTTTGGGGTTCACACAATGTTGTAGCATTGGCATGTAAATTTGTGAACAATTCAAGGCCATTTTTTAATCTTTTATTTAATAATGCTCCCCTCCACCCCCAATGTGCACTCACGCACACACATACATGCATCATTCCAGTTTTACAATTAAAAAGCAGGGTTTTTAGACAACTTCCCACTGCCTTCGCCTCTCCTTCCTGTGCCTGAAAGCCCAAATGTTTCCCTCATTACTTATCATAGAACTTCCAGTCTGTGAATGGGCCAGATGGGACCCAGAAATGTCATTTTTTCCATCCCTCTGTCTCTATGCAAATCAGAACTTAAATAAATCCAAGAAGAAGCCAATCCAAGAAGAAGCCAATTCTACCTATTTTAAAGGGCCTCCAGAAAAGGAAATTAAAAATCTTTCTTGAGGATCTATTTCAGTGTTTGATGACTTTTCCATTTTCTGTTGTCTCTGCTATCTCTCTTGACTAATAAGAGCAATTTCCTCCCCTGACTTCTATGTCTTGTTCTTCTCTGTCTTCTTCCTAGCTCTTCCATTGGTTCCATATCTTGGTCTAGTTCTGAAATGTAGGAGCACCCCTCAAAGACCAAATTACATTTCAGTGTAGAGGACCATACCCAAATTTCCAAATTTCAGTTGAATGTACCCACCAATGTATTTTATGGGAACCTCAACTCAGTAGGTTGAAAGAACAACTCATTAAATTTTACTCTCCTTGCACCTCAAAGATAAGTTTGTTTGTCCTCCTGTGGCCCCACCTTCAACTTATTTGTTCTGGCTGGACACCAGCGTGGAATCTTTGACATCTCCACTTCCTCACACCAACCCCTATGATGTCTAATATGTACCAGGTCCTGTCCTTTCCTCAAATATCTTTTCTGTCTCTTCCGTTCTTTATCTTAACTTCATCTAGGACAGGTGCTCCGATGGTTGCTTAACTGGTCCCATTGTCTCTAATTATTTGTGCCTCCAATTTATTCTCCATATTGTTGCCACAATGATCAACCCAAAATAGAGATTAGATGGTGCTGGTTTTCCGCTTAAAGCCATCACCAACTCCCCTTTGCCACAGACTGAAATCACACTTCATGGTGTGACATTCAAGGCCGTGTGTGTTCTGGTTTGCAGTTACTGTGCTGCATACTCCACACCACAGGATTCTCGTCTCCACGTCACATAGTTTGGCACAGACACCAAGAGCTCGGGCGTGGCATCACAGAGACCTGAGTTCCGATTCTGGCTCAGCAGATCTCATAGTTTCTCTAAGCCTTAGTTTCCATGAATTGGAGATCATACCCACTGTCCGGAGCTGTTGTAGCAGCAGCACAATATCTGAGGCCCGTGCGGAGCTCAGCAAGTGTGATCATTGCTGTTAATATGAGCGCTGCTGCTGTTACGTAGCCGCGTAATAGAGTTGCTGTCAGCTTGGCTTCTGAGGTCCTTCGGCCATCTCCACCTCTTCTTGGCTGTGTGGCCACTGGCAAGGCACTTAACCTCTCCTTGCCTCAGCTTTCTCATCCTTAAAATGGGGAAAATAGTCACAGCAGCCTCATGTGGTTGTTTGGGAGAGTTAAATCGACTAACCGAGTGTAGCATGTGACCCACGGTAAAGCACTGTGAAGATGTTAGGTCTCATTCTTGTCATTTTCAAACCAGTCACACAGTCAGATGTCTACACCTTTGTCCACGCTGCTTTGCGACACAAGAGTCCACTCCAGTTTCTATCTGTCTTATCGTAGATTCTTATTTCTCCTGTACCATGATCTACTTGGCATCTGGTGAAATCTATCCACCTTTTGTCAGAATAAAAATTTAAAATCCATAACATAAAATCCATAAATTTACAAAGAAAACCAATCATATTTAAAAATAGTTAACACAATTTTTAAAAATAACCTAAATTTGTGATATGATAATATATGTGCTTTTTAAAGGGATTCATTAAATAACAAGATCTAACAGTTTATCTCATAATTACCATCGTTTCAAAGGAGTGATGGACATAAATAATATTTTGATTATCTGCAGTAGTAGTAATGTGACAGAATATCTGGGATTTCCACTGGTGTCAAAATCACAGGCTCTGCTACTGCTACTGTGTGTGAGGTCTGCGTTAGTAACTGAAGGAAATGCTAAATGTCAGATAGAGATTGGGGAAAATAAAGATGTAATTTGTTTCCCATCTAACTTACAGACTTCACCTGAAGTTAAGAAGTCCTTCTCCAGAGTCTACTCCTATTTTAACACTTAGCTCAAATGTACCTTCTCAAAGCAACCTACCCACCTGGAATCAATCTACCTCTTCTAACCCCTTATGGCATTATGGTTTTTCCATGTTTTTTTTCTAAAGACCCATGTGTTTTTTCATTGTTTGTTCATTTCCTGTCATGTTACTATGTGCGGTAAGCACAGGTGCGTTCCCTGTGAAGAGTGTCAGGTCACGGCACTCCTCACGCCGGCACACACTGCCCGTGACCGAGGCCGCGATGGTTAGGTAGCAACTCGAGAATGCAGGCAGCTGTTACTTATCTCTATTTCCCTGCCTGCCCATTGCAACATAAAGTACAGCGTTTCCGAGAACGTAGCTCATTTCACTTTAGTGTTATTTACTACGCCAGTTCTGCTGACGGGGCTGACAAATCGCCCCTCCAAAAGGCAGGTTCTAATCCCATATGCAGTCCTGGCTCAGTGGCAATTTATATGACAAGCTTTTGGAGTTTAGGCAAATATCCTGATATTTTAGCTCAGTTATTCTGACAACAACAATTTCTGCCTTATGGAGTGCATATGTCACCAAAGAAAATCAGCTTCCTGAGCCTCCTGCTTGTTGGAGGAGCATAAATTTCCACGGTGAACTTGAAATGCAAATTATGTGGCTTGATCCTCTTCCAAATCTTTGCTTGCACCTGGTAGCCATCTTTAGAGAGTTTTTAGAAAAAGCAAAGAGGGGGGAAAAGAAGGAGGAACAGAGGGGAGGAAGAAAGTAAGAACGGTAGAGGGTGGAAGGGAGGGAAGACGGGCTTCATTTTCTGATTTGCCTGGTACCTGGAACTGAGCAACAATAAACTTTTCTGACTCTCATGTATTATAATTAAGGAAAAAAAAACAACAGAAATATTTAGTTTGAAAAGGTAGCAAGAATTAATGTCTCATATTTAAAACTTGTTTCGGGATTTGTTCTAGCACTAATATAGAGCAAGATTTCTTAACCTTGATGTTATTGACATTTTGGGCTGAATAATTCTCTTTTGCGGGGAGCTGTCCTGTGCATTGCGAGGCTGCTTGGTAGCATCTGTGGATTATACACAGTAGATGCCAGTAATGTGCCTGCCCAGGTTATGACAACTGAACGTGTCTCCAACCATTGTCAAATGTCCCCTGGGGCAAAAATACCCCCCATAAAGGATTTAGAGGATAATGAATATCTGTGCTATTGTCTGAATGTTTGAGTCACTCCCCCCAATTCCTGTGTTGAAATCCTAACCCCCAAGGTGATGGTAGTAGGATGTGGGGCCTTTAGGGAGGTGAGTAGGTCATGAGAGTCAAGTTCCCTTGAATGAGATTAGTTCTATGAAAGATTCCCCAGACAGCTGACTTGCCTTCTTCTACCATGTGCAGACAGGACACGGAGGCTCCAACTATATGAAAGTGGATCCTCACCAGACATCAAATCCTGGATCTTGGACATTCCAGCGTCCAGAACTGTGGGAAGTAAATTTCTGTTGTTTATGAGCTCCCCAGTCTATGGTATTTTGTATAGCATCCCAAACAGACCGATACAAACTACCATGTGTCAGACTCTGTGTTTGTTGCTTTATATACATTACCTGACTTAATTAATGTTCACACAGTCCCATCAAGTAAGCGCTATTATTACCTCCATCCCACAGTTGAGAGATAAGGTACAAGACGGTGAAGGGTACTACATACAAAGGGAAGTGCTATAGACTCAATGTCTGTGTTCCCCCAAAATTCAGATCTTGAAACCTAATCCCCAATTTCATGCTATTTGAAAGTGAGGCCTTTCAGAGGTGATTAGGTCATGGGGCTGGAGTCCATGCGATGAGATTGGTGCCCTTAAAAAAGAGATTCCAGGGAGTTCCCTGGCCCTTCGGCCTCCAGGTGAAGATACAGAAAGAAGAAAGAGTCTTAGAAACTGGGAAGACAGCCCTCACCAGACACAGAATCTGCAAAGCCTTGATCTTGGACTTTCCAGCCTCTAGTACTGTTAGAAATGAATTTCTGTTGTTTATAAACTACTCAGTCTATCATATTCCGTTATAGCAGTCCTAACAGACCAAGACAGGAAAATAATGCAAAGAGATGGGAAAAGATGGAAAACGAATGCAAAGAAATAGTCATTACATCTGAAGTCCCCGACCCCTGGGCCGCAGCCTGGTACTGATCTGTGGCCTGTTATAGAAACAGGGCCGCACATCACTGCCTGAGCTGTTCCCCCATCCCCAACCCTTCCTGTCCATGGAAAAATTGTCTTCCATGAAACCTGGTGCCAAAAGGCTTGGGAACCGCTGCATTACATGATGTGAGCTAAAGTATCAGAGTAGGGATAGCACACATTTGGCACTTGTACCATTGTATCACCTTCTGTGTGCATAGCAGGCATGACCTATCAACCACAGCACGTTATCCTAAAGAGCCAAACCACTCTTCATGTGGGCATTACTAATACATTGAAATTGGCAAGGGGTATAAAATTGATGTACCAATCTTGGTTAGCTTAAGCCTTCTCCAAAAATCAGTTTCTCACGAGACTATGTGCTTTTATAAGGCAGGGTCTGTATTACTAACACAAAGGGAGGGCCTCTATCATGGATCCTCAATAAATGTTTGTGGAATGAACATGATATGCTTGGAATCTCGCCACTGGCCAGTCATGCCTTATGGCGCAGCACCCTTATGTTTCTATATTCTCCTCTGAATGCACATACTATTTAAAAATGAACTGCCTGGGGGTGACAGAATTGTGGGACATTAGAAGTAAAACCATGGAGATCCATATTTTTATGTGGTAGATGAGGAAACCGAGGCACAGAGGGGAGAAGAAATTATTCCAACATAAATTATGAACCAAGTCTGTATAGAAAACAAATTTCTGGAAGCCAAATCCCAGTGCTCTTTTTAATGTGTCATTCACCACTTAATACGACGTGCACAGACAGGGTGTTTCCTGTGGGACAGGAAGGTCCGTGGTTAACGTGAAGGGCGTAGATGGGAGTGGAGAGCCATGAGTGGGAAGAAGCCAACGTAGTGGGGCAGAGAGGGGCAGCGAACCCCACGGACATGCTTCGCTAGCTTCGGTTCCTTTAGTAACAAATATTTTGGACATTATTTCTCACATTCTCATTTAATTTCCATTTTGAGTCTTCTAGAAACAGATTAAAAAAATTAAAAAGTCAAAGATTTTTTTAAAAACATAGGTCAGAGGCATACTCATATTCTGAACGTTAGGCAACATGGACAGAAAGGTGGGGGCTGAGAAGGGGGCAGGGGCTTTGTGTTCAGAATGGCGGCCAGCTCCAGATCCCTGCATTCGGCCCCCTGTGGGGTCTGTGGCTCCACGAGTGTTTGTGGAGCTCCTGCAACGTGACAGCCTTTGTGCAAGGGGACTGCAGAGTCAGGTCAGACAGGGTCCCAGGCCTTTAAGACACACAATTTAATGGCAGGATACAGACCTGCAGTGAGTAGGAGCTCATCAAGTAAAACGTCTGCTTAGTCAGTGTCTTAGTCTGTTGGTGTGTTGCTACAAAGAAATACCTGATGCTGGGTAATTGATAAAGAAAAGAGGTTTGTGTAGCTCATGGTTCTGCTGGCTTGAAAGTTCAAGATCACGCGTCTGGTGAGGGCCTTGGATTACTTTCACTCATGGCAGAAGGCGAGGGGAGCCAGAGTGTACAGAGATCACCTGGTGAGAGAGAAGGCGGGAGAGAGAGAGAGAGAGAGAGAGAGAGAGAACAGGGAGGTGCCAGGATCTTTTTAACAACCAGCTCTTGTGGGAACTAACAGAGCAGGAACTCACCTGCCCCCGCCCCCAGGGAAGGCATTCATCTGTCCGTGAGGGATCTGTCCCACCACCAAAACACTCCCATGAGGCCCGACCTCCAGCACTGGGGAGCAAGTTTCAACATGAGGTTTGGAGGGATAGGTAAACACCCAAATTGTAGCAGTGAGTGAGTGAATGAACTGGCTACAAATAATACAATCTCTTAGAAGTTGGTAGGAAGTGCTAAGGAAGTCACAACTCCAAGTGACTGACTGAGCCAAAAGTCTCAATCAATCAAGGTTTATTAAACCAGCTTTAAATAGATGGGTACACGCAGGCACAAGCAATGTAAGGACCATGAGAAACCAAGAAAGGGACAGGGTGGGAGGGTGTGTGTTGGATAAAAACTTACCTGTTGGGTTTAATGAACACTATTCTGGTGATGGGCACAGCAAAAGCCCTAACTTAAGCATTATACAAGACAGCCATGTAACAAAAACCCTTGTACCCCCTTACTTAATGTTTTGAAATAATAAATAAATAAATAAAGCAGCTTTAGGGTGTATCCAGGAAAAACACAAGCCATAGATGCATCTGTGATTGTTTTTTCCAAAGAGGTTTTTATGAAATGTAGTATTTATATATTTCCTTAAAAGGAGGGGGCCATGTAGGAAGAGGGGCAGGTAGGCAGTAAGACAAATGGTTACATTCTTGTGAGACTTGACTCAGTGCCCAGGAAATCCACATATTATGTAAGATAAGGTGAATATTTGAAGCCAAAAAGGAAATAAAGGAAGAAACAATTATGCCGACATCTCTGGGTAAGTGGAAGAATGGTTGATCTAGTCTTGTCTCTGTTCTGCACCTGGGAAGATAGACTTATAATCAACATTATCAGCGTGGTATTGAACAGACTTTAGTTTTAGGAGCTAGACTCAGCCTTCAGACCTAAAGTTACAATAGGCATGTCCTTGTTTATGTGGCCAGCAAAGACTTTCTCCATGAATGATCTAGGGGGGCAGTCCTTGGTAGATGCCTGAGGCCTTTTACCTTTCCGTGGGAATCTGGTCAGTGCGTG